>NC_043712.1:48329595-48371289 GCF_006229205.1 Suricata suricatta | reverse complement strand
GCTGTGAAATTAGGTGATTAACTAGTTGTTACTTAACCTTCTAATTTCTGTATAAGTCTAATTACATGAAACAGAAGTTGGTGTTTTGATTTTTTACTTTGCTTTTCTGTTTGGAGTGTCATTGTAACTACTGTATTGTAAATGATGGAAAATAATTGCATATGTTAAAAAAATATGAAACTTTATAAAGTAAAAAAAAATGAAATAAAAATTTAAAAAAAAAAGCTTGTAAGTCTCAGACACAGACAGAACTGTTCTGTACTGGTGATAATTTTTGAGCACAGCTCTTGGCTGTTCTAAATTTGCCATAACCCCCTGATTTGGGGCTCTCTCTCAGAGACTTCTCTAAAAACACGAATGAGAAACTATTGCTGATTCCCTAGTCCCCAGGAACACGCTTGGAGATTGAAGTAGACCTGAAATTGTTCTTTGATTTCCCTTTTTGCTCTGAAGGCACTGTATGATCCAGCTTCTCTCTGGCATGTCCTTTCATTTTCTCTTCTACAGCCTAACAAATGGCCCCACATTCTACAGAACATTCCCCCAGGGAAGTTATCCAGTGCAGCAAGCCCAGCCTTTGGACATACACTGAGATTAACTGTCAGAGCACGCCTTTTCAGTTAGCAAATTTACACCTTGTGGCTAAATGGCAGACAAATAATTAGGAGCTGGAATGGATACCACGGCGACACTTTAGAACATGAAGGGACAGGATGAAATGGAGCGAAGAACAGGGTGGTCTTTATAAGAGCAAAACCATAACCAGCTAAGAGTTTTCATTAAAAAAACTATATTTAAAGACAATATTTGAGGAAGGAAAAAAGATCAAACCTGTCTTTTGGTCTGAAAGGGAGAAAAAAAAATCTGTCCCATCGACTTCCTTTTTCTCTCACAAGCAAGATGGATCACAAGACACAATGAATGGAAAGAAAATGCCTAGTACATAGATTCCACAAAGAAAAAACAGAGTGCAGAGAAAGGTCTGAAATCCTTTACAAAGTCTCCCACTGGTGAATGTCAGCAGAAGTTGACACCATTAGTTTTCTCTCAAGTGTAACCTGCAGACATGAATATACATCAGGTTACAACATGTGTAGTTAGGAATACATATACAAGGCAACCGAAGCCATTAAGACATCCCTCCACTTTTCTTTTATGTAGCCCTGTTGCAAAAGAGATAAAAAATGAGCCAAGGATGATAACTGCTCATTTTCAGGGGCTTACCTACATCGACTGCTAATTCCTCATGCTCACCTCAATGTAGCCTCTCTTTAACTGCATGGTCAAGCAGTGGCTTCATGGTCCTAGCAATGTGTTGCTGATTATGTTAGGAATTCAATTTTAAAGGGGTTCTAAGTACACTGGAAGTAACTGGTGAAGATAACAAAGAAATGATCCAAATGTGTATAGCTGACGCTTATAGGCCTGTCATGTTTTTAACCGCTGAATTATTTAATTCACTATCTGGGTTTGGGGTTGACCTCACTGTTGTGAATTTATTTTTGGGGCCACTGAACATTTGACAAGTTTATTTTAACCCACTGTCTATGACCAAAGGCAGCTGCTTCAAAAGAAGACTAAGGGGACTTCAGGGATTAATCTTGGCCTTCTTCTCATGCATTTTGCTTTGAAATGCCCTTGATTTTAAACACAACAACATATCATACATCTGGGCTGTGCCAATTTGAAAGCCCAGTTCTTGGTGGTCAGTTGAAAGGCTGTGCTGGCTACAGGAAAAATTTGTCAAGCCAACTGGGAACATACATGGGAATTCTTGAGGAATATTTAAAAGAACTCATAAAACGCACCCCCCAGGGTCACAGGTTGGAGCTGTGGTGTAGCAACTCAGACCTTCTTCTCATTCATGAAAGTAGGACATCCACCAGGCCAGGATATAAGGGCTACATCTTGTACTTAAAAGGAAGTATTCTGTAATTCAACACTTTATTTAACATCAACTAGTCTCCTCCCTAGTACACTGCAAGTAATTAAGTAGTTGAACAACCAGAATGATGCCATTAATATCTGTTGTTCTCCCGGCAGAGGCCCCATTTCCATATGGGGATCTCGCTACCTATTTGATAGGTGCTTTGAAAGTACCCCACCCCTCCATTACAAAACCAATAGCCCATTCAGAACTTATTTTTAGCACTATGAATCATTCATATATCCTTAAATTGTCTCTCTTCCTTTGATCCCCAGAACCATTGGTTAAGAAATGATTTCCTTGGCTACAATGTGTTTGACTTTATACAGAGCTTTACCCCAGACACAGGCCCCACCTCCACCGCAGACATATCAGCATTAGGCAAATATGAATGACAGTTAGCTGCATCATAACCACACAGCCTATGTTTCACTCGCATTATCAAAGGGGTCACTCGGAAGATGTCATATACCAATAGACACCTCAAAATAAGGGGTGGCTTCTCTGGACAGCGGCGTGGCATCAGATATAGAAAGATAAGCAGTTATTCACAACAGTCAAGTAACATCCATAAACTGCCACTATAAACTCTCACTAGATCCTATGAAATGCGCTGGAATTTACTGTCCCAAGGGCCCAGAAGCACTCTAAAGTCTATAAAAACCAATTTAAAAGTATCAATATTTTGTCATAAGTGTCACCTAAAACATAGATGCCAGTGTTTAGAAATATTAATCCAATATTTAACTGACATTATTTTGATGTCTTGGAATTTAGAAAGGTTGGATGGAGGGGAATGATGGGTTTTCATTAAGAAATTAACAAGGAAGTATGAAATAATGTCCCCTTTTTCTTTCAACACACTTAGCTGTAACAATAACTTTATTTTAAAAAAATGTTTTAATGCTAATTTTTGAGAGAGAGAGACAGATAGACAGAGCGTGATCAAGAGAGGTCAGAGAGAGAGGGAGATACAGAATTCAAAGGAGGCTCCAGGCTCTGAGCTGTCAGCACAGAGCCTGATGTGGGGTTCGAATCCACGAACAACAAGATCATGACCTGAGCCAAAGTTGGACGTTTAACTGAATGAGCCACCCAGGTGCCCCTCAAAACATCTCTTCTGGAAAGAGATGAACCTCAAAGTCTATGGGAAGACTAGAAGATACAAAAGTGTCAAACCTGAAAATCTAAAAGGAAAGAAATCTTACCACTTAATCAGATGCAAAATCATCACTGTCTCCTTCTTTTTTGGTCTTAGCACACTCCCTAAAACATTAAGGAGGGAGGGATTAAATAAATCCCTAAAGAAAGAAATACTAAGAGATTTAAGTTCAAATGACTTTTGCCATTGGTTGCTGGGTAATTATTCCACTATCTCTACCCATTAGGAAAGTAGAATCTCAAAGGCTAATAAAATACTGGAAATGGCAGCCCAGGACAGAGAAATGCCCACTTCACAACTCTGACTTAAAGAAACATATTGGGATGGAGAGAAAAGGTGGAAATTAAGTAAAATGTGTGGCAGCAGAAGTTCACATCTTGGAAGCAAACCCTTTTGATGGTTGGTCTGAGTAATTCCCATGATCACAACATATTTGGGACAGTAGACAAAAATTTCAGAAGAATAGGTATCACATAAAATGCAGAGAGTGAAAATGAAATTGTTTAGTGACAGCCGAGAAACAACATTTTGCCTTTTAAATAGTTGTTATAAGAGAAGAACAAATGTGCGATGAGTAGTGGTGTCTTATAGTTATTAGGAATATGGAATTCAGGATCACCCTGCTTAGGTTCATTTTCCTATTTTGTCACTTGTTAGCAGTGTGACCTTGGACAAGTTATTTAACCTCTCTATGTTTTAGTTTCCTCATCTGGAAAATGGGGACATGAGGAGTAACTATTTCGGAATTTGTTGTAAGGGTTAAATGGATTAATACATGTAAAGTGCTTAGACCAATGCTTGGTACGTAGTAAGCACCATGGATTAGCTCCATCACCACTACAATCAATATTAGGAGTCACAAGGGAGAACAATGACAAATTATAAGGGAAAAGCATGCCCAAGGTTGTGAAATGGATTGGAGAACAATGTGGCTTCTGGGAAGAGTAAAATTCCGTTTTTCAGGCTGGAGAGAGGTGATTTGTGTAGGACACTGCATGGTGGTTGGTTGGGCATATCCTAGGCTGGCAGCTGAGTGAAAAGGAGGACACAACAGATTATATTTCCTTGAGTTGGCTCCAGACTATGTCTCTGTCCCATTAATTGGCATAGTCTGAAGGACACAGGATTGGCAAGGCTATGTCAGCATTTCATATCCTATATACTTCGGTGGTATAGTGGGTTTTGATGAGGAAACTCTGAAGGCTGGAAAATCCAGAGAAGGCAGAACCCAAGCCTGAACTAAGAGAACCCTCCACACTCCAGGAACTCTGTAAGTTTCTATTCAACATTTTTCCTTCTCAGGAAGTTGCTTGTGAGAAGAAAACGGGAACTATCTGGATCAGAATGGTAAGTTCAAGTTCTGCTGGAGCCATTTCTCGTTTGGAAATATTCTAGACTAGAAGTTCACAAACCCAGGAAGCCAGGCTGTGGAGGAATGATCTGTGAACATGTCCAGTGAGTACCTCTCACATCTGTTGTAAGTCATGATTTGGATAAAGAATGAAACACGATCCCAGTTAAAACTTGAAAAAAGCTTATCCCATGAGAGGGCAGCTGCTAATAATGGATGCAATGGGGGCATCTGTTGTGATTTACTCTAAAATTTTTAGAAAATACAATTTAGGAATTCCCAGTAGGGCAAGGGGACAGGGTATCTTCAAGATGCAGAACTGCATTATAACTGACCCATTTAAATCTACACAATTGCATATTATCAGTGTCTCCAAACTTTACTGATCATATACCATTATCAAAAAATTCTAAGCAGGTATCATATACATAATGTGAATGTCCATCATCTGTCTATCCATCTATCCATCCATCCATCCATCCATCCATCCATCCATCCATCCATTCATCATCTATCTTACTTATGTACTACTGTCAATCATTAAATAAACACAGACTAATTTCTTCTCCTCTTTTAAGAAAATAATCTTACTTATAAAGTTGGTACACAGAAGACAGTACTCCTCATTTTATAAATGGAGAGAGAGAAGTGGAAAGTTCCTCAGGCTGTTTCTGTACTCATGTTACTAAGCACCTGTGTTAATTTACTTAATTTAGGAATTAACAACTCAGTTCCACTGTAATCTCTCATCTCCCTCCCCCATCCAGATGTTGTTAATATGCTTTGTTGTATTGCTTGAGCAATTCTCACAATTGCCAATAAATCATTTCAATATGCCAATCAACCACAATCTGTTAGTGGTATTCTGGCTTCAGTCACACAAATTTCCTCTGACTAGTAAAGAACCCCCAATGCACTCACATATTATGTCTGGATTGCCTAACTTATTTGAAGGAAAGAGTGTCTAAGATGATGTGAATTCTCTCTCTCTCTCTCTCTTTTTTTTTTAACTCTCTGCATCCATCGTCTTTTATTTTATTTCTTTTGTTTTTTTTTTAATAGTTTATTTTCAAATTGGATTCCATATTTTCAAGAAAAATCTAATAAACCATAGACTGGTTTGCCACAAATCAAACAGGTTGCAGTCGTAATGGATATCATTTATTGAAGTTCAATATGTGCCAAGTGCATTATGTATAAATATCTCACTGAACCCCCCAAATAGGTATTATAGCCATTCTGCCATGTTTAATAAGTAAGGATTCTGAGGTTAATAGAAGTTAGATAATTTGTCCAAGGCCACATAGCTAGTAAGTGGCAGAATTGGGATAGGAATCCAGACAGTTGGGCACCAGAGCCTAAGTGCTGGAGAAACAAGCAAGTGGAATTTCCCCTGCTGTGGCCTGCGGGAAGGAGACTGGAGGCACTAGACTCCAAATACAATAAAAAGCTTATGTAAATGAAAAGCTATTTATGAGCTCTGACTTTCAAAGGAGGCCAGAACATGGTATTGCTAAGTGACTGATGTGAACACAAAATGACAGATTTTATTTGTGTTTGTTTGGTACAATAAGGTGATGCTGGGAAATGCAGAAAGAATAGAGGCTATTTTCTTATCTTGGTCTCTCCCAGCATTATTATTCAGACTCACCTATTAACTGTCATAAATTTTCATCATTGGTTTTGTCTCTTGAAGGTCATGGAGACACTTTTTATGACCTTCTGCAATAGCATAGGTTTGAGTAACGCTGCAAATTAGTTTATCCATATATCAGGTTGACTTGTATCAAGGACTTCACAGCTCTGCAGTAGCTGGGAAAAGTGGGGCCCTCTTGTGGTCCCATTTATCACCGTGGATGTTTGCTACTAGTCTATATTTAGTTTATTTGGAAGCATGGTGTTCCCCAGTGTTCAATTTATTTCTGTCACTTGAAAGACTAGTGCTGTTTCTTTGTTTCAAGGGAAGAGCGACCAAAAAAAAAAACCAAAAATTAATCACGATCCCAGTGCCTGAAGCATCAATGAAAGACTCTGAAAAGCGAGTTTTGAATTAAAAAAAGCAGTCACTTAACAATACTTATTTTATAATATTTATTGGACCCTTACTATATGCCAGGCATTCTTCCCGGTTCTAGGGATAGAGATGTAACCCCCAAATTTGTCCTCATGGAGCTTACATCCAGAATATGTTGTTATAAAATTAGACGGGAAGGACAGCAGTTAGATCACTTAAAATTAAGTGTTATACTTAAGGATGTACTTAAGTGAGTTAACTGTGGCCTAACCATAACTTTTGTAATCAATCTTATGATTAATTTATGAATCATGCATTTGGGCTTGAAGAGAAGCTCCAAAAACTATGAAGAATATAAAGAACATGATTCCATCTATAAATTATAGCCCAACATAAGGAAAAGGGCACTAGATATTTAACGTGCACCTTGAAAGTAATAAAATTGGAAGTCTGATTAATTTTTGGCAATATTGCTGGAAACAAAGTTTAAAAAAAACTTGCACATTTTTCAGATTAAAAGAAAGAAACTCTGAACTCCAAGGAGAACAAGACTATAATATGAGTGTAATTTTGTGATTTGGGTATATAACTTTTCTCTTTTATGATCCCTGAGGTATTGTGTAACCTCATTAATACAACTTATTGATTCTCAACCACATTTTAACTTGTGATCCTGGAAATTTCACTGGCACCATGCCAGCACCTGGTTCCCACAGAACGTGATACAATTTCCATCTGCACAGAAAATGAGAGATGCCAGGAAACAAATGTGTATCACGTAAACCCAACTTCAACAGTTACTAATACAAATGAAATACAAATGAAAATGTAATTAAACTTTGGAAAACCAACAAAGGGCACAAATACGGAAGTGTATATTTTCGGTCAAAAAAGTACTGATACTGAGAATTGGTCCCATTTCTTGACCTGCTCTCCTGTTCCCAAGAGGGCCCAGGGTGGAACTCAGATCGTTCATGTCACTGAGATGGGACAGCAATGGCCTTCCTTTGGAACACGGCTTGGCTATATGTGCATTCCATTCACACTCTGTGTATCTCCCTATTTGCTCCCTAGTTCATTCTTTCATATTATTTGTCTCATTTCTCTCTCTCCTTTTACTGAACCTCCTTCAGAGGGCAGAAACCATTTTAAAAATTTTCATTTTATATTATTCCACAGTACCTAGCACAGTGGTGCTAGATTCTCAATAAGTGCATGTTTAGTAATAAATAGGTGAGATTAGATATGCTTTTTAATTAGCCTATATGCTCAAATATAACAAAGTTGGAGGCAAATGGCTTCTTTTCAGCCCAATACTGTGCTATATCACTTCTCTCTTGATACTGCTAATGACTGTTTCTTGACTCCTTCTCCTCCCATGTATCTGAGATGTATGCTCTGACCAGACCTCTATTTCTTCATTCTTGTGGAAATGTAACAACATAAAACTCCCTCTTTGAACTTCTATTCTAGAAAGGGCATTTCACAGTTATTTCCGATTCCTGGTGTTTGCCATTTTGTTTGCTTGGCTGAGATCGTAACCTTCTTGAACACAGGTATCTTAGCAATATTGAACATTGATGTCTTGATTGGCAGTTACAAAGAGGTGGATGGAGGTGGATGCTCAAAAAGGTGGGAAAGTCACTCTGAGACTGAAGAGTCGAGGAGCTTGGATCCAGTGTTGAGGCTTAAGCCACGGTCAGCAGAAACAATTTTGACTAATACAGAGGGGTATCGATGAACAATTCCTTGGCTTGGTCCCTGGGACCAGGTGCCTAGACACTATTGCATGAGTCCTTTAACCTGAAGAGCCACCTTCTGGTAGTCCAACACAGGTGGACGTGTCATACTAATGGCAGGACAAGGTGGCAGTAGTGAGTGATCTCTTTAAGCTGGTGGAGGTATTGACTGAAACAAGGCCATCATGTAATAAGTGGACAAAATGGCATTAAAGAACAGTTCTATTGGGCACAGACCAAGATACCTTTGGGCACCCTGGAAAAGTAGGGTGCATGACAAGGACTAGCAGTCCCAACAACGGGTTTGACATGAAGGTGGTTAAATTCTCAATCATTCCCCGGAGACCAATGCAATCTAGGGAAGTGAGAATCACATTAGGTTCAAATTTATCTTCAACATAGTCTCAGCTCACTTATCTTTCCTATCCAGAAGGCAGTCCTGAAAAATCACCATTTTAGCTATTTTATTTGAGTCCCACCCTGGATGTGGCCAAGTTATTCCCTATTGCTCTATTTGCCACATATCTTCCTTCATCCTCAAAGTCACTCTTTTGTTCACTCTTAAACACATGCTTAATGAGCACCTTATTTATATGTGCTAAACTATTCTAGGTATAGGGATACAATAGTGAACAAAACGGCCCAAATCCTTGCTCTTATGGAACTTATATTCCAGTTTAAATCTCTCTTCTCAGACATAGTCGTCCAATTAAGGAGCAACAGCAGAGTTAATATATAAAATCTCTGCTGACTTTTGCTGAGCACTAACCACACTTGAGATACTGTGCTAAATGCTTACCCTCATCACAATCCTAGGTGGTAGGATGTAATAGGAAGCACTTAAAAAAAAACCTTTTCACTTTGAAATAATTACAGATTAACAGGTCATTGCAAAAAAAAAACACCACGCGCTGGTGGGGGCTATGCACCCTTTAGCTAGTCTCCCCCCAAGATAATATCTTGCATTAACTATAGTACAATATCACATCCAAGAAGCTGACATGGATACCATCTACAGAGTTCATCCAGATTTCACCAGTTATATGTACACTTACTTGCGACTGTGTATGGTGTGTGTGTCACCCAGGCAATTTGGCAATTTAATTCTGTGTTTAGCTTCATGTAACCACCACTGCATTTAAATATTTCACTGTATCATTACCACAAGCTTCCATCGTGCTACCCCTTTATATCTGTACCCATTCCCTCTCCTCATCCCTGACCCCCATAACCAAGATCTGGTACTCAGTTATTTCGTGATTGTTATATAAGTGGAGTCATGCAGTATATATCCATGTAAGACTGGCTTTTTCCATTCAGTACAACTTCCTTGAGGTTCATCCAAGCTGTTGCCTGTATCAATAGTTTAGTTCTTCTTCATTGTTGAGTAGTATTCTATGGTATGGATGTATCACATCCATCTACTGAAGGACCTTTGGATGGTTTCCAGTGTGGGGCTATTGTGAACCCAGCTGCTAGGAACATTGATTGTACAAATTTCTGCATAAAAATAAGTTTCATTTCTCTGGGATATATGCCCAAGAATACAATTGCTGGGTCGTAAGACCATTTTTAGTTCTAGAAAGAACTATTTTCCAGAGTGGCTATACCATTGTATATTCCCACAAGCAATGTATGAGTGATTCAGCTCTTGTGTATTGCCAGCATTTGGTATTATTATCATTTATTTCAGCCATTCTAATAGGTACATTGATAACTCATTGTGATTTTAATGGGCACTTCCCGAATGGCTTATGATGTTGAACATTTTTCATGTATTTAGTTGCTGGGTTCAAGGCATCACTCTCTTTGTTTTCCCTATGGACAGAAAAAACACCCTCTGAACTCACCTTCCATGCAAAATAGAAGGAAATTTACTCAGAAAATGGAGGTCATCTGGGTGCCTGGGTGGCTCAGTTGGTTGAGCGTCTGACTTCGGCTCAGGTCATGACCTCACAGTTTGTGGGTGTGAGCCCCATGTCGGGCTCTGTGCTGACAGCTCAAAACCTGGAGCCTGCTTCAGATTCTGTGTCTCCCTCCCTATCTGGTCCTCTCCTGCTCATGCTCTGTCTCTTTCTCTCTCAAAAATAAACAAACACTAAACATTTTAAAAGAAATAAAATGGAAGCCATCTAATCGTCATTAAGCTATTTAAGGGAATGTAGATGTCTAATTATTAGATTTTCCTTGAATAAGAAGTATATGATTTTAAAAGTAAACTGTATTTTTCTAATGCCATGAATCCTTCTAATCATATAAAAACAGAGTATAAACAGAGAGATGAAACAGATCTGACATTAACTGAAGACAGTGCTCTATTTTTGCTGATGAAATTGTAATGGACTGACGATGTTGGAAGGTTCAGGCCTTAAAATAAAATTTCTGGTTCCAGATAGTGGTTGTGGTCTCCTAGGGCATATCTTATCTGTGATCTGTCAATAACGTCACGGAAATTGTGTACTTTTGAAAACAGATGTAGCCTTGCAGCAACAGAAATGGGAAAGATATGCTCTGGGAATCCTAACTGCATTACAGTCAAATGGGGCCAGGAGGTATAGATATTATGGTTAGCTCCATCTTCTTGGCCAAACATTCAGCAATAGTTTCAGTATTGGAATTAAAGGTCTGTTGCAGAATTAGGGGATGCTGACATGGGGAATATCCTGTTGAAAAGGTTTTCTTTGTAACTACTGCTGGCTCTTAAGTCTTGGTTTTAAACTTCTCAAAAATAGTTCTATGTACTTCAATTAATATCAGGTCCTACTACATGAGCTTATTGCCCAGAGAGCATCTTAAATGCTAATAATAATAATAACAACATAACGTTGCATAATGTATAATATATCATCACTAAAAGTTAATTACTTACTAAATTATAGTAGTGCCATTGGACATCTCTGGGCAAAATTCTAAATCACAATGAAAAATACACTGGACTTAAGGGGAGATGAGGCTCATCAACTGACTGAAGAAAATCTAGTCTGAAAGTAAAAGACTATACTTATGGTAACATTTTTCTCAAAATAAAGCATTTATTCTCTAAGGTTTTATTATAAAAATTTCAAAGAAAAGCTTGAAGAATAATACAATGAATAGCCATATTCCCACCAGTTACATTCAATAATTGTTAACATTTTCTGTACTTCCTTTATCTCTCTATTTTTCTGAATCACTTTAAAGTAACATGAAGAGGTCATGCCTCTTCACCTCTACACATTTCACATGCTATCTTCTGACGATATGGGTGGGCATTCTTCTACACAATAATACCATGTGCTTGTGCGTTTTTGACTATATATCAGAGGTGATATTGCTTTAACAGGTTAACACTGTGTAACGGTTTTTTGATAATGATAAAATATGTTTGTATTTATACTTTTGTCCCCAAAGTTAGTTATTAAGTATGTAAGTCAATCAGAGAAAGACAAATACCATAGGATATCACTCATGTGTGGAATTTAAGAAACAAAACAAGGAGCAAAGGGATAAGAGAGAGACAGACAGACAGACAGACAGACACCAAGAAACAGAATCTTAACTATAGGGAACAAACTGATAGTTACCAGAGGGGAGATGGGTTGGGGGATGGGTGAAATAGGTGATGGGGATTAAGAAGGGCACTTGTCGTGATGAGTGTTGAGTGACGTATGGACGGGCTGAATCACTACATTGTACACATGAAACTAATGTAACACTGTATGTTAGCTACACTGGAATGAAAATAAAAACTTAAAAATATCCTCTTTTTAAAAAAATAAAAATATCTATTTTATTTGCCAAGACTTCCTTCCCTTCTCCACTTATCCCACCATGAGAGCAGGTCAACAATCATTTGGTTCATTAAAAAAAAATGTTGCTCCAGACCTCAGTACTCATTTCCTGCCTGCATTGGTTTATTGCTGAACAATACTAATGAGACAGACGTCCATAAATACAAACACTGTTTAATGCTTGAATTTGGGGTCAACAGTCTGGATGTAGGAGGGGAGTTTGGGAAATCCCTGAAACTGTCAACTTTTGTGTGTGTATACATTTTCAGGGGGTGGAAGGAAGACCAACCCTTGTGTCCATTGGAGTCTCAAAAGCACAACTGTAAAAAAGGTTAAGAACCATTGATTTAATGCTCTCAAAATGCATACCCTTTGGAAGCTGGGAGACAGTATTACAAAGGGCATAAATTATCAACTGCTAACTGACAAGAAGGAGGAATTCCAGAAAGACTCATCTATTCTATCCAATTGACAGCCTGGTGCCACTGAACTGCGTTCTGGCACGGAGCTAGAGCAGACGGCAGCACGAAGCACATTACACACTCTGACAAGTTCCCAGTTAGTTCAAAGTCTTCGGGAAGATGAGCTGAATGTCACTGCAGATGGCCGAACTCGATTCAGTGGGTAGAGACCAGGCAGAGTGCCAGAGGCTGCTCTGGGGATAATAAGGCACCCAACTCACCCGGACTGTGTTTGTTCCCAATGTCGCCCCTCTCTAGGCTTTGGTGGCCTTTAGGGAGGTTTATAACTGTGACAGAGCTTACCTTGAAGAAACACAGAAGGGGAAGCAGAAAAACTCAAAATAAACAAGTGAGAAAATGGAAAAGAGTCTCCAAATACCTGGTCACTTTTAAAAAAATGGGTGCACTTTTGGCGCCTGGGTGGCTCAGTCAGTTAAGCATCTGACTTTGGCTCAGGTCATGATCTCATGGTTTGTGGGTTCGAGCCCCGTGTCGGGCTCTGTGCTGACAGCTAGCTCAGAGGCTGGAGCCTGCTTCAGATTCTGTGTCTCCCTCTCCCTCTGACCCTCCCCTGCTCATGCTCTCTCTCTCTCTCTCTCTCTCTCTCTCAAAAATAAATAAAGTATTAAAAAATGGGTGCACTTTCTTGTAAAGGCCAAAGAGAACAAAACAAGGGTATAAAGAAGTACCAGATGTTGTGCTTAGTACTCTCACATGGCTGTCTTAGAGCCGTAGTAGAAGTAGCAGTATCTCCTTAGCATCTCTGTTCCGTAGCTGGACAAAAGTGAAGCTCAGAGAAGTGTAGCAATGGGATGGGGTAAGGATAGCTAGCTACTCAGCCAGCTGGGGTGAGAACCCTGTCTGGTGAATGCTTTTTACATCACATTTGGTTGTTTTGTAAATATTCACTCAGCGATGAAGGACAGGTATGGAATACACAGTGAAAAAGCACAACAAACAAGTGACATCAGCTCATACTGCAGGCTCATTTGCTTACTGGGCTTTATTTTGAGGTAGCTTCTGTTGAAAAATGCATAGTGAGAGACAAATCAATAGCACTTAGCATTCGAACCACTTGATTTAAATGCATTATCTCATTTAATATTAGAGTTTCATAAGCAGTACCAATCCCATTGTGCTGCTGAGAAAGCCCGGAGAGGCTGAGTAAAGAGCCCGAGGCTATGGATGCAGTACTTGATAAAGTTGGGGTTCATACCCAAAACTGGCCCCGAGGCTCGTGTTCTTCTCTGTATGCGTGAGGCTGTGGACCAGGTGGGCTCAGGATATATGTTAACACCTGGGATGGCACGGACTTTTAGGCTGACAGAACACTTAGTTGAATGAGAAAAGGTTACTTTTTTTCCCCGCAAAGGAACCCTTGGTTTATCCAATGAATACATTCTTGAGAAGTCTTGTAGAAAACCGAGTTTTCACAAATTGAATTTATCTTTACTGTCAATGGATATTCATTAGGCAGAGGATTCTAATATGTTCTGTTTTCCCAGACAGGACACCCACAAATAAGCATTTAAACTTCCTGGGCACATGGGTGACTGGGTGGTTTAGTCGGTTAAGTGTCTGACTCTGGCTCAGGTCATGATCTTGTGTCTGTGAGTTCAAGCCCCGTGTCGGGCTCTGTGTTGATAGCTCAGAGCCTGGAGTCTGCCTCAGATTCTGTGTCTCTCTTTATCTCTGCCCCTCCCTTGCTCTCTTTCTCCCTCTCAAGAATAAATAAATATACAAAAAATAAACATTCTGGGATATCTCAAGGAATCTCTATTTTGTTTTTTTTATAATGAAATAATTATTTCCTAGTGAGTTAGATTTTGACATTTGCATTCTGACATTAAGTATTATGAACAACAATAATTAAGAAAATGAGTAATGGGAAACCTCACTACAATGGGGTCAGGAGGTAGGCAAGGGGAGCTCTCATGGCTGACCACTTCTAGTCAATTACAGATCCAACAGGAATAGATGAACTTGACCTTGCATGGACTTGACCTTGCACATGGGGATACTACTCTACTATTCCAGCTGGAGAAAGAGATGCATTCCTCACCTCCCTCCACACCCCCCCCCCCCCCCCCCCCCCCCCCCCCCCCCCCCCCCCCCCCCCCCCCCCCCCCCCCCCCCCCGATAACTCAGCCAATGAAAAGCCACCATACTTTGAACTCCCAGTTTACTCTAATGGACTTTTAGTTTATAACAAACCTTCCCAAATCACCCCTTTTCTCCTCAAAAAAGTGTACCTCTCCTTTGTTCCTCAGATTTGCCTACTATTTTGCTGCAGCTTGATGTCCCAGATAGCAATTCTCTTTTATTCTTAACTAAACTCATCTTTTGCTGGCAAAATAACTGGCAGTTTTTATTTTTAAGGATATGGTTCAAGAGGATAAAGCCACGGAAAGACACTATAGAATAATAAAAGCGCTTTAAACAGCCCTGGCTCTTCCAATTATTAGTTCTGTGGCCTCCAGCCAGTTACTAAAGGGCTGTAAGCCTCAATTCCTGTACTGTAATAGGTAGATGACCGCTATCTCAGAGGGTACTGTTTAATTATCAAATCAAGTAAGATGATACGTGTAAAATTCCTGGATCCCTACTGGCATTTAAAACAAAGTATACGAGAATAGAAAGTAACAAGAATCTATAATTGAAACAGTTAGATATCTAAACCCAGAAGAGGTCAATCTGTTTGGAATTCCGGTCTCTGAATAAATACTGAATCTCTCAGAAGTTTTGGGCAAGAGTTTCAACTTCCCATAACCATGAAGAACTGGGTAAGTCAGTCATTATCATCCCGGATAAGCGAGAATGTAATCTGCTTCAATTTTTCCATGTTCTCATCAAACAATCACCATTTTGCATTTGCAGGTGGTTTTAGCAACACGAAGATTCTTTCCCACCCCTCCTCGGGGTGAAGCCACTATATTATAGGTAAATGAATAGGTTGTCCAATATTTAAAAAAAAATTTAACATTTATTTATTTTTGAGAGACAAAGAGAGACAGATCATGAGCAGGGGAGGGGCAGAGAGAGAGGGACGCACAGAATCAGAAGCAGGCTCCAGGCTCTGAGCTGTCAGCACAGAGCCAGACGGGGGGCTCAAACCCACAAACTGTGAGATCATGACCTGAGCCAAAGTCGGATGCCCAACCGACTGAGCCACCCAAGCGCCCCGGTTTTCCAATTTTATTTATTGTGGTAGTTTGTTTGCAAAATGGTTATAGTTATTCTCCTCCCTGTATCTAGGTACCTCTGCCACAGCGACTTTGTAGTTTCCTCCCATCAGGGGGTGGAGTTTATTTCCCTTCCCCTCCATCTGTGCTTATGACCTGGCTTGACCAATAGAATGTGGACGAAGTGACAACGTGCCAGTTTCCAGCCTAGACCTCAATGGACCATACATGCATCCAGATGTTCCCTTGGAATTCTGCACAGCCACCATGTGAACAAGTCCAGCCTAGCCTGCCAGCTGTCCCCTGTCATGCCAGCCATCATCCAGTCAGATGACAGAAATTGCAAGGGAGCATATGTGCGTGGAACACATTCAGGAGTCTTTCTCACCGATGATCTTGTCTGGACACGTGGGTCACTTTAACAACATCTGGATAACCAATTTCCAGTTGGAATGATGATGGCATTTCACATTAGTGGATGCTCAAATCTCAAATAGGAAAACTGAGATAGACGGGTCTCCTGTAATATTAGAGCTGCACTGAGAGCCAATAGCTTTTAGGCCCTGCTAAATCCACTTATCGACAGCTACTCACCGAGGAGGCAAATCAGCCTTTAAAACATAAGGCATAGTGATGAAGGAAGAAGGGGGGAGAGTCTAAGAGAATGAAAATATCTCTTCTTAACTTGTAAAACCTATGAATATTTATTCTATTAGCCAAACCTCAAACCATATGCACTCTTAAAACTATGTTTGTGAATGGGTTTCTAAGATCCTTCATACTTCAATATGAATAGCTAGAGTTTATTAGATGGATAAAGAACTTTAAGCCACCTAAAGAAACTAAAGTTACTGGTTGATAACCTGATAAGAAAAACCTCTTCCCTCTGCTGGAAAACTAAAAAAAAATTATGATTGTAACATATTTAAGTAGTCAAAAAGCATTATGTCTTATGCAACTTTAATCTGCCTGGAACCTTTCCATGAAAGCATCATCAGTTTTATCTAAAAATGGCTCTCCTGCTGTTATTAATCCAAGGGCCTTGCTGAGAACTCACTGCATAAGGAAGATCAGATCCATTTGGAAAATAAGAAGTTGAATCTTCACCTTTTTAGGTGGTGAAGTTGAGTCCCTTTCTTTATTGCCGGGCAAAACAGCTTCAGATGTCTTGGGTTTCTCTTAGGTTGCTTAAGCATTTTTAAAAACTTAAACTAATATTTGTGTTTTTGACCACATGTTCACTGGAAAGCACAGGCCTTGATGTGGGGTTTGGAGAATCAAGACAAGGGTGAGGAAAATGTCTCATTTGCCTCATACACAAAAGTCTCAAGAGGCACTGAAAAGCTAGGTAATATAAAGGATATAAAGGCAATCAAAGTTAATACCAAAATTCCATGACTAACAGAAGATAAGGATTTTTAAAAAATATTTTTATATTTATTTTGAGATAGAAACAGAGTGGGGGAGGAGCAGAGAGAGAGTGAGACACAGAATCCCAGCAGGCTCCAGGCTCTGAGCAGTCAGCATAGAGCCCAACATGGGGCTTGAACCCACAAACCATGAGATCATGACCTGGGCCGAAGTCAGACACTTAACCAACTGAGCCACCCAGGTGCCCCCAGAAGATCTTTGACCTGCATCTGCCTGACCCTTTCTCACTTACCTTACCTGAATCATGGCCCTGGTTCTAATAAAACTCTCTATATAAACATAAGCAGCTGAAATGATATGTATTTCTTTGACTTCTTTTAACACATAATATATGTTAGCTCCATATCTGTTGCAAATGGCAAGATTTTATTCTTTTTTTTAGCTAAGTAATAGTTACATGTGGAATTTAAGAAACAAAACATAGGAACAAAGGGTAAATAAAAAAGGAGAGAGAGAGAGAGAGAGAGAGAGAGAGAGAGAGAGAGAGAGAGAGAGAGAGAGGTAAACCATAAAACAGACTCTTCACTATAAAGAACAAATTGTGGGTTGATGGAGGGAGGGGGGATGAGCTAGATGGGTGATGGGTATTAAGGAGGGCACTTGTTGAGATGAGCACTGTGTGTTGTACATTTGTGATGGATCACAAATTCTACTTCTGAAACTAATAATAGTATGTCAATTAAGAAGAATTTAAACAAAAACTCGAAACAAACCAACAAACTGCCAAGAAGCTGGCCCACGGGCTGTAGTTTGCCAGCCTGATTTTTAAAATACCACATTAAAATATTACGTATCTTGGCTACTGGGATTTTGGGTAGGCTCCTTCAATTTTGTGCCTCGCTCACCTCACCCTGTTCCAGCCCTGGGAGTTTGGATTTTGTTCCAGGTTCAAGTGGTAAGCCAATAAAGGTTTTCAAGCAAGTGACTGATGGAATTTAAGTTTTAAAAAGATGGCTTTGGCGGCTGTAGAGATTGGAGGGAGGTCACATGCGGAGTGATGGGAGATTAGTTAGGAGGCTGACGTACTAGTCTAGTGATGCTACTCTTGCCCAAGTCATCAAAGGCCACTCTGATGTGAAGATAGTGGCCACTTCCTGTCCTCTCACATGTCACTGGCCATGTCAGCATGTGTCTAACTGTCATGCTGTCACTGAGACTGTCCTTCTACCTCACTGACTGCCATCTTCTGTTTTCAATCCCTTGGGCCTTACGCACCATCAATGGACACCTCTAGTCCTGACTGTGTCCCCCCCAAACATGCACATCCACCCGCCAGTTAGCCGTCTCCATTCATTGTCTAGTGGGCGTAACAGACTTCACACAGCCAAAACACATTTTCACAGATATTAATGCTTTTTTCTCTGTACTGTTGAAATCAGTCCAGTCATACACTTAGATGTTATAAAACATCTTCATATTTCTTTGGTTTATTTTAGGTTGTTTAAACATTTTTTAACACTTAAAATAACATGTATGTGTTTGGACTATAAAAGCAACACATGCTTACTACAAATTTTTATTTCTATTCCCCAACCTGTTAATCTTCTATTTACCTTTTAGTAGAGGATGGCACTACCATCTACCCAATGGTTCAATCCAAAAAATTAGGAATCTTTCTTAATTTTTCTCTTCCCCTTTGTCCTACATTCAACCAGCTAGCATATACCATGAAGCCCAGGGGCGCCTGAGTGGCTCAGTTGGTTAAGCATTCAACTTTGGTTTGGGTCATGATCTCGTGGTTCACGAGTTCAAGTCCCATGGTGGGCTCTGTTATGACAGTTTAGAGTCTGGAGACTATTTTGGATTCTGTGTTTCCCTCTATCTCTGCCCCTCCTCCACTTGTACTCTGTCTGTCTCTTTCTTAGAAATAAATAAACATTAAAAAAATACCACAAAGTCTGTTGCTAACATTTGCCCCCATTTGTCTTTTAATAAAATCATCATCAACCTCAGTAGGTCTAGTAAGGATATAGCTCCCACATATTTAGGGTACAGTTTGCCCCAGATGGAAAAAGCTGGGGTGGCAAGGGGTAAGAGTGTGTGAATAGTATTGTTGAATCCCCAGGATAGGCTGTAGAGAGGTAGACTGGATTGGCTTTTGGAGGACAGAAAACTCAGGGTGGAGAGAAGTGATTCCCTATATGCTTGAGTCTTTTCAGGTAGAACATGATCTCGACTGTAGGCCTACCGCACACACTCTCTCACATCCTATGCTGACTCCACATATCTGGGTCTGGGGCCAGAGAGAGAAATACTCAAGCAGATGGTTGGTCGTGGAGGCAGGAGGGTGATTTTAGTGAAAATGTATCTAGTCATCATCTGGGATGTTGGCCAAGCAGACAGTGCTGGTGACACTGTTCAGCCAGAGCTCAGCTTGAATGGCTCAGAATCCATAGCCTGGCACAGGGGTGACACCAGGTGGCAATATACCAAAACCACAGGGTCAGCTTTCCAAGCTAAGAGGATGCTCCTCTGGAAGCCATTTTTGCCAATGTAGAGGCCACTCAACCAGTAACTATGCCTTCAGGTCCTGCTCACAGGGACCAAATGAAGTTTGTTTGCTTCTGTTGTCATTTGATTTGGCTCTGATAGTTGCCTGTATAGGGCCATGACTTTCCATATTTTATGATTGCAAGATCCTGTTTCTAGACATGGCATCCATTTTGTAAACATCTGAATAAGTTCATCAATCATCTACCCACTTACAAAAATCAGTGGATCTGATTTAGTAATGACTGATTTTAAATGCTCTTTGCATATCAAATGTAAGGCGTCTGATGACCCTATTAGGATGAAGAATTTTTATCTTAAGGTTAAATATTGAAAAATGATAAATACCTGCTTTACTTATACTTGCATTTTACTGAACTCAGTAGACTCTATAGTATAAAAGTCTTAGATTTATTGTCTCTTTCCTGCAGAAATGTGTATTTGCAGAGATCAAAGGACCCATTAGGGCAGATGTTATATTTTTCACCAATCTTATTTCTAGGAAATGTTTCTAGCTTAGTTTTTGACATGCCTCTTGTGCTACTCCCATTAAATTTGAGTAACTGGTGCAGATGACCCTATAATGATAGCAAAATTAAGAGTATGTGGAGTGTTTGCTACTAAAGGGCCAGCAAGGAGTCCAATGAGGATATGTTCCAGAGAATTGATGAGAGGGTCTTGTTGCCACAGAAACCACGTCCCAGGACAACTGCCCTAAACACTCCTATACGCTTTGGAAGGGGCAGACTTGTCATGTCTGAGCCTTCTCTCTGTAGCATATATTTACCAAAAATAAGCATGAGTATCTGTGTATGTCTTTCCAGGTTGCAAAGCACTTGCAATATGTGGCCATCAATACGCCTCTTAGGACTGCAGTTCTCAACATTAAATTTTTTCTGCAGCACTTGAGAACGACACGGGCATGTGTGGCACGGGCACAGCAATGGACTAGTGATGTGCTTAATCCACGGAGTGCGGGACTGCCCAGGTTTTACGTCTTTGCCTTGCTCCTCCTTGTGAAGTTTGCTGGAGCTCAGTGGAGTGAGGCTGATGTTACTGAGATAACCTTAAAGCCCCTCTAACTGGTGGAAGTAAGTTTATGGACTTGGGTACTTTAGTTATTGTGGATAATAACTGCCTACGACACACCTCATGCCTGAAGATACACTCGTCCAATCCACCACTGCAGTTTTTAACTTAGTGCTTCATGAGGAATGGCATCTCTTTTCTAAAGATCAAAGATTTATTGAAGGGCGCCTGGGTGGCTCAGTTGGTTGAGCATCTAACTTCAGCTCAGGTCATGACCTCACAGCTCGTGAGTTCGAGACCTGGGTCAGGCTCTGTGGCTGACAGCTCAGAGCCTTATCTCCATCTCTCTGTCCCTCCCATGCTTGTACTCTCTTTCTCTCTCCCAAAAATAACCATTAAAAAATAAAAAAATAAAAGATCAAAGATTTATGTAAAGTGAGAATAAGTGCAGTGTTAGACACAGCCATGGGGGAAGTGATTCAGTGATTGAGATGGATGTAGGTAGGGGACTGGTTTTTGAAGGATACGACATTCAGCCTAAACGGGCATGGTTATATGTTTAAGGGATACTTACTGTGTGCTTACTGTGCCAGGAAGGGTCTATGATTCACTCACTGGATCCCTGCAACAGCCTATAAACTAAATTCTGTTTTCGTCCGTAAGTTACAGAATGGAAAAACATAAAATAGGGGAAGGGGAAGATTAAATCATTTACCCCATGTGAACTACAGTGTGTGGCAGAGCTGAGCTTTACACTCAGGCAGTCTAGATCCAAAGTCTATGCCCTTCACTTAAGGGGAAGAGCACTGGGTGTTGTATGGAAAACAATTTGACAATAAAATATTATGGAAAAAAAAATAAAATAAATATCCATAATTCCATTCTGATATAAATATAAATAAATGACTGATAACTAAAAAACAAAACAAAACAAAACAAAAAACCCAAAGTCTATGCCCTTGACCATCGTGCTACGCTCTACCTCCATTTAAGCTCAGTTAATTTTAAATTACAGTCCTGCTTTCTGCACCTGACCTTAGCTTATGCGTACATTCTCTGTATTTTTACATAAGTAATCTGCTTGAAACATAAAGAGTGGATATTTATATTTTTAAAAAAGTAATCATGACCCTTTTCAGGTTCTGCTTAGTAGATACTTATAAATAACTGAAAATAGGCTTCTTCATAAAGAATATTCAATGTCATCATCAATGTTACTCATCTGCACTAAAAATTCTATAGGTGAATGACTATATTAGTGACTACATTAGTATTCTTACTCTGCAATCTCTACGTAGAAAAGTACTAAATAGGGTCTTTTTCATGAACTAATCGTGAATTGAAACTTCCAAAACAAACTTTGAACAGGAAAAAAACTAAAGAAACAGAATAAGAAATATACAGTACTTGAAGGTAAGATAAAACATCTTATTTTATTACATTCTATTTTGTATAAGTTTAGAGGGTCCCCAACCCCACAGATGAAAATAATAATTTTAGCATTCAAGCTATATACTATAAAGATATAGACAGAGGGGACACATTACCAAGAACACAAAAAAATGTCTGAATGTTATAATACACCCAACTCCCCAAGATTAGATTACTTAATGTATTAATATAATTCCTATTCACATTCATTTGTAAAGACAAAGATAACTGGAATTCCCACCACCTTAGGAATATCTTGCACTGAAAAACTGACATTATTATTATCATTTTACTTAAAATTCCTTTGCTCCTTATAGAGTCTGCTTTTCTGTTACAACTGACTATTCACGACTATGTTTTAGCCTAATTTACTTTGTGAGCTTTTGGCTGTAAAAGAAAATCAGGGACATATTTTGTACTTCGGAGTAAATTCTCCAGATCTAACAAAATAAATATGATGGGTTTTTAATTATTTATTTATTTATTAATTATTTATTTGTTGTGATGGGTTTTTTAAACATGGTGTCAAAAACAATGTGTGTTTTAAAAATATGATGGCAAATAAGGGTGTGGAAGAAATGGGATTTAGGATACAACATAGAAAGGATGAACATTTTTTAGATGGGTCCCATTGACAGTGGGTCTGTGGTCAAGATCAACATGGAGTTGGGTGATGGGGGGGTGGTCTCCAGTAGCCCAAACTCCCAGAGGCTCTGGCCCACTCCACACTTCCGTTTTGGATGTCCTACATTTATTCTGTAGGAAAGAAGACTGTACAATCTTTCACATGAATCACAAATACAATTTTTCAGGTCTGTAAGGAATGTCAGGGAAATTGTCCATGTCCATTCCTCCCTCCTCCCTTTTTAAAGAGGAAGAAACCGACCTCGAGAGAAGTGGCTGTGTCTGTGATGCAAAGGGCCCTGGACCTGGGTCGGATGCCCGCCTGAAGTCATGCTCCGCCATCTTCCCAGCTGTGTGATTTGGGGAATGCTGTCAGTCTTTGTGGTCCCAGCTTCCCTAGCTAGAGCCTTCCTAGGAGTGCTGGGAAGAAGGAGTACGTGGGATGATGTATACGAAATTACCTTGGAAATGATGAAAAGCAACACAGCATTGCTATCCCATAATCCACATTAGGCACAATTCTGTAGGATCTGAGTTTTAGTCAAAATGCGAAGAATTCTAGCCATTTTGTATAAGTAAGAGCCAAACAAACAGGTCTGTTTCAGTGTATCATGTTATAGGTTTCTTTCCTCACAAAGTGAAATAAAAACCATTTGAGTTTCTTGCTTGTTCTCAGACTCCCCTGGAAGAAAATTGGAAGAGAAATTGTATTTTCACCAACAGATCATTTCTCTTCTCTGAAATTGCCCTTGCTACTGATTATATATATATTACAAGAAAAACCCAACCTACCCAAACCCCGTATCCTCTTTGGCAGCAAGCAGGGGGCTGTCACTTTAAGGCTGACACACTTTATTGCAGAAAGAAATGCCTCCAAAGCTTTTGAATGCTGAATTCAAAACATCAGTGATACCAGGCTGGGTGCACCTTGTAAAGAAAGGTCACTGCTGTGAGAACGGACCTGTGTGTGAGGCCTCAGATTGGGTGGGATAAGACTGACAGGCAGACGATTTTGATAGATAACAACAAGCTTTTCTCTTTCAAGGGTGTTCTAATCAGACAGAAACAAGACATAAGCACACCCTTTCCCAGTCTGCTCCCTCTCTGCTATTACGTTGTTGGGTGGTTAGAGTGAAAATAAATCTTGGTGGCTGTTTTAAAATTTATTTTTTATTTTTGAGAGACAGAGAGAGACAGGGAGAGCAGGGGAGGGTCAGAGAGAGAGGGAGGTACAGAATCCAAAGCCAGCTCCAAGCTCTGAGCTAGCTGTCAGCACAGAGCCTGACTCTGGGCTCAAACCCATGAACTGTGAGATCATGACCTGAGCCGAACCTGGATGCTTAACCAACTGAGCCACCCAGGCGCCCTGTCTTGGTGGCTTTTATGGCCCTAAAAATACGACCGCAACCAACCTTCTCTGGCATGTATTTCCCACTACAATTCCTTCCCTCATCCTCAAACACATATGTGTACACACACACACACACACACACACACACACACAGTGAGGGAAAGTTGTTCCAAGTTCTTTAGTTGTACCTCTTGCCCTGTCCATTCCCCTGTAGAAGTTTGCTGGATTTCTCTCTATCCTCTAACTCTCACCCCTTTCATGAAGCCTTCCGAGATTTTCCCATACGCAATTAATTTCCTTTTCCTTCTTATCATGAGGATTCCTTGACTCTAGTAGTATTTACAGCCTGCCTTTAGCGGTTTCTTTTATGTGTTTCCTTTCTATGTTGTGAACTCTTCCTTGACAAGAAATAATTAGTTATCTATGTCTCTCCATAGTAATTAGGACTTTAGTAGAGGTATTTATAAAAACATTTACCTGTCAAAACTCTTCAAAGTTGTCCTTTTATCTCAGGGAACTTATAGATGGTCTGTGTTGGGCTTTCCTAAAACCCCTTTGTTGGAAATTTTGGCCATATAGGACAAGACCAAAAACAGGTCTCTACGATTAGAGAAGGAGCAGTGGGAAGGATGAGAAAGAGGTGACGCTGTGGCTCTGTTTTCATGGGACAGATGTCCCTGAGATGAGGTGGGGGCAGCAGACACTGCTCTGAATAGCACTGCTGGCTTAGAAATATCATTAAGGGGCCAGGGAATTGGGGCACTAACTGTAACTGAAGGGTAGGACAACATGAACATATACAAAAGAACACTTCTGGATTAAGATGGAAGAGGGGAAATAAACAAGATCTATTATCAGCAGGAAAGAATGCTTATGAAATTAATCAGTTGGGTATCACTTGTGTTGCTATTGTTAACCCCAATCCTTTAAGTGAATGTACGTTCTCACCTTTGCGAGAATCCTTAACTCTTCTCAGTAAATGGGAAAATGCTTGGTTTCAAAAGCAGCACAGAGGAAAGGCCTGTGATGAACAGGGTTATAGGGTACCTTCTTTGAGTTACCCAACACCTATTTTACAGTGGACATGAGGATTGTCAGCCCTGAGTATGAGCTTCCTTTCTTCTCCTCTTGGTGGTAGTGGTAGGGGGTATTTGTGGAGGGCAGGAAAGGAGGATAAAAGATAAAATGCTATTAGCTAGCCAAGGCAGCCCTATTACCTAGTTCTCAGAAATAAAAACGGTGCAAACATTAACTAAAGTGTCATAAACTGTATTAGGCTGTGGGCAGACGTTAGTTTAAATAATAGGGACAGTATCTCTGTAAGGTAGATATTATTATCTTCATTTGTCAGATGGGCAGCAAAATTAAGCAACTTGTTCTAAAGCCATCCAATTCATAAGTGTTATTGCCACATGTCTAATACAGAAGGGAAATCTGCTGGACAAGAACAATACATTTCAAAACTGTTAGGTTTCATGGATTCAGAGACGTAGCAAGAGATGAGATGGGGAAAATGAAAATAAAAAACCCAGAAACAAAAAAACCAAGCACCCAAAGAAACTGGATGGCAGTGATGGAAAGCATTTCAATACACAAGAGAAAAAGTGAAAATAAGATCATCAAATTGGCTAAAACTAGAACTTGCACCAACATAATAGAATGCTACAAAACAGAGAAATTAAACCAGAGCATTTAAGGAGAAGTGAAGGAAATAAAGTTCACCTGTAGGAAGAAAGCCCCAAATGGGAAACAGTTTGCGAGCATTATTTGGAATAGGGAAAACATTTAATTCCACTGGACAGCGGGAACCCAGACAGACATTGATTCACTAATGAGGGGAAACATCTAATCAAAGAGGATACTTTTAAGATTAAGGGGTTAGGGTTGGTTACTGAATTTTGTGTTTGTAAAACAATCTATAAAAAGGGTCAATTTGTATTCAGTTTCACAGACTCTGTACCACCCACGTGTGCTGGCAGACTGGGAAAGCTAGAACAGGGAAGGAAATGACTCAAAGTGATTTAATAAAACTGGTTTTGCTCAAATTGTCTGGGCCTAAAGTTATTCATGTCAAAATAAGAGGGCTTAGTGAGTTTTATCATTGTCAATTACAAATTACTACCCCCAACCCCCATCCAACAATTTTTTAAGAGATATGGATGATGGGAAATGTAGAAACCATCTAGAGAAGTTCAAGATCAGGGATCAGTCAGACCCATTTAACTACTAGAAAGGAATCAGTGCCAGATATTACCCAATTTGTAAACACTATAAGTGCTTAGAGGTTTGGGGATACAGCTAAATAGCTTTTTTTCAAGGTATACAAAACTTTTGTTTCTTGAGATGAGGCAGTAGGCATTTTGTATTAACATTTATAATAAGCAATGAAAAGTATTAAGCTTTTTTAAAAAAAGATAATATTTATTGACCTGCAGTTTGAATTATCTTGCACAAAAATGTGTTGGGTACTTCATAATTGAGAGGAATACATGAAATAATAGTGAATTTTAAAAGAAAGTGCTGATGTTACTATTCTTAAGCTGTATCTTCATGATGAGAACCATATCTTCATGATAAGAGTGAGGGTTGCGGAGGTCAGTAAAAATACTATATTTGGGCATTAATGTGGGATTTCTTTTCAGCACTTGAAAAATCATTTCCAAAAATATGGTCTAGCACACACTGACATCTGGAGAGAGCACATCCGGATCAAAGGATCCCTCAAACACAGGTTTCATTTGGTTACAATGACTAGCATGTTCAAGCAACCCTCTGTTCAATACAGTCTTTCTGAGGTCCAGGCAACAGTCCACCAGTGGCATGTGATTTGACTAGGAAATACTGACAGTGCAGAGGAATGGGATTTTCCTGCTGGCACAGAGTCTGTCCAATTGGCTCAGTTTGCCTGGTGGCCACCTTGGATCTAGCTCCAGCTATGGTGACACAATATAAGAGGATCCTCCACTCCTCCCTCCCAAATTAGAAAGCAATTCAGAGCACTGTGAATCTGCAGTAATCACCCAGTTGCTAGTTCTTCTGTCTAGAGTTCACGTTTGCAGGCAAGTGTCGTAGCATGGTGGCCAAAGAGTGCAGGATATGGAAGTAGATGCAAGAGTCTGAATCCTAACTCTGTGTACGCCTGGCAGTGTAACTGTTCTATACCTCAGGCCTCACTGGAAAAAAGGACTATTATGTTCTCTCTCATAGGCTATTCTGAGAATTAAAGGGGGGTAATTCATATAGACCTTCATATAGAAGGTCTTAGCATTGGGTTACTAAATGCTTAATAAATATTAGTCCTTATTAGCAGATTCTTTGAAAATAGACTCAAGAGCAGAAAATTTAAGAAACAAAAGATGTAATACTTCCAGAAGACAAAAAATAATGGTACTAATTGGGTCCCAGGAGCTGACTCTGGCAGTAAAGAGGATGGATGCCAAAATGATCTAGTGTACTGGCTAAAAGAAACAGAGCCCGAAACAGATTTCTGCAGGGACCCAACCCGGGGAAAATAAAGAAATGGTCATCACGTGAAGACAAAGAAGAACAACTTGGTGAGTGATCATAGCTAACATTTCTGGAGACCTCTGGCTTACCATAAGCTTGACCTGTACTTGTGGATTTGCCCTGATAATCTTCTCCCTGCTCCTATCCTCACATCCCATGTGGAAGCTTAGATGTGATGATTAGGGAGAAGCCTGTGGCTATGAAAGAAAGCAAAGAGAAAAGCTCACTGGCCAAAAAGGAACTGAAACCATGACCTTGGCCTCATTAAAAAGAGTCAGCAATGCCCTTGAATAGACCAGCTTTTCACAGACAGCTAAGCCATCTGCAAAGAAAACAAAATATGGCGCGCACACACACATACACACAAACACATATGCACACACAAATAAAAACAAAAAAGCAAACAACAAACAAGATTTAAAACCAAAATATAAACTAATTCACAGGTATTTTTACAAATCAATTCTGGTTTTCTTCTGGTGCAGCAGCAATAGCCTTCTACAAAATCAATTCTGTTGGCAAGGTTGAAATGCTTCTGAGGTAGAGAACTATGCTGTAACTTACATTTGAAAACTCAAAGCTAAGTTGTCAACTTGCATTGACAGGACACCCACCTGCCTCAAAGATAAAAAGCGTGCTGCCTTGCAAACTTTGAAAACTGAAAAATGAGTACTTCTTTAAAAACAAGCTCAGACGTGGATGTGGACCTAACATTATTAGGCAGCACAGATTCAAAGCTCTAATGAGCTCATTTGCTTCTACAATATGATATGAAATAACATTCTTAGTAAAGCTACAATACCCCAACTAGGGGCTGTGTCAGTAATGATAGCACCTAATAGTAATGCAAACACTTACAGTAGTACTTACTATTTTTAAGCACCTTAGCATGTGTTGGCTAGTTTAATTCTTGGAACAAACCAATGACAAAGGTGGTATTATTATTTCTATCTTATAGACAAAGAATATAAAGCATAGGGAAATTAGGGAACCTGTCCAAGATCATATGTAAGTAGAGTCAGGATTCAGACGCAGGCAGTCTAACTTAGAAACCATGATCTTAACATCACTCCCCATGGCAGCCAATGGGCGCTTCTGGGACAGATGAGAGATGACATTAGGCACTAAGGAACATAGAGCTTGCCAGTAGGATACCCTCTCCACTCATCTTCATGCTTCACTCTCCTTTTTTTCCTCCCCGAGAGTGTTACTTTGTGAGTGTTAGCAAGCATGCTATCACTATTTTGTAAAACTAGATTAACACTAAACCCCAGAATTGTCTTATATAATCAATGCCTTTATTTTGCAGATGAGGGTACTAAGAGATCAAGCTAATGGGCCCTAAAAAATTACTGGGATCATCAAACTAGTGCCAGTGTATACTGTAATAGGACCCACTCCTTCCTGATCTTACAGGTTTCCCTATGAAGTACTCCAAGGGTCACTGTCTTAACACTCAGTTTTCATCTCTGACCATAGTCATTTCTCTCAGAGAGTATCCAGATTTTCTCCCTCTGCAGATCTTGGTTCTTCTCTTCCATTTTGGCAGTGTTCTGCGAACAGGTACCAGAAAATCCTTAGTCAAGTAGACTGCCTGATTGCTGGAGACGCCCATACTAATCTGCTCCCTAAGATGATGCCCACTAACTGTCCTTGTGCTTGGAGAAAAATTTCAAATTTTTTGAATCTCTGATGCTATTTGCCTTCTTTTTAATCTGTATGTGATTAAAGGTTATTGACCAGTATCTTCTCATCTTTCTCTTGTTTGTTTAGGAGGAAGGGTACTTCCTCTAATTCCTGGTTTTTTGTTCGGTGGAAGAAAGAACTTGGTATTTGATATTACCATGGTCAAATAATGGCCCCCAAGATGTCCACATCCTGTCTTAACCTTAGGAATCTGTGAATGTGTTACTTTATATGGCAAAAGGGACTTTGCAGATGTCCTGTGCAAGAGAGGCAACAGATCAAGATTTAGAGAGAAAAAGAGAGCCAGAAGTAGGTGGGAGGCACTGGAGATGGAGGAAGTTGCCACACACCCAGGAATGCAGTTTGGCCTCTTGAAGCTTGAAGAGGCAAAGAAATGTGTTCTCCTCTGATGCCTCCAGAATGGACACAGCCTTGATAACACCCGATCTTGGAATTCTGACCTCCAGAACTCTAACATTAATAAATAAATATGTGTCATTTTAAGTCACAACATTTGTGGTACTTTGTTTTTGCAGGCTTACAAGTCATATTGTTCATATCCTCAGGCTTGCTCAAAACTGGTGTCTTTGCTTTCAGCCCCTCCTCTTTGTAGCTTATTCCATCAGATTCAATGATTCATTCATCCCTTCATTGCACTTATCTAATATTTCCTGAGCCCCTGCTATGCACCAAGAACTGGATAATGTGAGCAAAATGGCATGTCTGCCTTTTCTTTGCATGTACCCCTGCCATTCTTTCTACCTTCTATGCTCTGTCTATTATCTACCAGGGAAAATTCAACTACTACCACATACCAACTCACATGGCTTTGGTTCACCCTCACTGTATTTGGGATCTTGAAACTGATAATGATAAACTCAGCCCACCCCAGGCTGCCTACTGCCAACCACTCAATCACTGGACACATTCAGCTAAGTGAACCTGCTTTCTTTGAGGACAGAGGCCATTTGCTTTCCAGGCCCGGGCACAGATAACAGAGGGTCAAGAGCAAACAAGATTTGCCATTGAAATATCCCTCAATGTCCTGGCAAGTGCTGTTCTTCTCTCTTCTTCTAGTTTGTAATTCTCTTGAGAATAGGGATTCATTCATATGTGTGCCTATTTCAGTGCCTGACACATGGTAGGTGCTCAAAAAATGGGCTGAATGAACAAAACTACAAGCTAGCACTCATCGTGGATAAATATTCCTGCCAGTGGAAACTGATATACTCATGACTTATCAACACTGATTATTATTCTTCATTCTGAAAGCATTGTTTCTAGCTAAAAAGTTAACTTCCTGAAGTTACCCAAATAGCCATGTTGACAAGCTTGATACAATTTGGGACCTTGAATATAGTCCAAATATCAGAACACTGAACTTCAAGTTGAGTGTAGAGTTTTCTTAACTTTGTGATTCCTTTCTCATCACAGCCTAGCACAGTGCCTGGCACGTAATAGCTGTGCAATACACATTTGTGGAATAAATATCCCAGTCTAACACTGGTATGGCAGGTTACTCCTGTGCTAGCATCTACATAATGCCTTGTGTCCAGTCCCATCTGCTGGTCCTGATGTGAGTGATTCTACCTCTCTGCCAGGCTATGCACTTGATTTTTGAAAAACAGCTTTATTGGGGCATAAGGTACATACAGTTCATCCATGTGAAGTGCGAAATTTGATGAGTTTTGGCAAATGTTAATGTCATGAATCACCTCCACACTCATGATACAGAATGTTTCTATCTTCGTAAAAAGTTTCTTCATGGCCTTTATCAGTTAATCCCTTCCCCAATCCCTGGTCAAAGCAACTGCTGATGTGCTTTGAGCTTATTACAATTTTGCCTCTTCTAGACTCTCCTATAAATGAAATCATACAGAATATAGTCTTTTATATCTTGCTCTTTCCCATGTTTCTGAGATGCATCCATTCTGCTGCATGCACCCATGTGTAATGAATCTATCTTCTACGTTGTATGGGTATTTTCCTGGAACATGGTGTATTCCTACATTTGGCCTGGCTGGCTTGTTCTCCAGCACTGCTCACCCCCAGGAAGCTGAGGGTTCCTAAACTGGGACCTTTTCTCCTGTGTGACTAACTCCAATTTCCAACCAGCTGGAGAGCCTGCCAATCTCCTCCCTTGGTTAATGGCCCCTTTTCTCTGCCTCTTCATTGCCCCAGTAAGGAACTGGGAGGTTATGTTCTATCTTCCCCCTTCTTTAGACATATTATCTGTGAGTTTCATGCCAGGCAAAGAAAGGGGGCATTGTGAAATATGGTGTAAGATATTGTTCTAAAAATACCTGTCTGGCAGGTCTGAGAACCTTGCACTATCTGTAATTCTTTGTGAGTAACTTGAGGGCAGAGGTCCTTTCTCATTCACCTATAAATATCCTTTGTACCTTCCCCAACCGTCCCTAACTCAGTTCATCATCCCAGTTCTGTGATTTCACCCACGTCCAGTACAGACTCTCTAATTCACCGCTGCACTGCTCAGATGAGTGTTCACTCTGGAGACAATGTAAGGGATCTTGGACCAAGTGTGCCACACACGTGGGTGATAGATAATTCCCTCATTGACGCAGGCCCAAGTTCAAAAAAGACATTATCTTTATGAATATTCATGGCTCATGGTCTGTAACTTAGTTATAGCCTTTGATTCATATTAGTTTGTTTAGACAAAATAAGTAAATGTAGACAAAACAAAATAATTCTTGGGTCATGTCCAAATAGTCCATTAATCTTGAAATTAAAACTTTAGGGCCTCACACATCTGTATTGTAGCCTCAAATTCAGAAATATGTAAAAGAAGTATCCATCACCACAGAGGGGAAAACTTCCTCATCAACTCCATCCACCCTGCCTTGGTAGTATGTGGAAAGTGGGTTAATGATTTAATATTCTTAGTTCCTCAGCATTTAAAAAAAGTTTTAAACATTTATTTATCTTTGAGACAGAAAGAGACAGAGCTTGAGTATGGGAGGGGCAGAGAGAGAGGGAGACACAGAATCTAAAGTAGACTCCAGGCTCTGAGCTGTCAGCACAGAGCCCAGCATGGGGCTCGAACACATGGACCACAAGATCATGACCTGAGCCAAAGTCAGCGGCTCAACCAACTAAGCCACCCTAGCACCCCATTCCTCAGCATTTTTGATAGCTTCTCATACTGCCTAAGTAGCCTCAGACAGAAAATTGGAAGGTGGTGACAGCACCAGAAGCTGACTCAAACGGCATTCTAAAGACACAGAAACCTGACAGAGAGGAAGAGGTCTTCTGACCCATGTCTAGAAATGCACAAAATATTTTAAATATGTTCAAGGGGTTCCTGGGTGGCTCAGTTGGTTGTGCGTCTGATTCTTGATTTCAGCTCAGGTCATGGTTTCACAGTTCATGAGACTGTGGGCTCTATGCTGACAGCATGGAGCCTGGTTGGGATTCTCCTCTCCCTCTTTCTCTCATACTGATTCTCTCCCTCTCTCTCTCAAAATAAATAAACATTAAAAAAATTATATGTTCAAAAAATGAAAGGCTAAATTTAGAAGAGATTAAATGGGGGGTGCCTAAATGGCTCATTTGGTTGGGCGTCCAACTTTGGCTCAGGTCATGATCTCATGGTTTGTGGATTCGAGCCCCATGTCAGGCTCTGTGCTGACAGCTCAGAGCCTGAAGCCTGATTCAGATTCTGTGTCTCCCTCTCTCTCTCTGCCCTTCCTCTGCTCTCTTTCTCTCTCTCAAAAATAAATAACATTTAAAAAATTAAGAGAAAAATAAGAGATTAAATGGCATCTAATAAACTCCATTTCCCAAGCAAGGAAGGGTGCATTGAGTGTCCTTAGGAAGGATTCCATCAGAAATGACACATGATGTGAACAGGCTTTACTTGTCCAGAAGATGCATTTGCTCATAATTCTTGTTCAGAGGCTGGCTAACTAGATGTTACTGCATTAATTAGTGAAGGATTTTCTTCATAACAGATTTACAGAGTTCCCCATGATACAAATTCCAGTTACATAAAGTTCTTTTTAAGAAACACTCTCCAAAGGTTGGTGGCCAATGGATCTCAACTCCGTTGCCAGTTACAATTGGTGGGTGGAGGTTGTCTGGAGAGCTCTACTGAGAACAATTTTAAGTTCATACCTGGCTGGGCTCATTGGGAGAGGCTGCTGGGATGGTCAAGTGATGTCTTCAGGTGACTGGAGGAGACCATGGGGGCTTGAAACCCCAGGTGTCAGTTCCAATATGAAGGTTGATTGTGAAAAAAGATCACAGGAGACCCCAAATTCTAACTATCCCTGCAGAGCCTAAATCACTTTCTCCCAGCTGAATTTCTGAAGTGTGGTCTCCAATTACAAGTGAGCCCTTTCAGAATTGTTTGTGCAAACCCTCAGATTGTCAGCTTCAATGCTGTGAATTAGATTGTGTCTCTCAAAAACCAGGGAATGGATCATTTCCATGGAGAGAGCTTCCATTGAAGTCAAATTGCTATGTAAGATACCACAATGAACAGAACGTGAAGTTTTTGTGGTTGCCAAGACTACAGCCATTACAAAAAATGAAAACAGAAATACTAACAACTTATACCTGGGTAGTCTGGATTGCTTTGTGTGGTTAATTCTATCCCTCTTCCGCTTGTCTGATGTTATCTCCTATCTGTGGCTAACCTAACCTGCTATTTTGGTCTGTAGAACTCTAGGGTGATCTTCTCTCAGTTTTGACCAGTCTAAAATCTCTAGGGTCTCACTTTCCATCTCAAGTCTCTCTTTTTAAATTCAACTTTTCATATTACTACTTAACTCCAGATACTCTTTCTGAAATCCATTTTCTACCATCCCTCTGCATGCATTGCTTTGCCTTCTCTTCCCCAGATTCTCACTTTCCCTCTTTGGAAGAGTCCCCAATTTTCACTCTCACCTTCAGAGCCCAAAATGCAGACTCACACTGCCCCCATGTTCCTCATTCTCATTTCTTGGCATCTTCTCTCTAGCGCCTTTGCCTCTTTTGAAATGTGATGTGAAGCCAGGGTCTCTCCACACCTTCCACCCTCTTCTTCTTCTATTTTTTCCCAACTGTGATGGTTGAAATGCTTTGGTTTTTCTTTTTCACCTGCTCCCTCCTCTTACTTCCTTGGGTCTAGTCCCTGGGACCTCTTACCCACCAGGTGAAGCTGAACCCCTTCCCTGGTGTCCAGCATCTACCCCTCCCACCTCCTCAAGGATCTCAGCCCCACTCTCATCCCCCCATGGGGGCATGTGGCCCAGACTTCCTTCCACCAGGCCACCTCTCCCTCTGGCCCTCCTAAAACTCCTGGGTGCTGCCTTCTGTGTAGTTAGTTGGTTGGCTGGTGGCTCTGCATTTCGTACTTTTGCAGTGGTCAAATAAGTGCTGATCTCTGGATTCTAGAAGATGCCTACTTCAACACAACTCAATCTCAGAAGAATCTTACAACAGCCATATATATTTAGAGAGGAAGGAAGAAGAACCAGTTTGCTTTCAGAAGATAGCAGACGTGTCGCCATAATGTTGGCAGTCACAATATTGGGCATGTGCTGAGCACTATGCTTTCATTGGAAGCTTAGCAGGCATTCTAGGTGTGTCACCATTATTATTGGTTTTAGTCCCATTCCTCTATCATCCCATTTGCTGTCTTACACCTTACCTTCCACCCTCTCAGATCCACTCACATGGACAGATTTATTCATGTCCTAATGATCTTTGTGCAGTCCTGCTTCATTAACTTTGCTTACACTGTTGCTTTCCCTGACCACCGATCTCCATATGCTCCAATCCTACTTTTTAAGGGTCCAGTCTAAATACTATTCTTCCCACAAATCCTCTCAGATTTCTCACTGCAGAACTATCGGTATTCTTATTGGTCTTAAACCCTCACTCCTTGCTCCAGCAATCAGCTTCCCCTCCGAACAGTTCACTTTGGGCACTGGCTTGGTCCTGCCTGCCTGGAAATTACCCAGTCTTTGCCCGAGCCGCCTTCTGGCCCTAATGGGTCCCAGGTGTTAAAGAACATTCACTTGGGTTTATGACTCAGAAAACATTGCTGGGAAAAAAGGCCTATGTGCATATTTGTGTGTATTCATAAGCCTAACACTTACACCTCTCACAGTCATGAGATTTCATACACTTGTAGCATAGAAGCAGAGTAATTTGATGATGGCCAGAACTCACAATAAAACAATAGCTAAGGGGTGCCTGGGTGGCTTAGTTTGTTAAACATCTCTTGATCTCACCTCAGGTCTTAATCTCAGGGTCATGAATTCAGGCCCCATGTTGGCTCCATGCTGGGCACAAAGCCTACTTAAAAAAAACAAACAATAGCTAAGCTAACGACCCTATGAGGTAGGTATTATTATTATCCCTAATTTATGTGTAGGTAAACTAAGACTTGGAGAAGTTAACAGGCAATACTAATTAGTCTCTATTTGTTGCTCCATGTCCAGTCTTCACCCACTTCATCCTACTCGTGCTCCAGGATGCCAACCTTTAGGAACTGTATCAATGGGCTGCTCTCCTTGGGCTTTCTGTTGGACTCAATTAGTGAGGTATGAGCAGGAGCTCCAGGAGATGGGAGGTTGAGAGGAGAAAGAGGTCAGACTGTTTATTTCCTCAGCTCCCTCCCTGCTGGGCTGTTCATTGTCAGGGTCTGCAATTCCTTCCCAAGGCCACCCACCACTCCAGTCAGACAACGTTTTCGACAGCCATGGGTAATCAGCGGGCTCTAAGAACCCTCTGTCCCTTGCACTTTCAGGCAAGAAATGATGAACCAGGTGCTTCAGAGTCTTCCCTGAACCCTACTGTTTGGGGTTGAATTGTACCCCCCCAAAAAGAGATGTTGAAATTCTAACCCCCAGTACTTCAGAATGTGACCTTATTTGGAAACAGGGTTATTACATATGTAATTAGCATAAAAGTAGGAGGATCCTAATCTAATCTGACTGGTGCCCTTATAAGATAACAGCCCAGTGAAGACAAGGGAGACAGAGAAGGAAGGCAGAGGTCAGATTTAGGTAGCTGCAAGCCAAAAAGTGCCTCAGCCTGCTGGCCACTGCTAGGAAGAGAGAGGAGGGATGATTCCCCGGATTCCCCAGTCAGGGAACCTGACTCTGCCTTACCTTAATTTCCAACTTCTAGCCTCCAGAACTGTGGGATAATAGCTTTCTGTTGCTTTACACCCCACCATTCAGTCTGTGATGCTTTGTTACAGTCACCCTATGAAATGATTGCAGCCACCTCTACCTTTGGAAATAGTCCCTTCATTAAACTCTTGTCAATTACTTATTTTGAGTGTGCTATGCTTCCACTGGGTCCCTGACTTTCCTAGGGGGAAGAGCTAGGGACTCAATCAAGGACTCCAATGGCAACACTAAAGTGCGTATCCTCTATAATGATACTAATACCATTATAGATAAAACTTACCCAGTGCTTGTATTAACTCCCTTAATGCCATTTGGCCTGAGCACAGTGTTGCAGATTGCACTTTCATCATTGATGACACGGCTGATTTTGTGCTATCAGACCAGCTGTGTCTGCGTTAATCGGCAGAGCTGTGATGGAGGATAAGCTCTTGAGGAAGCTGATTTCCTGGAGAGGAGCAAATGCACCTGGAATGGGACACGTGGAAGCCAGGGTCCCTGGGGGTCAGGATTTTCAAATATGCTCACGAGCTTCTCATGAATCCCATCAGGAGAAGAGCCAGGCAGGTAGCTCTGGTCCCAACCTCCATTACCATCAAAGCCTAAAACTACAGGGCAGAATCTTCATTGTTAAGGTGAACAGGAAGAGAATTGGAATTATGAGAAGGCCAGGTCACTTTTAAATGCAAATAGGCTGGCTATGTGGCAAGGTGTAATTCTCCCAGATGAAAAAGAAATAAAAAGCAAATGGATAAAAGGTATAGATCTGAAAGATCGCCATTGTCACACAGGATCTCTCTGATTGCTTTATGCTCTGGACAATCTCAAAGGCTCTGTCTTCACATACCCCAGTTCCTGCCCAAAGGAAGCAGGTGGAGAAGGCTGCTGTCTGAGTAATTACTGCTCTACCATTTCTCCTTAAGGATGTCACTATTTTTAGAGGTGACTCATTCATATAAGTAACTACTCTGGTGGAGGGAGACTCTTCATGATGACTTAACCTTTACATCTTGGTATATTTGGATTTATCCTATTCTATTCCTTTTCTTGGCTTGATTGTTTTGATTAAGGGCACCAATGAAAACACATAACCACCCCCACTCAAAAGAACTTAAAATGTTCTCAACCCAGATATCTGAGAAATGAAAAGGTCCTCAAAAACCTCTGTAAGTAGGAGTGAGGGTGAGAAAGTGAAGGAGCTCCAAACTGCCCAAGAAGGGGCACAGGTGGGGGACCAGCCAAGCAGAACAAAAGATCAAAGAAATTCTTCTTCAGAATGCCTCATATTTTGCTAGGGAGTAGCAGGAAAAACTCTCATCAGGAGCTGGAAGATTTAGAAGTCATGAGGCGAAATCACTTCATATTTAAAAAGGTAGCTTCCTGATTCCTCTTGTAAAGGAAAGCTTACACCAGAACCCCCAGCACAACCAACACTACTACTAAGCTTATAAACCCTGGGCAGGGGGCTTTATCACATTATCTCATGTATTCCTCATGACATGGAGAGTGTTACAACACCCATAGTGTTACTATCCCATATTACAGATAAGGAAGTTGAGGATTAGAAGCTTTTTGTAATTTTCTAAAGGCAACATACCAGTAAATGACAAAGCCAGGCTTGGAACTCAGGTCTGCCTGAGCAGAGACATACAGTAATTCTGGACCATTGAGGTGTCACATGTACATAAGAGTCTTTCAGCTAGTGAGTCTGCTCAACAGCTAGTCTGAACGCTTTGGCAAAATTTCCCATGTGGAATTAATTGCCTTCTCCAGTCATAAGAAACCCCATCTATGTGATTCTGTGAGTTTGGTGGGTAAGAGTAATGGTAAAAATTCTTGGCATTATGAGCACTTCAGTTTAAATAACCTTTCCTGCAATTCCCCATCACCCAATACAACAAAGTACCCATGATTTACATATTTTCCTATCCATATATTTTAGTATTTAACTGACATTATCCCTAGTGACCAGTCCTTCCTACATTGCCTGTTGTAGAGTACAAATCCCTATTTACCATGAGCATTTCTGTATAAACCACTAGATAAAGTACCCAACACAGTATCAAGGCAGGATCTTGCTTTATCATCCTTTAGATCATTAAGAAAAAGTCAGCAATTATTATAAAATCATCATGTCTGGGATATTTTTCTTCTAATGCTTAAAACACAAGAATAAAATACCATGTTGGATCAAGTCAACTCCCAATTTCTTGTGACAGAGTGCCCATGTGGGGACACATCTAGTAGTTGTCTCACAGGACATCATCATGAAAGATTAGAGACATTTCTTAATTCTCCTTTAAAGATACTCATGCAGGGGTCTATCACCTGCCTTCATCCACATCTTCCTTGAACAGTCATGTTTATAGCTTTAAGAAGTCATAGCAGGGGCACCTGGGTGGCTCAGTCAGCTAAGCCTCCGACTTTGGCTCAGGTCAGATCTCACGTTCGTGGGTTCGAGCCCCGCGTCGGGCTCTGGGGCTCTGTGCTGACAGCCAGCTCAGAGTCTGGAGCCTGCTTCCTGTTCTGTGTCTCCTTCTCTCTCTGCCCCTCCCCCTCTCATGCTCTGTCTCTCTCTGTATCTAAAATAAATAAAACATTTAAAAAATTAAAAAAAAAGAAGTCATAGCATCGAGGAAGTTCAAATAAAGGGCATGACAAGATTCATCAACCTTTTGATTTTTTCCAAAACTTTAATCCTGAGACAACATTTTAATGTTCTCTAGGGTAACTCCTGACTACTAAACAAAGTGAAAAATTAGGGAGTCTCTTTTTGTAATTTTTCATTGTTACTGCCACAGATGGACATTTCTTTCTGTGTAACATTCGCATGAAGCCTATCAATATATCTGAGTGTGACTGCTCAACATGCATCATTTTATCAAAATGCCACAAAGAGTTCTTCACCTGCTCCACCAAGACAGTCTACTCACGATTCCCTAAATGGGTCTTGCACATTGTACCTTGGTGCTTGCACCCTTATCACTCTTCCCTCTTCCTTTATATGTACATGAGCCCTACGGATTCTCTATAGCAATGTTCAAGCTCTGTGTCTTTCCCTGTCATCCCAGGCCAAGGTTTTTCCATTGAAAGATGAATGCTGTCCAACAGAAATATAAATATGAGCCACACATGCACTTGTAAAGTGTCTGGCAGCCACACTTAACAAGTACCCACCACAAAAGATCTTGAATAAACAAAACAATCTTGAAAAAGAGGAACAAAACTGGAAGTATAACAATCCCAGAGTACAAAACTGTAGTACTAAAAACAGTATGGTACTGAAAGGAAAATAGACACACAGATCAACAGAATAGAATAGGGAGCCCAGAAATAACCCCATGATGTACAATCAATTAATTTTTGACAAAGGAAGCAAGAATATGCAATGGGAAAAGGACAGTCTCTTCAACAAATGGTGCTAGGAAAACTGGACAGCTACAGTCAAAAAAATAAAACTGGATCACTTTCTTATGCCATACACAAAAATAAACTCAAAATAGGTTAAAGACCTAAATGTGAGATCTGAAACCATAAAAATACTAGAAAAGAACACAAGTAATTTCTTTGACATCAGCCATAGCAACCTTTTTCTAGATATGTCTCCTTAGGCAAGGGAAACAAAAGCAAAATAAACTTGCAAGATATATATATATATACACACACACATACATACACATTATCTATATAAACACATACACACATTTGTAAACATATATACACACATATGTACTCACATACACAGTGGAATATTACTCAACCATAAGAAGGAATAAAATCTTGCCATTTGCAACAACATGGATAGATCTAGAGGATATAATGCTAAGTGCAATAAGTGAACTAGAGAAAGACAAACAGCATATGATTTCACCTATATGTGGAATTTAAGAAACAGACCCTATGAACAAAGAAAAAAATAATAAACTTTTAACTATAGAGAACTGATGGCTACCAGAGGGGAGGTAGATGGGGGAGGGGTGAAACAGATAAAGGGGATTAAGAGATGCAAACTTCCACTTTTCATGGAGATGAAAAATACAGCATAGGGAATATAGTCAATAAGATTGTAATAATGTATGGGGACAGATGGTGACTACCCTTATTGTTATGAGCACTGAATAATGCATAGAATTGTCAAATGACTATGTTGTACACCTGAAACTAATGTTACACTTCATTAGTAAATAAAAAATTGAGAAACAGGTAAAATTAGTTTTTATCATACATTTTAATTGACCCAATATATCCATATTAGTACAATCTCTACGTATAGTTATAGTTGATATACAAATTAATACTGAGAAATACTACCAGAGTACATTTTACACTTTACAGTGCATCACAATCAGACTAACTGCATTTCAAGGGCTCAGCAGTGGCATGTACTGGGCAGTGCAGCACTAAACTGTACAATTCCTAAGGACAAGGGTAGCGCCTGACACACAGTAGGAACCAAATGCTTGCTGCTTAAAGTTCTTGCTCTTTGAGTTACACCCATGTCTGCTCTGTTCAGTATGCAATGATCACCAAGCCCGGTGTTAGTAACCCTCCAAGATATGTACACGTCCCCTCCCCTAATCTTCAAGGTCTTAGGCAGAGTCCCAGGGTTATACTTTGATTCTTCTGCTGAATACACTGAGTTACCTGTGGTCCCTGAGCCTGGAGTTCCCATCCACATCTCCTTGTCTTGGTACATGTTTTAACTTCTGCCCAGAATGTTCCTTCCATTTCTCCTTGAAAAAGTAACATCTGGGGCGCCTGGGTGGCTCAGTCGATTAAGTGTCCAACTTTGGCTCAGGTCATAATCTTGTGGTTCATGAGTTCGAGCCCCGCATCAGGCTCTGTGCTGACAGCTCAGAACCTGGAGCCTGTTTCAGATTCTGTGTCTCCCTCTCTCTCTGCCCCTCCCCCACTTCTGCTCTGTCTCTCTCTGTCTCAAAAATAAATAAACTAGGCGAGGGTGTGGAGAGACGGGCACCCTCCTACACTGTTGGTGGCAATGTAAACTGGTGCAGCCGCTCTGGAAAACAGTGTGGAGACTCCTCAAAAAACTATCGATAGAACTCCCCTATGACCCAGCAATAACACTGCTAGGGATTTAACCAAGTGATACAGAAGTGCTGATGCATAGGGGCACATATACCCCAATGTTCATAGCAGCACTTTCTACAATAGCCAAATCATGGAAAGAGCCCAAATGTCCATCAACTGATGAATGGATCAAGAAGATGTGGTATATATATACAATGGAGTACTATATGGCAATGAGAAAGAATGACATATGGCCATTTGTAGGAAAGTGGATGGACCTTGAGGGTGTCATGCTAAGCGAAATAAGTCAGGCAGAGAAGGATAGATACCATATGTTTGCATTCATAGGTCTAACAGGAGAGA
>NC_043712.1:48227378-48329495 GCF_006229205.1 Suricata suricatta | reverse complement strand
AAGAGTGAGGGACACAGATCAAGGGAGACTACTGAATACTGGAGACGAACCATGGACTGAAAGGGGAGGGGGCGGGAGGGAGGGGGTGATGGTCATGGTGGGGGGCACTTGTGGGGAGAAACACTGGGTGTTATATGGAAACCAATTTGACAATAAACTATTATAAAAAACAAAAAAATAAATAAACTATAACTTTTTTTTTAAGAAAGAAAAAGTAACATCTGTGCTCACAAAGCTTCCGTCCCCCTACCAACTTTCATTTAGACTAAATGCCTATTTTCTGGACATCTTTTACCAGGATTTATGTTATACTTTCACAACTAATTTGCTTATTGGTCTTATTCACTGCCCTATGAGGTATGAGAGGTATGTGTGTGTATGTGTGTACATGTATGTGTATTCCTCGTCTTACTGATTTTAGATCACTAATATCAAACATCACACCTTTAAACTTAATGCAGCAACAGTACATAGTATAGGCTAATAAAACACTAGTTTATATAATTTTGAAAGAAAGTAGCCTTCTGACTTAAGATACATTCTGCATTCATAACCTGAAGAGCAGGTAAATGGCTAAGTGTTCAATACACTAGTCCATTCCCTGGAAAAGGAATGGGAAAAATGGAATCCAACATTCACCAAGCACTTTTTAGTTACCTATGTCATTTTAACTCTCATGATAAGCCCACTAGGGAAATATCATTACCCTTATTTGACAGATGAGAACCCAAGCTCAGAGAAGTCAAGAAACCTATCCAAGGCCACACAGCTAGTGAGTGCCCAAAAAAGGAAATGTGAGTCCAGTTGATCTCTGAAGCTGATCTTTGTACTGGTGCCCTAGTTACAACAAAGTTCGAGAACAGTTGCCTTCTGATCGCTTCAAACAAACCCTAGCTCAGGGGTACCTTTTTTATCGCTAATGGAGAAAAGTACAATGCATACATAGCCAGGCATCTCTTTAGTTTCCGTTCTACCACCTGGATCATATGCCCTCCTCTCCGCTTGGGCAAACAAAGAGTAGTGACAGGAGATGCTTCCTGACTTAGCAGCAGAATAGACTCCTGGAGACACAGGGCTGGATCAGACCAGCAGGAAAGACTCTGGGTCTACACCCCACAGACAGTCAGGCTGTCAGAGGGCAGGGGTCAGCTCCAGCTTTTGAGTATGAGAAACGGCTTGACGGTGCCCATCCTGCTTTCCAAAGAGGCTCTTGTTTCCTCTCTCTCTAAACATTCTTGTCACCCTCTATACTGGAGGCTGCCTAAACATCATCCAGTCGCACTGGTTAAACTAAGCATACGAATGTCTGGCACTGTGACTGATGCCATCACAGGGAATCCCAAGGCTGCTGAGACATGAACGCAGGGCACTAAAGCTGCTGGCAACAAACTTAAGAGGCAGGCAGAGCTCCAGAGTGTGAACCTGAATCTGCCAGCAGGGATCGACTTCCCTCCAATCCCTCATCTCTCCTACTCAGCAGCTGTACAGCTGGAAGCGAAAGAAGGTCGGCAGGGCTGCTCTTAGAAGCACCTGTCCGCCTGAGTACTGTGGCTCCTCCCCTTGCAGGGATGTGGCCCGCAGGGAGGATGGATGGGTTTCCTCAATCGGTTTCTCTGCAGGCTTAGTCTGGATTCACATCACAACTAGGTTAGCACCGTTGCGTAAACCTAACTTTTGAACTTGGATTTGTATTTGTTTTATGACAGTCCATGTATTCTACCATAAGGAGATGTGATATACAGAAATCACAATACAAATAAATTAGTAGCCATTATCTGCTGTCTCGCAAGTGATTTGATGCAGTGTTCCTTTTTTAAAAATTTTTAAATCGATTTTATTTATTTATTTTTTAATGTTCATTTATATTCAGAGAGAGACAGAGTGCAAGTGAAATAGGGACAGAGAGAGAAAGACACAGAATCTGAAGCAGGCTCCAGGTTCTGAGTCGTCAGCACAGAGCCTGATGTGGGGCTCGAACTCATGAACTGTGAGATCATGCCCTGAGCTGAAGTCAGACACTTAACCGACTGAACTACCCAGGTGCCCCAACGCAGTGTTTCTTGAAATACCAAGTTTCCTTGGTGCACGTTGAATAGAAGTTAGCTTACAGATAATTCTTTAAAGAAAAAAGTCTGGCAATAAGTCACAGTGGCCACTTACTGAGTGGTCTCTAAGAGACAGGTACTATGATGAACACTTTACATGCATCACCTCAGTTACTACTGATAGGAACTCTGGAACTTAGGTATTGCCACTCCTGCTTTATAAAAGAGAAATTCAAAGTTTGAAGAAGTGCCAAGTCAGGGCACCTGTTGTGGGTTGAATTGTGTCCCCTGAAAAGAAATGCTGAAGTCCTAATCGCTGGTACCTGTGCATGTGACCTTATTTGGATAGGGTCTCTGCAGATGTAATCAGTTTAAGATGAGGATATACTGGATTAGGACCCACCCTAATCCAATGACTGATATTCTTATAAGGAGACAGAGATTTGAATGCAGAGGACACACACACACACACACACACACGCACGCACACACGGAAGCCACATGATGACAGAGATTGGAATAATAGCGCTACAAACTAAGGAACACCAAGGGTTGCCAATAACCACCAGAAGCTGAGAAGAGGCAAGGATACTTCCCGAGAGCCTTCTGACGGAGGATGGGTTTGCCAGCACTTTAATTTCAGACTTCCAACCGCCAGCACTCCTAGTTAACAAACTGCTGTTGTTTTAAGCCACCCATTTTGTGGTCCTTTGTTATGGCAGCCCTAGGAAACTAACACACCTGGGATTCAAATGCCAGGTTCTCCGATTCTAGAGCCATGCCACCCTCTGGACAGAATGTCAAGGCTGCTTGGCGTGTGCTTGTTGCTATCACAGGCCTGCCCTCCTGCCACATCTGATCTGCCTGCTCTGGAAGAAAGCCAGCGAGGAGATGTAGCAGGCAGGGAAGTGACACAGCATAGCAGAGGTGAGTTTTCTAAAGTTGGCCCTGGGTACAGGGGATGTACGTTGCACAAAGATGGGTGCAGGGGGCTGTCTACAAGTGCTGCTCTTGTCCAAGGAGAAATGAAGGTGGCCTGGACTCACATGGGGGAAGTGGGATGAGATGGAAGAGATGGCTTTGAGAGGTGTTGGGAAAGTAGAACTGTAGGACTGCCAACACACTGGATCCGGGGGTGAGCGTGAGAGCCTTTGGCTGGGAAGCCACCGTGTCTGGCCTGGGTAACTGGGTGGGAGGTGGTGCTCCAGTGAGAAGCGAATGGTTTCCTGTGATTCATCTTGCCTGGACCAACCGGAAAGGAAATGCATTGGTTGCAGAGTTCTCTAAGGGCACGGGCAGAAGTAAGTATGAGCCCTGGTGACGACCACACACCAGCTATGGCTGAGACTTAACCTCATGGGGTTTTGGTTTCCTCATCTACATAGAGTGGGGAGGAGGATATGATGACCTGTATGTAAAGAACAATGTGAGCAAATCATAAGTGGTTAGCTTTCATAAAATATTTTACACTTAATAGAACACTTTCTTCCCAAACCCTTCAATGGTCCATCTTTGTAATTCTTGTTACTTCCAAACGAGGTCAAGGGAACCTTGTTTTCATCTCCTCAGTGAAAGGTGAGGAAAATGTGAGGACACTGTGTGGTGGCGAGGGACCAGGGCAAGCACCCTCTAACATCTCAAGAACAGAAAAATTATTTTCTGGCTCTGTCTGTCCATGGAGCTTTAAAGTATCCGTCATTTTTAGGTCAGAGATTTGAAACTTTTGATTAAAAAAAGAATACAAATGATTTAAGCTCCGCAGTGTAGAGGGTATATATTTATTTCCAACTATTCATGGGAGCAGCATGTACCAGCAATAAAGGAGCAGTTTCTCCTCCCTAACAGATTTTTTTCCCCTTCCAAAGGCCTACTAAAACCGTTAAGTTTTGTTCAACACAGGACACCTTGTCCTTTTCCCTGAGGTTGTATTACTTGGTGCCTTTCGTCCTTTCAGACAGTAAACTACTTGCTAAGTGGGGTTCTGTTCTTTGTTCTGGACATTTTATCTATTATAAAGCACAGTGTGTCTGCCACGACAAGTGCTATTTTTGTGCACGTCGTCAGAGCTACCCAAACAATTATTTACACTCTTTTCTTAAAATATCAAAAATAAAACACTCCATGCATGTTAACATAGAGCAGGCACTTTTATATTTGTGTAACTGGGGTCTGCTCTTTTGGCTGAGATACTGATAAATCTAGATGCCTCTGTCTGTGACGGAGAATACATTGACTTCCCTATTGAAGAACATAGCCTGAATGAGTTATCATATAAAAAGAGACAATAAAATCTTAAGCAGCGTAATTAAAGGAAGAAGTTGCTAAAATAATGACAGAGATCTTGCCAAAGCCGTTTCTTCTCTAACCGAGTTGTTTCCCTATTTTCCTCAGGGGTCTCAAGAATATTCACTGTAATTTATCCTTCCTACTCCCACCCCAAAGACGTGTTTTCTCCCACGTTTCCCATCGTGGTGAATGCTTCCATCATCCAGGGATCTTCATGAACCTTCCTGAACCTTCGTGATCACTGCTCAAGCCACATCCTGGTGACTCCAGCTCCCAACAGCTGCTTTGCCTCCTTCCTACACTCCAACCCGAGGCTTGTCCTCTGGACCACGCATTCTAGAGCTGCCATGATAACCTCTTAAAGGATCTTCTTGCCTCTAGGTTTGGAGCTCCACTGGAGTCCAAGGGGACTCCCTAAATCACATTCTCCCTCTTCATGGGTGAATTTCTTCACTGAGACCTACAGACACTAGAGTGTCAGCTCCTTGGAATGGTGTGGAAAGCCTGCCAGTATGACCTCTTCCCCCTGTGGTGCCTCTCCGCCCGAACTTCACTGGATCTTCCAGCTGCTCGTGGTCTGCTGCTCGCTCTACCTGGAAGTGTTTTTCTCTGCCTTGTAACCCTTAAGAGTTATCCTTAAACCCGCCACTAGCTCCTAAGTACCTCCTTCAGGAAGCCTTCTGTGACCTCTCCCCCTCTTACCCACGGCCACTGTAGCAACCCCCATGGAACTCTGACCTTAATTCTATTCTCGTACATTTCACATTGTGTTTGTGATGTCTTAACGTGTGCGTCTGTCTCCCTGGCCGCACAGGCAGGTCCTTGGATGTGGAGATGGTCTCTTATTCATCTCTTCCTCCCCAGCAAAACAGCCTAGTGCCTGGGCATGCTAGATGCACATTGACTATTAAAGTGAATTATGCACCCAGTTGTTCATTGCCAACATTCTACCTTGATTCCTTTTTTAAAAAAGTTTATTTATTTATTTTGAAAGAGAGCAGAGTACAAGCAGGGGGGAGAGAGAGAGAGAGAGAGAGAGAGAGAGAGAGAGAGAGAGAGAGAGAGAGAGAGGAAGAGACAGAGACAGGGAGAGAGAATCCTAAGCAGGCTCCACAATGATGTAGGGCTCCAACTTGTGAACCATGAGATCATAACCTGAGCCAGAACCAAGAGTTGGATGCTTAACCAACTGAGCCACCCAGGTGCCCTGATTCCTTCTCTTGAAAAACAAACAAACAAGACATTTATTTATTTATTTTGAGAGAGAGTGCAAGTAGGGGAGGGGGAGAGAAATGAAAGAGAGAATCCCGAGTAGGATCCATGCTATCAGTGCAGAGCCCAATGTGGGGCTTGATCTCACAAACTGTAAGACCATGATCTGAGCCGAAATCAAGAGTTGGATGCTCAACCAACAGAGCCACCTGTGTGCCCCTACCTTGATTCCTTTTTAATACAATCTCCTACTATTCTACAGCCTATTTTATTTTCCAATCTCAGCAGTCTCTGATCTGCATTTTATACATGAGGAAAGTGAGGCTCAGAATATGCAGGTCAATCTTATTACCACACTGCTCATAAGTAACAGTCAAAATTTGATCCCAGAGCTGTGGAAAAATCTCTCAGCCCAGATACTCCAGCGCTGTACTCTGCTGCCTTCCTAGCATAGAAGCAGTAGATTGGGAGCAACTTTTTTGAAGGCACAAAACATTTCCACACCTCCACGACCATTCTTCTTCACCTTCTCCTTAAGAGTCTGTTCCCTCCTCTCCTCCATCTGTGCACGTTCTACTTCCCCTTTACGGTACAGTTCAAATGTCATGAACGTTGAAACACAGACACACACACACACACACACACATTCCTATACCATCTTTTTCATGGCTTTATTTCTTTTCTAAGTCCTATGATAGTTATTTTTTTTAAATTTTAAAAATGTTTTATTTATTTTATTACAGTGAGAGACAGAGCATCAGAGGGGGAGGGTCAGAGAAAGAAGGAGACACAGAACCGGAAGCAGGCTCCAGGCTCTGAGCTAGCCGTCAGCACAGAGCCCAACGCGGGGCTCGAACCCATGAATGTGAGATCTGACCTGAGCCGAAGTCGTAGGCTTAACCGACTGAGCCACCCAGGCACCCCCCTATGATAGTTATTTATGCAAGGCTTTCTCCTTCATTAAATCAAAGTGCTGTTAGTACAGGGCCTGGGTCTTTTCCATCTCCATATGGCCACAGCCCCCCTCCCTCCACAATGCTGTGTACATGAAAAATATTTAATAAATTCCAGCTGAATGAGTAAGTGAATGAGTGTCATATCATATTGGTCTATCTCTGTCTGCAAACAGGGGCTTTCTAAATCTCCTTGCCTTGGTAACCTGAAAATAAGTCTCCTACCATGTATTTGACTCAGTTGTACTAGGACATCTGTACACTACAATTGTTCTTCACAGTTTGAGAGAAGGAGAAGAGAATAGGAAGGGAGGAGGCATTTACCATCTGGGATTTCGAGTGAGTGTCTGAGCACCAAAACTAGAAGAGAGAGGTAGGGTGCAGGAGACGAAAGGGAGAGAATAAACTCTTGCTCCAGAGACTGTTCCCAGCCAGGAGTGGCACACAACTGTCCTACAGTGCATGTGGAAACGCGCGTGTGTAGCAGGCAGGGGAGTAGCTGGATGATGCAATGGCTGGGGCTGTGCTGCGTAGGGTGTTCAGAGCACACTAACATCCTAAAGGCCCTAGAATCCGACATAGTGAACTGGGCTCTTCCAAATGCTTGTGGTGCCTCTCTTAGTTTTTTATTGCTCCTGTGACAAATTAACACAAACTTAGAAAGTTAAACAACAAATTTACTCTGATATACTCCTGGAGCTGGGGATCTCACATGGACCTCATTAGGCTAAAATCAAAGGATCAGCAGGGCTGACACCTGTCTGGAGGCTCTAAGGGACAATCCACTGCCTTGCCTCTCCCAGCTTCTAGAGGTCATCCATATTCCTAGGCTCCTGGCCTCCTCCTTCTGCCTTCAAAGCCATCAGTAATGGGTGGAGTCTATCTTCTACCACATTTCTGCTGCCCTCTTCCACTTTCAAGGACTTGTGATTAGTCCCATCTTGATAATCCAGGGGAATCTCCCCATCTCAAGGTCAACTGATTAGCAACCTTAATTCTGTCTGCAATCTCCCTTTCCCCATATATTGTAACATATTTACAGGCCCCAGGGGTTGGGACATGCACATCTTTAGTGACCACAATTCTGCCTTGACAGGGCCCCCAATGAGAAATACTGGAGGAAACCCCACACTTGGTGGTCACTGGTGATGACCTTCTGTGTCAGATGGGTCTCCCCCAAGACAGGCACTTGGGAAATGGTCTGAACCTAGAGAGCACCATCATTAAAATACCCCGTGAGATTCTCAGCACCGGAGGGAAGTAGCACTTCATCCTCAGAAGCCTCGACATTCCTTCCCATTCCTCCTGGCACCCCGGAAGCCGTCAGGACTCTCAGGCCTCAGCCTTGGGGTCCCTCCTCTTTTATGGCTGGAGACGTTTGGCACGGAGGAGACTCAAGGTCACAAGGAAGCATGTTGTCACATCCACTCTGGGTCAGCCCTGTATTTTACTACATATTTGGACATCCTAGTTCCCAGTGCTTATATTGATAGAAGCTTCTAAATATGACCACACCACAACATATTTACAACTATTTATTACTAATGTAATCTTATAAAAATCAACTCCCTACAATAATCACATATTCTACGAACCTTGGGAGTAAAAAGAATTCATGGTATCCCATGCATGATCTGTTCCTTAAATGACAGTAGATATTATGGCTATCATTGCTAAATGCCAGATGCTTTATGCACTGTATTTTATTTGTTGCTGTAGATTTGTCCTGCCAATTTACTCCCATTTTACAGATGAGGAAATTGAGGCATGGAGAGTTTACTTTATTTGTCCAAGAGAACATGGCTAATAAGCACAGTCAGATTGTGATCCCAGCTCTGCCCATAAAAATGCACTGAAGAGAAGAAGAGGCAGATAATGCCAGGACCCTTGCATTCTCAAAATGAGGATGATTGTCCTGTGTGCTCTGTAACTTGCTCTGCACCGTCTAGGTCACCAGGTGATAAAGCAAAGTCTTCTTTATCTGCACTGTGAGAACCCTACATCCTTCTAAGGAACACTTCCGATGTTCCAGATAAAAACTTAATCCAGCTGGGGCACCTGGGTGCTCAGTCGGTTAAGTGCTGACTTCAGCTCAGGTCATGATCTCATGGTTCGTGAGTTCAAGTCCCACATGTCTCTATGCTGACAGACTGAAGCCTGCTTCAGATTCTGTGTCTCCCTCTCTTTCTGCTCCTCCCGAGCTTGTGCTCTGTTTCTCTCTCTCTCTCAAAAATAAACATTAAAAGAATAAAAACAAAAAGAAACTTTATCCAGTCATCAGTGCTAAGACCTCAAGCTAATTAGCTTAAAGTAGTCAAATTGGAATGGGGTTAAGTCTGCAATCATTAAAAGTTATTTAGTGTTTCTAGGGAGTTTTTTTTTAAATCCCCTAGGGAGTTTTGGTAATAAAAAATCACTTAGATCTTTGTTTTAAGGAGTTTCCTGAAACAAAGATATTTACTAATTATAATGCTTACCAATTTTATTGAATGTATGAATAAGTGAAAATAGCATTTAAAAATTAGATGCTTTAAGAAATCTAGAAGTCTATACCATTAGCAGTGATCACCTCTGGGTGGTAAAATTATAGGGAATTTTTGTTTATATTTTCTACTTTTTTACACATTGAAGGCATTTTTTCCACATGTATTTCTTACATAGAAGGAAAAGTTTTTGAAAAGAACTTTTTATTAGAAGTTAGGTAAGACAGGGGCACCTGGGTGGCTCAGTTGGTTAAGCGTCCGACCTTGGCTCAGGTCATGATCTCACGGTTCGTGAGTTCAAGCCCTGCGTTGGGCTCTGTGCTGACAGCTCCAGGGAGCCTGCTTCAGATTCTGTGTCTCTCCCCTGCCGCCACCTCTGTTCCTTCTCTACTCATGCTCTGCGTCTCTCAAAAATAAATAAAAACATTTAAAAAATTAGGTAAGATAAAGACTAAGAAAGAAGCAAATAGAACAACATAAATGAACTCTTGGCTACTTTTATAATTGGCAATCCTATTCAGATTAAAGTGTCCCATAAACCTGATAAAACTTTGTATTTCTCTACCTTTGAGGTACATATTAGGAAGGCCAGATTTGGCTTTGGAGAGAAATTATTCTGTTATTTAATAGTTAATTTCTCAACCCAAAGTATCTCTTTACATTTAAACAATAAAGGTTTTTATTAGAAATATTCAAATTAAAGTGAATAAAACCTTCAATTCTCATGTAGTCTGAAAACTGAAAATCAAATCAAATAAAAAAAACCTGAAAATCAGATCAAAATCAGTCAGTTAGATGTCTGACTCTTGGTTTCAGCCCAGGTCATGATCTCATAGTTGTGAGACTGAGCCCCAAGTTGGGCTCTGCACTGGGCATGGAGCCTGCTTGGGATTCTCTCTCTCCCTCAAAAAAAGAAAAAAACCACTATATAAATGTATTTATAGATCCATATAAATATTGTATTCAATTATATGTGGTTACATTATATATACTAAGCATTCTATACTATATGGTATCTAGTATATGTTACATTATAAATGTATATGGATACAATAAGTATAGACATATAAACATATACATATACTATATATTTATATAAGCAAATATTTTTACATATAGTACAAAAACATATATAAACAAGTAAGTACAAATATAAACACAAAATATAAACACACATCCACGGGCGCACAAAGCAAGCACTGAACAGCGAGAACAGAGCCACGGCCCAGGCAGCAGCATGCCAATGGGCCTCTGGGGCGCCTGGGTGGCTCAGGCGGTTAAGCATCTGACTTCGGCTCAGGTCATGACCTCAAGGTTCATGAGTTCAAGCCCCACATCCAACTCTCTCCCTGTCCCTCTCCCCGTCCCCCTCCCCCCCCCCCCCCCCCCCCCCCCCCCCCCCCCCCCCCCCCCCCCCCCCCCCGCACCCCCACTTCCGCTTTCTCTCTCTCCCTCAAAATAAATAAACAAACTTTAAAGGAAAACAAAGCAAGAAACGTCGCGGGGCTTCCACCAGGCTGTCCTGGCCTCAAGTCCTCTCTCTCACACCAGCTTGGAACCTTAGGCAAAGACCTCTTCTCTGAGTCTCTTTCCTCCTGGCAACATGCGAGCTAGGCAGACCAACTCGCAGCCGGCGCTGGAGGTATAGTGGTGAGCACAGCTGCCTCCCAGCTCCCAGAGAGGACCGATGCAGGCTGCAGGGCTAGCTCGCAGAGTCCGTGCTCAGGAATGGCAAACTGCTCTGACCGCTGCTTGCACCTGTCATTCTGGTTTCAAATTCTGTGTTTTCTACCGCCTCACCCTCAGGCACCAGTTTATGTACTTCGCAGTCCCTTCTCCTACATCTATTTCTGTTAAGAGGCTTTGCACCCCATTCTAAAGCTGCCTCCCGGTAGGACGATTTCCCAGCTGGAATGTGCACCCTGCCTGTCTGCATCCGGAGATTTTAAATTTGTTTTTTAACGTTTATTTATTTGTTTATTTATTTCAACTTATTTCTTTATTGTTGAGAGGCAGAGAGAGACAGAGCATGAGCAGTGGTGGGGCAGAGAGAGGGATACACAGAATGTGAAACAGGCACAGAACCTGACAGGGGGCTTGAACTCACAAACTGCAGGATCATGACCTGAGCTGAAGTCAGATGCTTAACTGACCGAGCCACCCAGGTGCTCCTAACATTTATTTATTTTTGAGAGACAGAGAGAGACAGAACATGAGCAGAGGAGGGGCAGAGAGAGAGGGAGACACAGAATCTGAAGTGGCTCCAGGCTCTGAGCTGTCAGCACAGAGCCCAACGTGGGGCTCGAACTCAAAGACCACGAGATCATGACCGGAGCTGAAATCGGATGTTCAACCAACTGAGCCATCCAGGTGCCCCTAGGTCCAGAGATTTTAATGCCTCCCGTGTGACCTGGGCAGGTAAACTTATAACGTGATTCAGGCAACCGAATAAACCACTTGCCTTTTGATTTCTAAGTTGGCTGTCTAGTGTGACACTTCATCTCTGCTTAACAGACATTGAAGGCTCTTTTTCTTGTCCTCATTTCTTAAATTTTACTTTTTACCCAAAGAAAATCAAAGGCATTACCATAAGGCATTACCATAACATGTCAAAGAAGACATCTATAGATCTCTTCACCATGAACAAACACAGATGCTTTGCCTTTTCAACTAATTCCTGCTAAAAAGCTCATGCATGCCTGTAGCTAAAATAAAATTCTTATAAAAATAAAAATGTGTGGAATTGGGAGACTGCCTCTCTGAGAGACGATAATGGATTTCTTCTAGTGAGAACGATAATTTTCTTTCTCACTAGGCACAGAATTGATATGAATCAAATTGATAGTTTCCAAGTAACCCAATACAGAAATGCTCCAGCATCACATGATAAGTGGGATAAGAAAACCAATTGTATAGAGGTGCCTGGATGGCTCAGTCAGTTAAGTGGCTGACTTCGGCTCAGGTCATGAGTTCAAGCCCCACATCAGGCTCTGTGCTGACAGCCCAGAGCCTGAAGCCTGATCCATATTCTGTGTCTCCCTCTCTCTCTCTGCCCCTCCCTCACTCATGCTCTGTCTCTGTCTCTCAAAAATAAATAAAAACATTAAAAAAACAAATTGTGTAAATTCAGAGTTGTGCATTAGAAGGTTAATGAAAAATAATATATTTTACTCAGTCTAAAGCTGTCACAAAACCCACAAGAGCAAAGGTGGTGAAACTTACACAACTGTATCCTGATTTGAAGGAGTGGCAGATGATCACCAAGTAATTGCACCCCAGTCCTGCCCAGACACCCTCAAGACAAGAAAGCAGCCTCTGCACCAAGAACAGGGACCAGGCAGGGATGGGAGACGATCACCCACCCTGTTGACTGAGTTCATGTTACTCTTAGCCATGTTACAGCAGGTTTTATTTCATTCGGAGATTCACGGCATACTTTTCTACATATACCAAAGGAAAATAGTGTCCTTAGGATCTCCAAATTATACATTTTGATAATTTCTGTGGATTGCATAAAGGTATAGATCACTGCGTCTCCCTCCTGCTCCTTTGTTGCCTTATCTACAGAAGGATAAAAAATATCTTCCTCATAGGGTTGCTGGGGGTCTCAATGAAATGTTTGCAATGTGCCTACCTTGGTACTAGGCACACTGAAACTTCATAACAAATGGTGATAATTCAGTTCTCCAAAGAGGACATCCAGATGTCCAACAGACACATGAAACAATGCTCAGCATCACTCATCATCAGGGAAATACAAATCAAAACCACACTGAGATACTACCTCATGCCAGTCAGAGTGGCTAAAAGGAACAAATGCGGAGACTATAGATGCTGGCGAGGATGTGGAGAGACAGGCACCCTGTTGGTGCAAAGTAAACTGGTACAGCCACTCTGGAAATCAGTGTGGAGGTTCCTCAAAAAATTAACAATAGAACTTCCCTATAACCCAGCAATAGTGCTGCTAGGGATTTACCCACGGGATATAGGAGTGCTGATGCATAGGGGCGCATGTGCCCCAATGTTCATAGCAGCACTTTCAACAACAGCCAAATCATGGAAAGAGCCTAAATGTCCATCAACTGACAAATGGATCAAGAAGATGTGGTTTATATATACAATGGAAATATTACATGGCAATGAGAAAGAATGAAATATGGCCATTTGTAGCAACGTGGATGGAACTCAAGGGTATTATGCTAAGTGAAATAAGTCAGGCAGAGAAGGACAGATACCATATGTTTGCACTCATATGTGGAACAGGAGAAACTTAACAGAGGACCATGGGGGAGGGGAAGGGGGAAATAGTTGGGGAGAGTGAGGGAGGTAAACTATAAGAGACTCTTAAAACTGAGAACAAAATGAGGGTTGATGGGAGTTGGGGGAGAGGAGGAAATGGGTGATGGGCATGGAGAAGGGCACTTGTTGGGATGAGCACTGGGTGTTATATGGAAACCAACTTGACAATAAACTATATTAAAAAATTGAAATATATATTCACTTTTCTGGTAAAAAAATATACAACCCTTCCTCAGTTTCACAGTGTTGGGAAATTCACAAATGTAACTAATGACAAATTTTGTTCTCTCTTATCAAGAGCTGGCATACAAAATGCTCAGGAAGTTTTCTGCCTTGGAACACTCCACATATACGGCAGGTGTGTGTGTGTTTCACCATGTGTCCAGACTCTGACTCCTGGATGCCCCACCACTACCACCGGGTCCATCACTTTCTGCCTGACAAGTGCAGTAACATCTGAATGACTTCTTGGTTTCCCTGCCCCCTCCTCCTACTCATCGAAGTCCATTCTTAGCACAGCAGCCAGAGTGACCCCGTATAAAATGTCAGAGTGTGTCTCTCCTCTGCTGAAAACCTTCCAAACAAATTCCTATCTTGGAGCAGAAGCCAAAGCCCTTTCAGAGACCCTCCAGATCTAGACAGCCCTCCTTCCCTGCCTCACCCCTCTGACCTCACCTGTCATTGCTCATGTTTCTCCAGCCATACTTCAGGGTCTTAACCTTGATTTTCCTTTCTGGAATGCTTTTCACCCCACATATCCTACAGACCTTAGACATCTCCATTCCCTCCTTTGAGTCTTTGCTCAAATGCCACTTTTTCCAAGGAGGTTTCTCTGACCACCTTATTTCAGTAGGTTTAAAAAAATGTTTATTTATATATTTTTGGGAGAGAGAGAGAGAGAGAGAGAACACAAGTGGGCAAGGGGCAGAGAGAGAAGGAGACACAGAATCTGAAGCAGGCTCTAGGCTCTGAGTCTGAGCCCGAGGCGGGGCTCAAACTCACCAACCGTGAGATCATGACCTGAGCCAAAGTCAGACACTTAGCCAGCTGAGCCACTGAGGCGCCCCTCTGACCATCATACTTGTAATTCTAGCCTCCCTGCACTCCAGCATTCCCTACCCCTCTGCTTCACATGTCTCCATAGCCCTTCCACCTGCTAGCATCCTATCTGATTCACTTATTTTATTTTCTGGCTTCTTTTTCTAGAATGTAATCTCCAAGAGGGCAGGAATAATGGTCTCTTTTGTTCACTGCTGTATTTTCCAGCTGAACCCTATGGGAGTCTGGGATGCAGCACAGAAAGCAAACCATCTGTGGTCCAGCAGAGAAACTGGGTCTCCCAGGGATCTCAGTGTTTCATTTCCCTTTGTCCTGGGTTCATATTGTTCAGCTAAAAAAAAAAGAGTTTTGGAGGTGAAACACTCTCCATGCAGCACAGCCATAAAAATGAAAGTGGCGAGCAATAATGGAGCCCACCAGTGTAACACAGCAGCTTTGGCTACTTGTTCTCAGTTAACATGAATATTATAAACACATACTGAGGCTCTATAGATTAACAAGTGGGGAGATCATTTACTTTTACTCTGTAGAAATTCATTCAGTCAAACTTTGCCTGGGAAACAGTAGATTACAGTTGCAGAATAATTGGGAGGAGAGTGACAAACACCGGTTTGCAAAACAACTCCTTCAGGGAATGGAAACAGGCACTGATTGATGGGTTCCACCAGGGTGATTTATCATCATTTTTCCTGCCCAAATCCACCAGCCTCATTTTACTGTTGATATTTCTTATGCAGTTCTCTCTGCCACAGGTTAATTGGAATGGGGACCCAGATAGGGGCCTCTGAAACTCATTATCCTGCATCATGGTTGTGTATTATGTGAACATTTACCAGAAGCGAGATTCTAATTTTAACAACATTGATATGCTGTGATGAGTGCCCAGAAATGTTTGCTGGGCCAGGAGAAAGATGTTCAACGTCTAAAGCAGCATATGTGAAATTCCATTTAGTGCTCATTTCCGTACTGGTAGTAAATGGTTGCTTACAAAATTTAGGTAGCTGAGTGCAAAACCTGGGCAATTCAGCAAGCCCAACTGGGAGACACATGACCTTAAACTGAATTGCTAATGAATCCTAGAAGGAATAAAGATGTCAGTCTCCTATTATCCTCAATTTATAGCTGTTTTTCCTTCCTGTAATTTTTCACTAAAGTGTCCAAAGGGGGAGAAAACTTCAATAGCAAACCCCACAAGTGGAACCGTCTCATTCTCTGTGGCCATGGCAAGCAGGAAACCCCAAAGGAAAGGCCTGTTTCCATGGCAAAACCTAACCAGCACATGATCTGATGTGACACGGCAGCAGACCAGGAAGCAGGAGGAACACGACAGAAGTAAACACATGACGCACTGTCAGAGAGAGCAAGGCAACTTTGATTTGGGGTCAGATACCTTTATGTTGATCTTAAAACATGGAACTGTTGAAACGAATCTGTACTTATTTTCAGTAAGTGATGGAAGATATGGAAGATTTTCAAAGATAGGGCCTAAAGCGAAACCCCAGAAAAAGTAATGGCTTACATCATTTTCTATTCTTTTTAGTTTACATATGTATTGATTGGCTATATTATCTTGGAGTGAGATAGATTGAAAAACGAAACAAAACTGAAAGCAGCTATTTCCAAAAAAAAAAAAAAGGCTTCTGGTAGAAAAATGCAGACTAACAAGGGTTGCAGTGAAGACATGAACTCACAGTGAGTATTCGGCTTCACAAACTTCATGCCTAGGCTAATGCTGCTGTAAAGTTCTAATGCAGGGCGTCTGCCTAAGATAGGACGGCGAATCACTTTAAAGAACAAGGAGTTACCTACTGTTTACTGTGTGCCAGATACTATGATAAGCCTGTGGTGAAGTCACAGAAAGCAAAGCATCCATGGACAAGAAATTTACAATTTGGCGGGGGACATGGGTGGGCACGATTAATGACAAAACTGGAGAGGTGGGAAACACAGGTCTTCGTTCGTGGGCTATGACTGGAGCAAAGGGCAAGGAGCGAATGTTTCAGCAGAAGGAACCAAGACGGTTTCAGGGAGGTGAGGTGACCTGGATGTGAGTAGTATTCCAAAGGACGCAGAGGAGTTCACTGTCCTGGAAATGGAAGGGTCCAGAGAAGATGTTGGCCATTTGGTCTGGTCATACACAGCCATTCCGATCAACTAACTTGCATTACGCACTCAGCAGCTGGCCTCCTGCCTCTAAGTTGTGCTCTGAACATTTCCTTTCAATTTCCAAGTAATGTCTTTTAATTTTTTCATGAAAGATGCAGCCAACCAAACTTCATTAATTAAACAACATGTACTTCATTTTCCCACTTCTATTAATTGGAGGCTTCCAATTAGGGCTTGTGAAGTATCAAGAATCACTACACTGGGTGATGGAAATCTAGCCAGCAGCAAACAGAACACAAATCTAACATAGACAGGGAATCTTTCCTGTGGTTAAATGGGGGCATTAAAGTTATTAGGCGGGAGGGGCACCTGCGTGGCTCAGTCAGTTAAGTGTCCGACTCTATTTTGGTTCAAGTCATGATCTCAGAGTTTGTGAGATTGAGCCCCAAGTTTGGGCTCTGTGCTGACAGTGTGGAGCCTGCTTGGGATTTTCTCTCTCTGCCTCTCCTTCTCCTCCCTCACAAAATAAATAACATTTGAAAGAAGTTTTAGGGGATAAAACACTTAAGAAAGCTCCTGGTGGCCTGGCACTGGGGACACCAGGTGGGGGCCACCAGCCCTGTACACAAGGACTTCACACACCTGTTTGCTTGGTTTCACTTCTGGGAAGTTCCTGCCTATGTCTCTAGTCCCATCCTCTCTCTTCTTGGAGGTCACCCTTAGCATTCTATGGCTACACGCAAAAGAGACTTTCTGGTTAACATGGAAAAAAAATTTATTGGAAAGAAATGGGGAAACTCACTGGATGAAAAGAAAATCAAGCATCAGGTTTAGAAATAATGGGTATAGAGTCCTCTGGGGTTCTAGGCAGTAGAAACTGATGGGCAGTCTCCCTGCAGGACCAATCAGCTCCAAGATTTTTTTTCCTTCTGTTTTTGTGTCATTTCACTCAACTTTCCAAGGCCCAGCAGAGAGACAGTTTTCCTTCAACTGTGTGGTTTATGATAAAAGAAGCGATCTCTCCCCTTCCCCAATCCATGGAAATCAGGATGTTGGCCCTAAGGGAAGAGGAATCCCTCCCCAAAACAGTCTCCCTCTAGAATCACAGCGACAACCTTAGAGTGAACCTCCACCAGGAAGTCCTGATGATGCCTTTTGATTAAGATGGTCAGGGAGAGAGGGTACACATTTCCTCAAGCTGTCAATACTTGTGGCTGGAGGGGAAGGGGTATGGCACTTTACAGTAACTGAGCATGGTAAGGAGCTAAGAAAGGCAACGCCTTAGTCTGTTTGACAGGTGAAGTTAAATATGAACATTTTGGAAGTTCCAGGTGGTGAGTGCTTTGTAGACTGATTGATGTCTGGAATACGGTTCTTCCCTTTATGGAAGCCAAATGGTTGGGAGAATGGGTAATAAGAAGCCTGGAACAATCCAGCCCAGAAGATAACAAGATGGTACGGCTGCACCGCTGAGTTCTAACCTGCTTCCGCATTGAGTTTATCACGCCAGCCTGGATGGGTTAACCAAGTCATTGTATTTTAAGTATGAGATGTGTAAAATAGGACCTTGTTAACCCACATGTGCATAGTCCTAAATTACTTATTTTATAAACCATTATGAAACTCTGTTAGGGATTCATGTGGTAGACATGAAGGTGGAATCCATGAGGGAGCAAAGAGAAAAGCAAATTCCTTTAGTGCATTTGGGTGATGCCACGTATCAGGCAGTGAGTGTGACAGAAAAGGGCTCTAACTTCCTCCTGCAGCTTACATTCTTCATTCTGGAACAAGCATTCTTTTTTTAAAAAAATATAACGTACTGTCAAATTGGTTTCCATACAACACCTAGTGCTCATCTCAACAAGTGCCCTCCTCAATGCCCATCACCCACTTCCCCTCTCGACCACTCCCCAGCAACCCTCAGTTTATTCTCTGTATTTAGAGTCTCTTATGGCTTGCCTCCCTCCCTCTCTGTTTGTAACCTTTTTTCCCCTTCCCCTCCTCCATGGTCCTGTGTTAAATTTCTCAAGATCCACGTGAGTGAAAACACAGGCTACCTGTTTTTCTCTGACTGACTTATTTCACTTAGCATAATACTCTCCAGTTCCACCTATGTTGCTGCAAATGGCAGATGTCATTCTTTCTCATTGCCAAGTAGTATTCTGTTGTATATGTAAACCGCATCTTCTTGATCCATTCTTCAGTCGATGGGACATGTAGGCTCCTTCCATAATTTGGCTATTGAAACAAGCATTTCTTACATTCAGGCCATGTTTCTCAACTTGTCTTTGAGCTACCAAGTTTTTTATTCCATGGCTCACTCCCTGTTTGGGGTTTTACCCTTGTCTCCTCTCACACAAGGTTGGTTCTTACTTTGGCTTTGACTTTCGCTCCCCTCCTTGAGTCTGACTTAGGTTCACACCAGTTACTACTTTCGGCTGTTTTACGATGAACACCCATGTTGGGATTAGTTTGGGGCCTTGTACTTTAAGTGACAAATGTTTCATTTAGGAGCCCTGATCCCTTAAAATTAGGGCGTGGACAATGACTAAAGAAGCCTGTGTTACTTACGTGTCAGTCAGCCCTGAAGTTCAGTGGGAGTCACCCCAATGTCCCCGTGTGTGTTTTCAAGTGTTTATGCACAAACATAAACACTCTGCAGTTTCCAATAATTTCTCTATTTTTTCCATTTCATTAAACTACCAGGCAACATTTTCATGTGCTTTTGAAAGGCTCTTCAAAGGCTGCTTTCAGTGATTGGTGAAATGATTTCTATAAACAACCTGCCAATCAATTTATTCAGTGTGTAGAAATCTTGATGAAGAAAGGTGCTATTAAATACGAAAAATCAAAAACTCCATTTTGGTTTTGAGTAGGTGACTGATATTCTGCAAGAAGAACCCAGGAGATAGAGCAGCCAAACCTGGGCCTGATGATCCTGGCTTTCTGGCTTAGTGCCTGTTTGGCTTTTGGTAACTCGTAGAACTTGTCTAGAACCTGTTTCTTCTGAAGACCGGGGGACTGACATCTCCCTCATTGCACTGTGGCAGAACCAAACACGTGAAAACGTTGCTGCTAAGATGCTGGGTACCTTCTGGTGAGCTGGATACATTTTTGTTAAATCTAAATTTGAAAACAAAACAGTGATTGAGGTCCATGAGTGATCGCTGGAAATTTTTTTTTTTTTGGTTTTAAAAAAAGAGTTGCACTTCAGTGACATTAGAAAGCAAATTTCCTTAGAATGGGTTTTATTTTTATCTTCACGTTCAAGATGCAAATCAGACTGTGTTCCTGGTGAATAGTGTTCACTAAGGAAATACACTTGACGTTCATTTGCAGAAATTTGTTATCATTTCACTGATTCTGGGTTTCTTCTCTTCCTCCAACATTCATGTCTCTCTCTAAACCACAGAAATGTCTGTAACTTTGCATGTCTCCTGATGCCATGCTCAGAGCTGCCAGAGTCTAAATTCTCTTTAGTTTGTTCATTTGAAGAAATATAGCATCTCATAGGGTTAAGCTGATGATTGTTAGTGCTACTACTCAGCACGTAATATCAACTAGGTTAGTTCAAGTCTTATGTAAATTTGGGGCTTTAAATTCTATGAAACAAATTAATGTATATTTATTAAAGCTATGAATCTACAATGAGAGAGCATTTTATTGAGATGGAGGAGAAAGAATTACTGACACGCTGGTTACACTCTTCATTCTGAAACAATTGTTCCACTGTGTCCCGGGCTCTGTTTCTCAACTTGTCTCAGAGCTACCAAGCTTTTTATCTCATGGCTCACTTGCTTTGCCCCTTTCTTAGTTTTTTTTTAACTTATTATTATTACTTCATCATATTTTCAATAAATAAAATACATAATAAAACATTTTATGGCTGCTTTACAGATGAGGTAAAGATGAACCGTTAAAGGTAAGGCTCAGCATGGCTAATTAAGTGGATGGAACCACAAATGGTAGAGCTTTGCCAGCTCCCGGTCAGTGCCCTTTTCTTCCAGAGAAAAACGGCAACTAAGCCAGCCATTTATTTTACAATTGTTTTTCAAAGCTTGAGCTTTCCTCAAAAGGTCACGTTCTCCGTTTCCTCAACTTAGTCTCACTAACGTTGATCCAGCGCTGATGACTTGATACTCTTACTAGTGAGAGGAGCGAGTGAGAGAGATCTGGATGTTAAAGAGTTGCAGATCAGTCAACATATCTGACTAATGTCTGGAATATTCATTCCATTACGGAGTGCGGTAGGGTGATACGTGACATCATGTCGATTATAGTTTTCAAGGAGTAAATGTCACAGGCCAATTGACACGAAGGGAAAAGGACTTGCCAGTGTGGCACATCTCATGTCACCTTCATCACAAGCAGAGCCTTCCATTTCTGGCTGCTTCTCATGCCTAAGGTCCTCTAGGGATCTTATTTGTTCTCACACCAGCATCCTCTCCTCTTCTTTTGGAAACAGCACCTTGCCTATCTTGCAGGACCCCTCTCTCTTCTACTGTGGGCCCACTTGATTGGGGAGGGGATGCCCCCACCCACCCCTACTTCCCCGGAAGTAGGTGGTGACTCAGGCCTGTTCTGGCAGTGTATCTCTCCTTCTGGTCATGGCTGCGAGCTGGTCCAAGGCTGGGATTGCTGGCAGACCCACCGGCAAAGAGAAGTTGTCTTTCCTTTTGGAATCACTAGGTTCTGAGTATCTGTGTGCCTCCAAATTCATATGTTAAGGTGTTAATGCCCAATATTATGGTATTAGTCGGTGGGGTTTGGGGAGGTGCTTAGGTCACAAGGACTCTACCCTCATGAATGGAATTCATGTTCCCATAAAAGAGACCCCACCACATGAGGACATAGGTCTCCCGCCATATGAGGATATGGGGAGAAGGTGCTGTCAAAGAATCAGGAAGTGGGCTCTCACCAGACAGCAAATCTGCCAGACAGCCTGACTGTTGATGTCCCAGCCTTCAGAACAATGAGCTACCTAGGCTCTGGTGTATTTTGGTATAACAGCCCAAACAGACTAAGACAGCATGTTAAGCTGATGCAATGTAAGCCAAGAGCTACTAGTGGCTTCTTGTTTACTTGTTGTTTACTGGTTTCTCCTGTTTATAAACAGCCCACCTGAGAAAGAAGCTGTCCCAGAGGAAAGCAAGGCTGAGTGCAAGAGACACACAGAGGCAAAGCCCAAATGGTATTATTTGATATCTCCTTAGCTCCCTCCTGTCATGCCTAAAGTTATTAGACAATTCGATTTCAAAAACTATAGTATTTTCTTTTTAAAAATTGTCTAAACAAATAAAAAACGATTTTGATAAATATACTGGGATTTTACATGCTATTGCTTAATCTTTATGCCACCCTGTAAGTATAATTTCCCACATTTTACGTGAAATGGAAGCTCCACAGAGACAAATCATTTGAACAAGGCCACTTCCAAACTCAGGTAAGTAGTGAACTTGGTATTCAGTCTAGTTCCAAATCCTTTTTCTCTGTAATTCACTAGATATCCCCCCGGTGCTAAATAATGGACATTCACGGTGCATAGTGGATCTTGGCAAGATTGAAAAGTGTGAATTGGCTGGAGTACAGTCACCACCAAAAGATGTCTCTTTCCTTTCTATGTGTATACGTGTGTGCATGTTTACTGGCAAAAAATAAAACAGCATCACATTCAAACAATAGGTCTACCTGACAATTCTTTAAATCATGAATACCTCTGAAGTCAACCAAGATAACTTCAGATACCAGAAGCCAAGCACAGTGTTGGTCCATTGGCCACACGGCAACACTCCATTTCTGAAGGTGTAGCCAAGAATGGATGAGAGGAACCCACAAACACAGGATGCACCTTAATGTAAGAGATACTTTGGAGGGGTCTTTTAGCCACACAACCGAAAAGGAAGTTCAGGAGCCAGAGGTCAAAGTATGGAGTAATGCTCAGTGTGGCTGCTTGCCAACCTCCCCATGACTCACTTGAGTGGGGTTCCTAGAAAGTAGGCCCAGGCTGCGAATCTATTACCCCTGGGGAGAGGACATTTTATGGGCTCAAAGCTATGTGAGCAGAGGAGGTTACCAGAAAACAAAGGACCACAGGGGATAAGTCTTTACAGGGCTTGGGGTGACCAAAGACCATAATGAAGACTGTGTTCACTCAGCCTTAATCCTCCATGTCCCTTTGTCCCCATTTTGCCACATCTGTGTACTTCATACATTTGCTAACCTAGTACTTTTTCTTTAAGTGGACTCACTTTTCTTTTAAATACTTCCTTGCTAATTCTAGGTAATACACTTAGAGAAATAATGGGTTTGGCACCAGTTAATATTCCTTTTCTAGTATGCATTAAACTAAGCATGTTATCATTTAAAACGTTTGTTATATGGGGGCACCTGGGTGGCTCCGTCAGTTGAGCGTCTGACTCTTGGTTTCAGCTCAGGTCATGATCTCACAGTTTGTGAGTTCAAGCCCTGCATCAGGCTCTGTGCTGACAGTGCAGATCATGCTTGGAACTCTCTCTCCCTCTTTCTCTGTCCCTCTACTGCTCATGCTCTCTCTCTCTCTCTCTCTCAAAAAATAAAACAGACATTAAAAAAAGTTTGTTGTACCACTTAAATCCTTTCGGTGCCACTGTGGTGTTTATGCCACTCGTTGCAAAAGACAGGCATGTGGAACAATGACAACATTGGGAAGACCAAAGCTCCTCCCCTGAAATGCTAGTATTCTTGGGGAGCCAGAGTTTCAGTGCTGTTTCCATGAGCCCCTTTTTCTCCTCCCTTCTGCTCCGACACAGTTTCAAAGCCTTAGGTTTATATTCCAAGGCAAGATGGGTCTGCAGGAAAATATTAAAATTAGAAACCAGGGTAAAACAGTCAAATGGGGGACCTTTTGCAAGAGGCTTGCCTCCTTTGTGACCACAGAAAAGGGTAAAGAATGACCCAGGAGTTCACTGCATTTTCCCATCTCTAAAGGCAGACGACATACTTATATCATAACAAATGGGAATTATGTACACATTATGAACTGTATAATTATATTCCATCAAGGATTAGTAGGGAACCATATTAAGCAGCCATAAGTCATCTGTCTTTAAAAGGCACAAAAGAATTGCCACCTGAACTTTGAAGAGAGCGATTTCAACAGTGATGCACGTCAACAGTGGTTTTTACCCCCATCTGAATTCTATAGACACTAACAATGACCTGATTTGATTTTCGAGTCACACTTGAAAGAGTGCAACTGTAATTTAGACATTGTTTGATGACAAACTATAATACTACAATACTACAAAGTAAATCTGAATCCACCTTATTAAGACTTTTTTTTTAGTTTATTTATTTATTTTGAGAGAAACAGAGAATACGCATGCACACAAGGGAGGGGCAGAGAGGGAGAGAGAATCCCAAGCAGGTTCTGTGCTGCCAGCTCAGAGCCTGACGTGGGGCTTGATCTCACAACCATGAGATCATGACCTGTGCTGAAGTCAAGTCAGGCACTTAAGCAACAGAGCCATCCAGGTGCCCCAAGACTTTTCTTTTTTATTCCTTAAATTTACATGGTTTAGCATCTCTGTGGATAAAATATGCCAGTAGTAAAGCATCAAACATGGTTTTCTTTCTGAATTGTTAGGAAAAAGATGCCTCATAGATTTTATGAGTTTGGATGGAGGAAGTGCTTCTCTTCCTTCTAACAATCATTCTTTATCCACTCAACCTGCTTGATTTTTGTTCATAGCTCTTGTCATTACGGGTCACTATTTTATTGCTGTGTTTATTGTCTCTTTCCTTCACTAGACTGTAAGCTGTGTGGGGAAAGGAGCTTTTATTCTTCATGTAGTTTCCCCAGCACCCAGCAGAATACCCAGCACATAGAAGGTGCTCAATAAAAATTTGTTGTATGAATGAATGCTGATTCATGACCAAATGTTTACAATGATCAAATCCTCTCATTTTGTAAGCTCTACTCATCAGTTATCAGACCCAAACTCTTTACACGTGTTAGCCCTTTGGCCTTTGGCAGTTCATTTAACCATACAACGTCTCATAGTATATGTCTCTGTCTACAAAATGGAGACACCATCAACTCATATGGCATTTATGAGAATAAAACGAGGTGCCATCCATGAAGTGTTGGCCTCTCTCTGTAAGCATCCATAGCCATCCACACGTCTATATATGTATGAGAGTCCCTCTGGCACAGGATCTGACCCATCGTATATGAACCATAAATGTTTATTAGTATATTCACTTTTCATGCATCATTTTTACTATGGAATGGAATTATTTCTTTTCTGGCTGTTGGTGGCCCTGTCCAAAACCAGGCACAAGTAATCAGTAGATAAAAGCATTGCCTTTACATACCTTAACTCTTACCCTTCATGTAACTCTAAAATGAAGAGGTTTAAAAACACAGTGTTCTCTCCAGTCAAGTACATTTAGAGGGCGAAAATAGAACGGGGCATTGACAAGACGGATAAGCACAAAAGATGTCTTTTCTGTCTCTCCTAAAAGGTCAGCTTTGTGTTTAAGATTCTTCTTACAGACAGCAAATAGGAGGAATTTGAGTTTTAGAAAGGTGACTTACAAGGCACTTTTCCTTTCTTTCTTTTTTAAGTCACGTGCCTGCCTCCCTTCTCTCTTCCTCCTTGCCTCCTTCCTATTCTCCTAAGAGTCTTTGCTTATTAGCTAGAATTAAATTAAGTTTTTGGTTGTTTTCACATAAGATGACTATCTAAAAAATATGGGCACCTGGGTGGCTCAGTTGATTAAGTGTCTGACTCTTGGTTTTGGCTCAGGTCCTGATCTCACGGTTTTGTGTATTCAAGCCCCGTGTCAGGCTCCATGCTGACAGCTGTGGAGTCTGCTTGGGATTCTGTCTCCCTCTCTCTCTGCTCCTCCCCCACTCTCACTGTCTCTGTCTCTCTCAAAATAAATAAACTTTACTATTTTTTCTAATAAAAATATCTAAAACATTAAGTAGGTCAGAGGGAGGAAAAATGGTCATAGAATCAGAGGGAGGAAAAAAATGGTCACAAAGCTTTCTTAGAGGATTAATGTACATTAAGTCCTCTTCAAATTAGGATTTTGACCACAGAGGCAACATAAACTGGTTGAACTATCACAGAGTTGCCTGTTCAAACATGGTCAAACAGTATGTTCTAAAAAGTCCCTGAATCATTACAATGTCTATTCTAAATAAACCCGTTTTTAAAACATTAGAAAAATAATGGCCTATTTCCACAGGAAAATAATAAATGATGGAGTCTCAATTGACAAGTTAAAAGTATTCCTATAGAATATTATCTGAGCAACTGGCTCAGTCACTGCCCTCTCAGTTTAAATGGCTCAATAAGAGGTATTTTATATGAGGGAAGGGCCACAAGTGTTTAACAGGTTACATTTACCTCAGTATTTGTTCTCCTCAGCAATGGAGACTTTCCCTTCTACTTTACTTAAGAACTGATTTGTGGGGGGCCTGGGTGGCTCAGTTGGTTAAGCGTCCAACTTTGGCTCAGGTCATCATCTCACAGTTCATGAGTTCAAGCCCTGCATCAGGCTCTGTGCTGAGTACTCAGAGCCTGGAGCCTGCTTTGCATTCCGTGTTTCCATCTCTCTCTGCCCCTCCCCTACTTGCACTTTGTCTCCCTCAAAAATAAACATTTTTTTAAAAAAAGAACTGATTTGTTATTCACAGGGGAAAACAAAATACTTTTTCTAATACTTGTTTGATCGAGGACTTACAATTTATTTTACTCTTATTCACTGATAAAGAGAACGCTACAGGAAAAGCAACAGGTTAAAGACTTTTTAAAGAATGCTGACCAAAGCACATTTTTAGATGAATACGCATCATATGTATGTATCAAGGGCTGAAAAAAGTGTAGACCAAAAAATGCATTTTAAATTGCACGTATTTTAAATGCCACATTTGGTAGTTAATCATCAAGAATTCAATATGCACAAAGATATACTACGTGAGGATAAAGATACTAAGGTTGATAATGGAGGTAAAACATTGCCAATCTGTATTTCCCAGCGTTTTCAGACAGGCGAGACTACCCTACGGAGACAGGGAGCTGAGTGCCGGAGGAAATTTATCCGAGGAGTCGCTGGAGGGACACCAAAGCCAGCGGAGGGCTGGGAGTGCCGGGGGCAAATGGAGGACACAGGAGGAGGCTGCTCTCAGTCTGTCACCAGGCTGATTTCCCTCCTCCTCTTCCCTGAGCAACAGGACAGAGGAGGAGCCCTTCTGGAGAAAGTAGATGACCTCAGAGAAGTTAAATTCGGGGGAAATGAAAAGTTCAGACACTTAATTCATCCTAGAGCAGTGATTTTCAACCTGAGGGACTGGGGGTTGAATCCAAGGGACATCTGGAGATGTGTCTGATGGTCAAAACTAGAGAGAGGTGCATGGCACTACCGGCTTCTCATGGGAGAGGCCAGGGGAAGGAGTAGGCACCCAAGAGCACACACAACCCCCCCCGCCCCCCCGACAATGACTTATTCAGCCTGAAAGGCCAATGCTGCTGCTGAGGGACCTTGACTTAGGGGGAGGCCCACGGGTCACACCCCTCCCCTGTCCCCATCTCTCACACAGGACTTCAGCCAGGTCGTTTGGACTTTATCCTTAAATCTGAATGGCTGGCCCTTCACCACACATTTGAAGAAAGCCCCACAATGAAAGTCAGAGATGAAAAGCATCAACCAAATGAGAAAAACAGTCTAATAAGAACAAAGGATTTGAGGAAACGGACTATGCAAAACGCTTAAAAAGGAAAACAGTAAATGGTATAAGCAAGGCTGAAATGCAATTTGGCCATATCCAGCAAACTTAAAGGTGAGCAAACTGTGACCCAACAGTTTCTAAGGCAGGGATTTTTCTCAGAGGACTGCTTGCACAGTCACTAGGTGAAGGTGCTCAGATTACTCATGGCAACATTGTTTGTTACTAGAAACAATCTCTTTGTTTGTCAAAAAGAGAATGAATAGATTAATTGCAGTCTATTCATGTAACTGAATACCCAGGCTCACTTGAAAGAATGACATAGATTTCATTATAGGTAAATCTCACAAAAACAATGTTGCCTTTAAGAAAGCAAATTGCATGGGGCGCCTGAGTGGCTCAGTCAGTTAAGCTCTGACTTCAGCTCAGGTAATGATCTCACGGTTGGCGGGTTTGTTGGTGGGTTCCAGCCCCGCTTCGGGCTCTGTGCTGAATGCTCACTCAGAGCCTGGAGCCTGCTTAGGAATCTGTGTCTCCTCTCTCTGACTCTCCCAGGCCTCATGCTCTGTCTCACTCTATCTCTCAAAAAATAAATAAATGTAAAAAAAAAAAAAAGAAGTAAGAAAAACAAACTGCAGAACATCATATCCATTAAGATAAGATTCACATAAAGTTACAAATATGTAAGACTTCACGATGTATCCTTTAGGACTTGTACCCATTTACTAAATCTGTAGGGCCACACATTTTAGCTATTTACCAGATTCAGGATTACGGTCACACCTCCAGAAGGTGGGTGGGAAGGAATGTGGGACTGGGGGCAGCATGTGAAGAATCGCAACTTTGTGATATTTTATTTCTTTTCTTTTTTTTTTTAATGTTTTATTTATTTTTGATACAGAGAGAGACAAAGCATGAGAGGGGGATGGGCAGAGAGAGGGAAACACAGAATCTGAAGCAGGCTCCAGGCTCTGAGCTAGCTGTCAGCACAGAGCCTGATGCGGGGCTCAAACCCACGAATGTGAGATCTGACCTGAGCCGAAGCCGGACGCTTAACCAACTGAGCCACCCAGGCGCCCCTTTTTTATGTTTTTTATTTATTTTTTTGAGAGACAGACAGAGACAGCATGATCAGGGGAGAGTCAGAGAGAGAGGGAGATACAGAATCAGAAGCAGGCTCTAGGCTCTGAGCTAGCTATCAGCACAGAGCCTGATGCAGGGATCGAACCCACGAATGTGAGATCTGACCTGAGCCGAAGTCGGAGGCTTAAGCAACTGAGCCACCCAGGCGCCCCTTGATGTTTTATTTCTTAAACTGAGTTTTGGGCTTAGAGTTGCTTCTTATACTGATCCTTTATATTTCGGCATGCTTTAAATAACATAAAAATTATTTTTAACATCTTTAGAAAGATAAAAGAAAATATTGCATCCTATAAGAAGTAAGGTGCCTCATTTATGAAGTAGGAATTAAATTCTAAAAATGCAGTTGTTGTAGGAAAATTCAACGTGTGGTCAACTTATCCCATGCTTTAAAACATGAAATAAAAATGTATAGGTTTACTTTGAAAACCTCTGTAGTTCAATTTCAAGTACATAATTTATATTTAACCTCAGGGGCACCATTCTAGAATTAAGTGATTTTTCTTTCCTAATAGCAGAGTATATAACTGAGTCATGCACTTGTTTGGGAAGTTTTATAGATAAGTCCCAATAGGTCACCCTGCCATGCCTAGCTGTTTTCTTCTAAATGCTCTCTATGCTAAGTGTTGGGGGAAAATTATTAATTGCTACAGAAGAGAAACTTTTAAGTAGTTAGCAGTCACAGTCCAAGATAGAAATGCTAAGAAATTAAAAAGACATGTTTGCCAATGTTTAAAACTCATCAATGAATTCAGTCCCTGAGATATGTGATTGCATCAAAAGCTTTCAAAATTGTAATAACAACTTCTGCAATTACATAACAAATGCCTTTTTCTCTGGCACTAATTTGTTCTAACTAGAGAACTCATTTGGGAATTGAGAAAAGCATAAAAGTCTGTCATTTTTAATTGTATAAATAAATGATGAAAGTTGTGAGTGGATTACTTTTAATTTACCCTTCCCGCTTAGCTAAAATTGTCACTTTGTCATTTTAGAAATGCTGTCTATTTTGAAATATTGTATGCCAAGAAATGAAACATTTAGAAATATATATATTTAGCAGGTTAAAATAAACATGTTTCATTATTTAGGACTGAAAAAAAAGATCCTCAAAGAAGATACAATTTGTACTTTCCAGTTTTCATTGGCTTCATACGTATTTATTTAAATTAACTTTGGTGAAATGACTTTACCACTTTTGGATATGACTGCAAAGTTCATCTGAGAAATAAATTTGTAATCTAATCACTGCTTCATACATAGTGTACTTCCTCTAGAAGGGAAAACTCTATGCTTCGTTTAAAAAAATGTTTATTTATTTTTGAGATAGATAGGATCAGTGGGGGAAGGGCAGAGAGAGAGAGAGAGAGAGAGAGAGAGAGAGAGAGAGAGAGAGAGGCAAAGGGTCAAAAGCAGGCTCTGCACTCACAGTAGTAAGCCCGATGTAGGGCTCGAACTCATGGACCAAACTGTGAAATCAGGATCTGGACCAAAGTTGAACACTCAACTGACTGAGCCACCCAGGTGTCCCGGAAACTCTATACTTCTTGATTAGTGAATATAATATTAAGACCATGACCAGCCATAACACAAAGCAAAACACAGAGGGATGAAAATGTTTTAATACAGAAAATTTGTATCCAATTTAATTTCCCCTGCTAGGAATTTAAATTTATTCCAGCAAGTGCCTATAAAGCGAGGATGCTAGCATAGCTGTGTTATAAAAATAAACCAGTGACCGAGAAGATGCCCTTTACAATGAGAACGGTAAGATCTCCTCCAGCACCGACATTTCATTCCATCCTCCTCTCACCATGAATGACCCCCTCCTTCCCTGCCCCCCTTCCTGATACCTCCTGTGTGCCAGGCACTGTGCTAGACTCAGAACAGAAAGAGAAACAAAAGGAAGTGGACACCAGCCACAGGACATCAGCATGAGAAGAAAGCTGGACATAAGCCTGAGTCTCTGATGCATATGGACTTCTCCGCACTGCAGGAGAAGGAAAGGCATCCTGCCAAGGTGACACGTGTGCACACATAGAGACTTGTTTTTTTTAAAACTGTTTCTTTTTTTTAGGTTTATTTATTTTGAGAGAAAGAGAGCAAGAAAGCATGGGAGGGGGCAGGGAGCACAGAGAGAGGAAGAGAGAGAATCCCAAGCAGGCTCCGTGCTGTCAGCTCAGAGCCTGATGGGGGGCTTGATCCCATGCACCGTGAGATCATGACCTGAGCTGAAACTACGAGTCAGAGGCTTAACTGACTGAGCCACCCAGAGCCCCCCATTAGACACTTACTTTTGAATGGAGTCTGCAGCATTACTCAGGCACTCAGTTCACACAGCATGCCACATCACATTTCCATTCATTTATGGTTGGAGATATGGAGGCACAGAGAGGGGACCTAAGCTGTTGAAAGTCACACAGCAAGACAGAATGTATGTTCTCTTGTAATGTTTTTAACAAATGTATTGAGGACCTGGCAACTGGCTCAGAGCCAGGAATTGGCAACAAGAAAGATGACTAAAGCCTCAGTCCCCGGCCAGAGGTGTCCATGTTCTTAAGCATGCATTGGTTTGACGTGGGAGTTCTGGAAGTATTTTAACATTTCATCGTCTTGGTGCCTACTGCTGGGTATCTGAGGGTTGTGGAAGCACACAAACATCCCTGGATCAGAACACCTAATAAAGTACACACGTGGAAGCAAGTTCAGTTTGGCCGTCGTCTGTATAATGCCAACTAGGAGAATCTTTCCCCCTAACAATCTTGCAAAGGTTTTAAAATAGCAACATGCAAGATGGAAAAACTGACCCTCTTATCCACTCCTACTGGAAATGTAAATTTGTTTAGAAACCGAAACTGCAGGGTCATGTGTAACCGTTTACAACCAGGAGTGATTTCTATGTTCAGCAGTAAGTAACATTTAAATAAATTACGGTTATGCTCTTCCAATACTATAGTATGTGAGGCAGTTACTTAAGATTAGTTAATGGCCCGGGGGAACTAGTCATCTAATGTTAATTAGAAAGCCTGGGTATTAAACCATATATAACATGATCCTACTTTATAAAGAATACACTACACACGCCTACCTGCATTACATGCACTGGAAGGAAATGTATCAAAATAATACTTGTGATCATTTCTGGGTGGTGATATTACAGGTAAGTTTTCTGTAAGCAGACCCCATTAATTTAATAATTGAGAAAGCAATTAAGTCTCAGTTAATTTTTTTCTGACCAGATCGATTCTCTGAAATGAACTGCCTGCTACTAACTGGTTTCGGGCCACCGTGACTCACCCCCTCCGTTTGGACACAGCAAAGGACAGGAAAGACTGTGAGCCCTGAGTCCTGCAGCCCCGACCTGTTTCACTGTTTACTAGTTGGATGTCTTTGGGAAAAACGGTTCTGAATCTTTGTAATTTTACCCATTAAATGTGGCAGTTGATATTTGCCCACAGATGAAATTTAAAGAGAGCATAAGAAAATGCTTTTGAAAAACACAATAGAGATGCAAGTTGTTTTCATTGAGAGAAAGACAAGAGAGTACAGATGCTAGAATCAGACTGAGGCCTCAATCCCAAATGATCAACTTTCAGTTTCATGACATTCATCAAATTATGTAACCTCTTTGAACCTTAGCCTCCTCATTTTTGTAAAGCGGAGGTGTCAGTGCCTTCTTCAGAGGGTCATGGTGAACCAAACACCAGCGCAATGCTCAGCGAAGGTTCCGTGCCTTCCTTTCTTGGGCTCTGCCTCTTCACTGCCCCACTCTTACCCTAAAACAAGGGTAAACAAACAAACAAACAAACAAACAAAAAATAGAAAAACCTCTCCAGCATCAAGCACTTTCTAATTTTAAAGCATATTTACTTTTGGTATGTTAAAAATGTACAGACTCTTGGGGCACCTGGGTGGCTCAGTTGGTTAAGCGTCCGACTTTGGGTCAGGTCATGATCTCACGGTTTGTGGGTTCAAGCCCCACATCAGGCTCTGTGCTGACAGCTCAGAATCCTGCTTTGGATTCTGTGCCTCCCCCCCTCTCTCTGCCCCTCTCACACTCATGCTCTGTTTCTCTCTGTATCAATAATAAACATAAAAAAATTTAAAAAATGCATAGACTCTCCCCCCCACCCCCGCCATTTCTCTACCCTTTAATGGTCTGGACCAAAAGCTAGCACAAAGTCAGCATCACTTGGGAAAATCAACATGAGGACTGTGGACAAAATTTAAGGGTGTTTTGTGAGCCTGAAGTCTGCTACACAAAGGCTCTGAAAATTTCAGCACTTCCCATTAGGGCAGGCAAAGAAGAAAGGTGAATATCCTTGCTTTCGTGCATGGAAGTTACTTCAGTCTATTATGTCTCCTTAGATTCTGGGTTTATCTCAATATATGTGTGACATTCCGAAAATGTGCAGATCTCAGAACTTCTCAGGCTCCATTTCATCTAGTGTCAATTGACAACTACACATCTCAAATGTTTCCTTTAATTAACCTTCTCCATTTTCAAATCAGTGTTCTCACTTCCTCATGGTGTTACTGCTATTCTAAGGAATGCAGACCTAAGGGATCCATGTCTAAAGGCTCCAAAGGTTCACATGCCAAGCCCGGAACTCTGTACACAAATAGATATCGAAGCACATCCTCTGTCTCTTCTGCACGCCCAGATTTAAAAGTTTAAGGGCTAAGATTAAAGTACCAGGGGATCCAGCCCTAAATTTTATGTTTTGATCTCTGGGCTTCCTTTCCTAAGAGTATTTCCTTAATGGAAACATTGAAGATTTTTGAGAAAGGGAGCAACCCACATACAGCCCTCCCTGTTCTGGGAAGATTAATTGATAAGGTGCTGGTGATTGCTTGGAAGGGCTGATCCAAAGGGGAGGCAATCGTGGAAGCAGACGAGACAGGAAGAACTGACAAGGGCACATTATGGCAGACTGTTGGAACCCTGTCCATTTCCCTGGAGTCTCAGTAGGTTGTTATGCTCTGGCTGACTTCAGACTGCTAGTCCCTACTTCCCTTTACCAGAAAGCTGAGGAATTCACACTCCCCTTAGCCAAGGAACCAACAGGGGTCAGCTCCCTTGCTTTCTGGGTTGAAGAAATCTGAGGTGTGTTGTATCTGTTTCTTATCACTGCTACAAAAAAAACTACTGCAATTTAGAGGCTTAAAGCAACACAAATTTATTATCTACTCGTTCTGGTGGCCAGAACTCCAAAATAACTCTTAGTCCAAAATGGGCTAAAGATCAAGGTGTCAGGAGAGCTGGGTGACTTCTGGAGACTCCAGGGGAGAATCTATTTCCTTGCCTTCCAGCTTCTAGATGCTCTTGGCACCTTCCTCTATCTTCAAAGCCAGCAGCTTAGCACCTTCATGTCTCTTTCTGACTCTGCTGGACCCTGCTGCTTCCCTCTTATAAGGACCCCTGGGATTCCTCTGGGCCTACCTGGATTGTCCAGGATAATCTTCCCATCACCAGTTCCTTAATTTAATCAGATCTGCAAAGTCTCTTACAATAGAAGGCAACATATTCACAGGTTCTGGGGACTAGAACATGGCCACTGGGGTTGGGGGTAGTATTTGGGCTGCCATGGGTGTGTTTTACACCACCCCCCAGGGTTTCCTCCCAAGAAACAAGCTCTAACACCTCCAGTGCAGGGCTTTAAGAATTACCATATTTGTTGACTCTCCCTTCCTAGTTTTGCTATCACTCTCCCTGCTCTTAGTGTTTTCTGGACCTCCCAAGTACACTACATGCACTCAAAGCTTTGTCTTGGGGTCTGCTCCTAGGGGAACCCAAACTTAAGCCAAAATTACAAAAGGGGAAGCCTATGGTAGATAGAAAGAAAAGTCAAGAAAGATGAGCTGCACCATCATGGAAAAAAGATAACTACGGGGAATCAGAAGGGCATCTGAGTTGGAGGAGGAGATACCGAGTTCTGTTTTAGCTGAGATGCCATCAGGAGGACAAAGTGGAAATATTAAAGGGGTAAAATGTGTCCTAAGAGGCAAAGGCTTTGGGACACAATGGAAAATGTTGTGCTTATAATTTTCTTTCTTTCTTTTTAATGTTTATTTAATTTTGAGAGAGTGACAGAGCAGGAGTGAGGGAGGAGCAGAGAGAGAGAGACACAGAATCCGAAGCAGGCTCCAGGCTCTGAGCTGTCAGCACAGAGCCTGATGTGGGGCTTGAACCCATGAACCATGAAATCATGACCTGAGCTGAAGTCGGCCGCTTAACCGACTGAGCCACCCAGGTGCCCCCAACCTTCCTGATAACAACTTGTTAATGCAACACATAAGAGATTCAAACAAATAAGAGATTCATTATCTGAAGTAGGGAGAATAACTTCCACTCCAGAGGCAAGACTGCAAACCCAAGAGGGGCCTGAAATGTCTAAAACATTGGCTCACACTTTCCTTTTTAGAAATACTTTTAATCCTCTTAGTACTTTCTATACCACAGACAGGCACTGTTCTAAACACATGTGACAACAACACCACCACATTATATGGGGCCCCTGGCTGGCTTAGTTGGTGGAATGTGTGACTTAATCTAAGAGGGCTGTGAGTTCAAGCTCCATGTTGGATGTAGAGGGTTACTTCAAAATAAAATTTTAAGAAAAACCCACATTGAAACCTTGTTATAAGGACATGGGTAAGTGCTATTATTCCTCCCATTTTATAGCTAAACTAAAGATCACAGACATTAAGTAACTTGTCCAAGATCCTATGGATAATGGTAAAAGCAGGATTTGAAACTAAATGAGTTCAGTTCCAGCGCCTGGGATTTTAATCACCGTATTCTGCACTGGTTTTAGTTATAAAGAGAAGAGGAATTCAATCAGGCTCCTTCAGGTCATATGAAAATAAATTGTCCACAAGGATTTGGTGTCCTGGCATCACAAACTTGGTCAGAATCCTTCACACAAAAGACCCATTCCTGCCTGCTTCCCTCAAACCAATCACACTGGTCATCATCCTAATCCCACTTCATTTAACTCCACTACCTCACAATCCAACTCCAGAACCACTGAGTTGAATCACCTAATCTGCCCCACACCAAAAGACGTAGTAGCATGGCAGAAGCCAGCCCTGGATGTAAATCAGTGATGAAATTACAAGGTCCACAAAGTCAGAATCTCTTATTTTTTAATTAAAATAATTAAGTTTATTTTTGAGAGACAAAGAGGCAGAAAGGAGGAGGCAAGAGAACCCCAAGTAGACTCCACACTGTCAGTGTGGAGCCTGACATGGGGATTGATCCCATGAACCAAGAGATCATCATGACCTGAGCTGAAACCCAGAATCAGACGCTTAACCAATGGAGACACCCAGGTGCCCCAGAATCTCTTATTTTTCATTTTATAAATAACTTCATGATCTTAGTCAAATCACTTAATTCTCTCTCTGACTGATTTGATTTTTTCACGTAGAGGTAGAATTAGTAAGATCTGCCCTTTCTTTTGAGAGATGTCAGTAGAGTTACCTAGAAAATTCTTAAAAAATTTTTTTGGGGGAGGTGATGGTCACAGAGAGGGGCACTTGTGGGGAAGAGCACTGGGTATTATATGGAAACCAACTTGGTAATAAGCTATGTAAAATTTTTTTTGTCTTTATTTTATTTTGAGAGACAGAGACAAGGAATGAGCGGGGAAGGGGCAGAGAGAGAGACACACACACACGCGCATGCATGTGCACACACACACACACACACACACACACACACACACAGAATCCAAAGCAGGCTACAGGCTCTGAGTTGTCAGCACAGAGTCCACTGCGGGGCTCGAACCCACGGACTGTGAGATCATGATCTGAGCTGAAGTCAGATGTTCACCACCAAGATGCCCCAGAATCTCTTATTTTTCATCATGCTATAAATAACTTCATGATCTTAGTCGAATCACTTAATCTCTCTCTGACTGACTTCATCTTTCAGGTAGAGGTAGAATTAGTAAGACCTGCCCTTTCTTTGAGAGATGACAGTAGTGTTACTTAGAAGATTCTAAGTGAACTTGTTTTGAGTTCTAATACAAGTTAAATCATAGCATAGTAAATCTTTGGTTTTTTCCCCATGAATACAGTTTTTAGTCAAGTCTTTTCCAGCAATGTATCCTTTGTACAACTGGTATTCTTCAAATATTTATTCTTTTTGATAAAGAAAAAAAATGTCCCATTGCCAAGTAACATACTCTCCACTTTCTCCTAACTGTAACTGCTATGTGTTGAGCCATCCTAGTTACTTTGATCAGATCCCTTAACTACATTTATATCTTTTTTTAAATCACAAATAAACTAGTTTTTTTCTACACTCTTTGGATGTTTCTGCAACCTGAAACAATGGATAGTCATTTGTCAAATAACAGAACACTTGACCTTTTGGTCTACCTCTAATCACACATGGGTAATTTTTATTGAGAATCTATTATGTCTAGAGCTCTGCTGGACAACCCACAGAACTGATCTTTCAGTGGTTTACAAATTAACATCAATATATTGCCTTCTAGTTGGAAGGTGGCATCTGACAGATGTTTATAAAACTTCCAGCATTTTAATAACATCAACATGATCTTTTGCCATATTTTCATAACTTATGCTCTACTATTTATCAGCCATTTTACTTTGTCTTCCCTTTTTAAAAACTTAAATAAGCTCAATTAAAAATTGAACTTTATACAAACATGCCGATTCAAAAATGTGCCCTAATGTTTATAGCAGCCCTATCAACAATAGCCAAAGTGTGGAAAGAGCCCAAGTATCCATCAATGGATAAATGGATAAAGAAGATGTGGTATATAGATACACTGGAATATGACTCGATCAGGAAGAATGAAGTCTTAGCATTTGCAACAATGTGGATGGAACTAGAGTGTATTATGTTAAGCGAAATAAATCACCCAGAGAAAGACAAGTATCATATGATTTCACTCATATGTGGAATTTAAGATACAAAACAGATGAACATAAGGGAAGGGAAGCAAAAATGATACAAAAACAGGGAGGGGGACAAAACATAGGAGACTCTTAAATACAGAGAACAAATGAGGGTTGCTGGTAGGGTGTTGGGGGGGGGATGGGCTACATGGGCATTAAGGAGAGCACTTGTTTGGGATGAGCACTGGGGGTTATATGTAAGCAGTGAATCACTAAATTCTATTCCTGAAATCATTATTACACTCTATGTTAACTAACTTGGACTTAAATTTAAAAAATAAATAAATAAAAAAAGGAAAAAATATTGAACTTCACATCACTACCACAACTAGAATGAACTACCATATCACTACCATAATATTCAAACCAATACTGCTTGCTATAAATAGAAAGTAAATGCAATGAAAACAAAGCAATGCTGCTTAATTCCTGTTAGATATGGTGTCAGGTAAAGGTCCCTGAGCTTGAGATACACTCTTTTTGTGTGTGTGAGTGGTGCGGGAATGGGAGAAAGCATTGCGTACTTGAGTTTAGAAATCAATAAATGCCAGGTTGAGACTCCTCAGTGAATTACTTAGATTTTGGGGAAAGGCAATCATGGATTATAGTCTTACTTTGCAGAACCACCTTGTTATTTGTTAAGTAGGCAGCATGGATATTATTCCCGTTTTACAGATGACAAAACCAAGGCTCAGAGGTTACGTGACTTGCTCCTTGATTACATGGATGGTAAATCGAGAGCTAGGTGTCAAACACAGGCCCCCTCATTTCCAAAGGTCCCCTCTTATTTACCGCACCGAAACCCCTCATGGAGGAAAGCCCTAGGATTGGTGACGCAGAGGACTTGGCTGCAGCACACTAAACATCCATTCCTTCAAACATGTGATAAGCCAGTTACAGCGATGAGAGAGGCCACGTGACACATCTGAATGTCCTCAGGAGAAAGTAAATAAGTGCTTTCAGATAACCGGCTCAGAGAATAATGGTGAAAACATTTAGTAAATGAGCTCACCGTAAGTGGGACTGAAAGAAAGGAAGACTTTCTGGAGGAAGTGAGGTCAAAATGGTATATTAAAGGGCGGATGAAATTAGATGAACTGAAGAGAAGACAAAGGAAATGCATTTCATTAAAAACAACACGGTGATCACAATTACCAAAAATATAAAGAATGCTCTGTCCTGGGTGACTGAAGCTAAGGGAAAAGGCAGACATGACACAAAGTGCCACGGCTACATTTCAGTCTTATGTGCTCTGAGGAGGAGTTAACTATGGTGTCTAACTCTTTAAAAATATATTATTTCCCTTAAAAATAGGTATGATCCTATAAACTACTTACATGTTTTTTTCCTAAAAAGAGAATGATAGGGGTGTACTAATATTTATAAAGACATGCCTCATCTTAAAAAATATTAAAAATAACCCTGATGTTTGACAGTAGGGGGCTTAGTTACATAAACTCTGACCCCCTGGCACTGGGGACACAGCTGTCTTCACAGAAGATGGTCATCCTTCCTATTGTAGTGTGTCCTGGGACCAACATCATTGGTTTCATCGGAAGCTTCTTAAAATGCAGCTTTTGATTTAGTAGGTCTGGAGCCCCATCTGAAGCTCTGTATTTCTATCAAGCACCCAGTGATTCACACATGCATTCCAGTCTGAGAAGCACTGGGGTAGATGTCAGTGGTATGGAAAGATATTTATAATGAAACGGTCAATTAAACAGGCCTATTTCATACAAATGATGAATACCACACTGGTAAATTATTTTTATGTTTGTTTATTTTAAGAGAGAGAATATGAGCACAAGAGGGGCAGAGGGGGAGAGAGAGAATCACAAGCAGACTCCGCACGCTGTCAGTGCAGAGCCCAGCACAGGGCTCGATCCCACGAACCATGAAATCAGGACCTAAGCCAAAATGAAAAGTCAGATGCTTAACAGACTGAACCACCGAGGTTCCCCCCTACTGGGAAGTTTTTTAAAAACTATGTGTAATCTATACATGTGAGTGAGAGAGACAGATATGCAGAGAAAGAGACAGAAAGAGAGACCGAGACACAGATAAGAAGAGGGAGTATATACCAATATCTCAACAGTGGCAGAATTAAAGGAGATGTAAAATTTCTTTCCTGTTAGCTTAGCTGTATTTTCTACTATAAACATACCTCTTTTAAAAAAATGAAAAGCAATAAAACTATACTTTTAACTCTTCTTCTGTTTTCAGAATTTCACTGGCTTCTTTCCAAAAAAATAAACAGGAACCAACAGGCTGGACTGGAAGAAAAACAACCCACAGCGATTTCATCAGTGTAACAAGACACTGTCAGAAGAAAGAGTTATAAGGTAGGAATTTTCCAATACATGTGAAGTAAGGCTGTGTAACTTTTACACTGCAGCCCCTGTAGCTCTTCGGATTACAAACAAACAAACAAACAACTAAAAAAAAAAAGGCTATGAAGCTATAGGAGCATAGACATTTTTAAGATTGCCAATTGAGAAAGCATTCTTATGATGAAACAGGGATCATTTTAAGATCAATTTCCCTTAATAACTATTTTCAGTGGCTTTATTCCGAGTTTTGGTTGGGAAGACATATTCCAACCGTGTCGGCAGGAAGCTGAAAGAGGACCTAGATGTCAGAATGACTCTTTGCCAGAATTCTCTCCTGAAAACTTTACCTTCAGGTTCATTCATTTCTACCAGTTGTTTACCATTTTGGTGATCCCTTTATTTCAGCCTATTGTGGTGGGGAAAAGGTTCAAATCCCAGCCTCACTATTTCCTGGCTGCTGGGACATGTAGGCAATAGAAGTAAAGGGCTCAGTTTCCTTTACACAAAATTGGGGGGAAGAGTATCTACTTCAGTCAAGAGAATAAAATGTAATAATGTACATAAAGCATTTATTACAGAGCATTAGGATATATGTAAGAAAATGACTAGTGGCTAGATTCATCTTTAGCAACTACGTATTGTATATCCATCGTGTGCCTGAAAGTACTCCTAGGGCAGAGAATACACATACAGGATGCCAGACATGATCCCTTGCCTTAGGATACTTTCAAGCTCAGGGGATATAATCAAGGAAACACAATTACTCTGCAGGGTAACAAGCTACAACAGGAAGATGGCCATTCCTCATGGGAAAAAATGAGAGGCATATCTAACCAAAAAAAGGGTGGGGGTGGTAAGGAAGTCTTCCTGGAGGAAGTGACATTTAACTTAGAGCTGATGGACCAAGTAAGGCTGGGGGGCTTCAGACACTGGGAATATCACATTTAAAGGCTAAAATGTGAGAAAGACCACATGTGTTCAGGCACTCAGCGACTAAAATGGTTAGAATCTGGGGTAGAAGGTGAAGGCAGGGGAAAGAAGGGAAGTGATACTGGAGGGGTCAGCAGAGCCCAGTCATGAAGGGGCCTTGGAAGCCATGCAGAGGAAGTTTAACTTGACCCAAAGGACAATGAGCACTGTTAGGGTCAGTCATGGTCCGTCTGGGGTTTGAGGGAAAACACTCTGGCCACAGAGAGGACTAGACGCAAGACAGGAAGACTGGAAACCAGCTAGGAGGCTGCTGCATTAATGCAGGTGAGAGATGAGCTACTCTGAACGAGGCCAATGTCAGCAGAAGTGGATGATTGCAAATGGATGAAGATGGGCGATTAATTGGGGGATTATAGAAGAGACAGTGAGAATATACCTAATAAATGCTTCTTTCCTTCCTGCCCTCTCCATGGAGATCTACTGGCCACTTCAGGCTAAGGGAGGATTAACTCGGCAGCAGTAGAAAAAACCCTTCCAGGTCACATAAAACCTGGCTCTCCTCAAAGAATAATTGTTTCAAATTGATACAACAGTCTAGCAGTTCTCAAAGTGAGGCCCAGGGATCCGTAAGGGTCACTGCATTACCATTTAGGAGGGCTGTGAGATCAAAACTATTTCATATTAATACTAAGATACTGTTTGCATTTTTTGCTCTCATTCTTCCAAAGCATACAGTGGAATTTTCCAGAGTGTTTGTCATGATGCAGTTGCTGTCATGGTTAACATTATATGTGCTAAGACTGTCTTGGGCTTTAAATTTTTCTCAGTTTTAATTTTGAATATAGTAAATATAGAAAATCAACAAAACTAGCTTTGCGCAGTGGCAGTATCGTAGCCAATGAGGTTTATTCGAGGCGCGATTATTGCTAATTGAAAATCAACAAAACTGTTTTGAGTTCTCAATCATTCTTAACAGTGTAAAGGGGGACCTGGGACCAGTGCTATAAGCATGTAAAGAACACCTTAAAGCTGTCCACTCCCAAGAGCTCCGCAAATTTAGGAGTGAGTGTAAACTCTACCAACTGAAGAGCCTAATCCGTATCTGAGGTTTACTGTCGTTTCAAATCAGAGCTATTTCCTGTACAACCTAAAGATAAGACCTGGGATTTAAGGAAAACATCTAACTAAAAACATCTAAGCACGTGACATACAGTGCGCTGAGGAAATATGAAATCTATATCTGCGAATCTGAAGATATTTTGTTCTCGAAATTAGTTTTTTAAAGTTAGAAAACAGAGTCACTGAGTAACACGCATAGCTGAGAACAAGAGCTCTGGTGTGTGGGCAGGAAAGCAAAATAGAAGCTGCAGTGTGGGCAAGTGGAAAATAACAGTGAGAAGGAAGGATGCACAACTAGACTCAAAGAACCAGGAGCTCCACACTCAAGTTTCCGTACCTGAAAAGGCTTCAGGATCCCCTATGGACCATTCCTTTAAAATATTCAGGGAAATGGGCTTATCAAACACAAAACTGGCAGTCAGTCACCTACTCACACCTGAAGAGGTCTGGAGACAGTAAAGGAAGCTTTATCATGTCTCCGACCAATACTGGGGTGTTGACCTTCCAAGAGGTCACTGGGTGTCTCAGGATGAAGAGCCTGGGGAACGTCAGGATAAGAGCAATGTAGGAAATGGTTGGGGAGACAGAGGGCTGTTAAAGCTCAAGACATAAGACCAGGATTCCATAGGGCTCTTAGGAAGAAGGAACGATCCATAAGTGCTAATATAAAATCATCTCCCAAATAAATAAACTAGAAAAAAAAAAAAACCAAGGTAGAGAACAGAATGTAGAATGTGGTCTTGGTTGTGAGAAAAGAGATGGGAGTCTGTGCATATAAAAATGCTTGTTCAATATTAGACTATTGATAGAAGAATATATGAAAAGTGAAATGAACAGTGTCCTGGTAGAAGGGGATACTGGAAGACCAGGACTCACTATGCCCATTTTTGCACTGCTTGATTTTTTTTTAACCATGTAGAAAGGTTTTCAAGTAATTAAAAAAAAAAGGTTACAATAAAAGTGAAACTTCTAAATGTAAAATAGGATTCATTAGTGGGTAAATCTAAGAAAACTAAGAAGTGCTCCTGACTGAAATATATGAGACCCCAAAAAGGGTGGATATCTTCTAGTTTTGATTTATAAAACAAATGGCTGTCCCAGGAGTTTCTGAAAGAAGCTGAGTTAACATATCTTTTTCTTAAAAAAAATTAAATAGAGGTATATTTAGCAAATAAAGCATCTTATCAACTTATCATCCTTAACAGGTACCACAGGAAGGATTTATTTAAAAATTAAATTTTTTTTTTTTTATTTTTGAGAAAGAGAGAGAGCTGAGTGGGGGAGGGGAAGAGAGAGTGGGAGACACAGAATCAGAGCAGGCTCCAGGCTCCGAGCTGTCAGCAGAGCCCAATGTGGGGCTCAAACTCACAAACTATGAGATCATGAGATTATGACCTGAACTGAAGTCGGATGATCATGACCTGAGCTGAAGTCGGATGCTCAACCGACTGAGTCACCCAGGGACTCCTGCAGGAAGGATTTAGATAAAATCATAAATTACTTTGGATTTATTTATTCCTCTGTAAATTTTTGCCCTTTTGCCTAAAGACAATAGCATTTGAATCTAATTCTGCTCAGAAGTGAATGGTTTCCAAATGTTTTATATTATATGAAATAAATTTTAAAAACCTTTTTTTCCCTCGGGGCGCTTGGGTCGCTCATTTGGTTAAGGGTCTGGCTTCGGCTCAGGTCATGATCTCACAGTTCGTGGGTTCGAGCCCCGGCTCTTGCTGACAGCTGAGAGCCTGGAGGCTGCTTCAGATTCTGTATCTCCCTCTCTCTCTGACCCTCTCCTACTCATGTTATCTCTCTCTGTCTCTCAAAAATAAATTAAAAAATTAAAAAAACCACTTTTCTGATTGTAAAACCAACTCATGTTTGACTGTAGAAAAGAAAGAAAACATAAAAAGTTATTTAAAATGAGAATAAAATGTATTCTTTGACCTTGTAGCCTAAAGATTTCTCTTTTAATGAAAAAATATATTAAAAACTTAATTTTTAATTATTAGTGTAATAGACTTACTGATTGCTTTGTGGTCGCTCAATTAGATTACTACTAATTTTTCACATTAATAACGGTGACTGCAATTAGCATTCATGGACATTCCTTGTGGAGAGTATATCTGAGCACTTGAGTTTAGATAAACTCCTTGAAATGGAAATTCTGAGACAATTGTAGCAATACTTTGAAGTCTTTTAATGCATTCTGCCAACCTTCTTTCAAGAAAGGTTGTTCAGATTTTCATAGAAGAATTTTCAATATAGTTTTTTTAAAGGATTATTAGCACAAGAAAGCAATAACTATACCATGTTGAAGGAATCCATTTAACACCTGCACTGGATACCTGAGCTTATTATCTTTTACAATCTTCTTCCGGCCACCACAGCAGCACTGACCCTATGTTCTCATTCCTGTCCCCACTCTGAGACTTGTCTGTGCTCCAGCTTCTTAGCCTGATTACCCTCTGTGTATCTCCACTTCCAAAATCAGGCTGTCTTTAAGATCATTACTTTTTTGGCTATCACTTACATCCAAGTTTTAAAATAAACTAAGAATTCTCCCTGTATATTTTATAAAATAAATTCCATCTTTAATTACTTAAAATTATCTGTAATTTTCCTTTATAGGGTAATATGAGAGATTGCATTGAATACTGGATACACCATTTGCTAGAATCCAAAGCTCCTATTTTTTTTTAAATACCTAAAGGTATGGGAAATCAAAAACGTAAGTTTTAGTGGAACAAGACTTGGAACGTATCAGAGAAAATGGACAGGAAAACTTGAGGAATTTAGAGTAACACCACTACACATACCAGTCTAGAGTTTGAGTTCCAACTTTCAACTTATTACCTGTGGGATGGCAGTAAATTTTTTTAAATGGCCACAGTTCTTTGCAGCTCCTTCCATCAAGAGTCAGTTTCTCTACCCTTTGACTGTGGACTTGGGTTATGATTTGCTTTGGTTATTATAATGAAGCAGAAGTGACAATGTGAGAGTTGCAAACCTGGGCTATAGCCTTGTTCTTATGATCCCCGCCATCACCAGTAAGTGAACCAAACCAAAGTGGTCTGCTAGAAGTGCCAGTGTAGAGAAGACAGTGAGCACCATGGCTAAGGCTATCCTAGACCAAACATTCCTAGTTAACTTAGTAGCTGACCCAGCAGTCATGAGTGAACCCAGCCAAAATTAGAACCGCCATACGGAGTCTAGACCAAACTGCTGACCCACAGAACTATAAACTAAATAAGTGATTTGTTTTAAGATGCTAAGTGTTGGGATGGTTTTTTATGGGGCAAAAATTAACTGAGACCGTTACTGTAGATATATTAGTTAAACTTTCTTCATTCTAGTTTCCTTATTGCTCACAAAAAAACACCCCTGCTCAATTAAAAGGTAATTTAAAGGATTAATATTTATTTGAGAATAGTATTGCCCAATATAACAATGATGCAATGCATCATATCTGAGCTGTCTAATATGGCACTCATAACCACATGTGGCTGCTGAGTGCTTATAATGTGGCTAGCACATCTGAAGAACTGAACTTTTAATTATATATTTCTATTAATTTAAATTCAAATAGCCACATGTGACTAGTAACTACCATATTGTAGAGTTCCATTCCAGAACTTCACTGATTTTCCAGATCTCTGGAGAGCCCACCTAAAGATTCCCATCACTGGGCAATACAGCTGGGGAGAACCCACTCTTTAGGTAAACAAGTAGGTAGAACGTTTTTCTTTCACAAAAGCCCAGAGTCAGCCTCCTAAGGCATCTGCTAGTAAAGCTGGCTAGTTCTCTGGGGAGAGTTGTAGAATAGGAGTTTAGCAGAGTGGGAAGTTGCGGCGGAAAACACAGAAGCAGAGGTCTTAACTGTTACTCCATGTGACCTGGTTGTGCACTCACTTTCAAATTATTTTCCTGGTAAACATGCTTTGGCATTAAGTGCTAGCCAAACAACCCCCCTAGGTCTTCCTCAAAGGTGCCAAGCAAGTTCCCAGCTTGGGACCTGTTGTGGATTATTGTGGAATGTTCTTGCCCTAGATGAGGGTTTCTTAACCTCAGTGCTGTTAACATATTGAGCTGAATAAGTATTTGTTATGGGAGTTGTCCTGTGCATTGAAGGATGCTTAACAGTGTCTCTGGCCTTTATTTTCTAGAGGTCAGTAGCGCCTTCCCACCCCCAGACCCGGTTGTGACAACCAAAGACATCTCCAGATGCTAAATGTCCCTTGAGAGGACAAATCACCCCCAGTTAGGAATCACTGCCCTAGATATTAGCATGATTCACTTTCTCACTTAATTGAGATCTGTACTCAAATGTTACCTCTGGGGAACCTTTTTTTAAAACCCAGGCTAAAATGGAAACCCCATATCTCTCTGTCCACTTTCTCTGTTTTAGCTTTTGTCACAGTGTTTATCATTAGCTAAAATTACATCAGATCATTTTTTAATTGTCTGCCTTCAATGTTTTGTACACTGCTGTAGCCCTAAAACCCAGGACCTAGACAATGGTAGATGTTTTATAAAAATCTGCTGAATGAAGGAAGGAGGCAGGTTCCCTTTAAATAGTTGGAAGAGAAACATAAAGTTCTCATTTTAGGGGAATGGAGACCTGCTACCAACAAAAAGGCTTCAACTCTTTTTAGCTATTGATATTCGTATTGATTGTTACATATAACAACTGCAAGGTTTTAGGAAAGTTTCTAATAATGGGCACACTCTGATCCGCCTTCTCTAAGAGGATGCATTAAATGCAGAAATAAAACATTTTAAATGTATTTGTCAGTCACATTTATGAATGATATGGACTTCTGAGACCTAAACTTAGCCATTTCATATCAAGAAACTATGTTCTTACCCATTGCAAATATCAATATCTGCTTGCCAATGAGCAAAAAGCATTCTCATAATTACAAAAGTATCTAATTAAAGACCTGCATTTGTCCTTCACCTTTATAAGTTGAAAATGTGTTTCTAAAGCATTTTTATGAGCATCACTGCATTGTTAGGCCTATCAATTGAGTGGGTATTACCTAAATTCTAGCTCTGGTAAATATGTTCATGTACTGAAGTCTTTACTTAATTGTAAGATTGAATGTATTTTTTCTAATTTGTTGTGTTCTTTTTGAATTCCTTCAGGCATATTAGACTCATTTCTACAATGCTGACTTTCTTCTGAAAAGAGCTGCAAGTATTTAAGAGAAATTACAAGTGCCAAAAAAACTGTACATTTTGGAGAAGGAGGTAAACTTATCTCCTGACTGCTGGTAGAGCTTTATGAACGGTCAGAATATTCTCAAACAACTTGATTCTAGCCAGCTATTAAATGAAGTTCTGTACCACTCTATCTCATGAAAATCTCTAGGGAGTAACTTCTGAATACATAAACAGAACTTTAAAAAATTAAGTAGTTCTTTCACATTTTTCAAGTTTTCACTAATTAAAATCTTTCTGAAACACACAATACTTCCCTCTCTTTTATAATAGAACATCTGTTGGGGCTCCTGGGTGGCTCACTCGGTTAAGGGTCCGGCTTCAGCTCAGGCCATGATCTCACGGTTGTGGGTTCAAGCCCCACATCGCATTCTGTGCTGACAGCTGAGAGCCTGGGGCCTGTTTCAGATTCTGTGTCTCCTTCCCTCTCTCTCTGCCCCTCCCCAACTCGTGCTTTGTCTCTGTCTCTAAAATAAATAAACTATAAAAAATTATAATAGACCATCTGTAACTGTGTGTGTGTGTGTGTGTGTGTGTGTGTGTGTGTGCGCGCGCGTGCACATGCACGTGTGTATGATCTATGGTCATTTAAAAAAATTTTTATGTTTATTTTATTTTTGAGAGAGAGAGAGAGAGAGGGAGGGAGAGGAAGAGAAATAGTGAGTGGGGGAGGGGCAGGGAAGGAGGGAGACACAGAATCTGAAAAAGGCTCCTGGCTCTGAGCTGTCAGCACAGAGCCTGACAGGGGGCCCAGACTCATGAACCATGAGACCCAAGTCGAACGCTCAGCAGACTGAGCCACCCAGACACCCCAACCTGTAGTCATTCTTATGAACAGGAGTTCTTTCGTGAAACTGCGCATAAGCATAAGCAAGGGTGAGTGCAGGTCAGGGTTGTGGGGTTAGGACCCCAAAGGTAGCCCCTAGTACTTCTCTCACAGGTAAAGTGTGGCATGGGCAGAACCAGGATGGCAATGTCAAAAGCCTGTCTTTCTCAAAAGTGATTGCTAAATCCAAGACTGAAAGTAGCCTTTCCCTTCTGGGGTTCTCTTGATTAAAACAAACAAACAAACAAACAGACAAACAAACAAACATATACTTCTTTGCTCTTCTCCTAGAATCCTATTAGCTTCTCATTAACCTTCCCAATCTTGTGATCTCTTCTATCACCAGTCTTTACAACTCACATCACTCATCTATTTCCTTTTATGGATAATTCCTCATTCTTAGTCCAAGAATGTATGTGAGAAGAAGTGGGGAAAGCCGACTCATCAAGTGCCTCATTTTCTCTTACTCCACTAGCATCATCAGAAAATAAACATGTCCAGAGATTTAATATCTGACTACATTTTTCTTGAAGCCTTTCCCAATGTTTGACTTGGAAAAGAATTCTAGATGCCTACAAAATGCATTTAATGGACAATAAGTTTGGACATTTTGTGTAGTATTTGTAGAACATAGCAGATGCTTCTTGTATTTTGTTTATAAATAATATTCCAGTGGATACATGGGCAGGCAGAAAAATGATCTAAGATAGTAATCCTGCCTCTTCAAGGTTAGAGTCATAATTGCCTAGCTGGAGAGCAGATGAAGTATCCTCAACTAGGACTCAAACTTGTAATAATCTTTCCCTGAAGGTATGAAAAAATGATGAAACCTCTTTGGAAATATTCTTCATCCATCTATGCATTAGCTTGTCTTTTGGAATCAACACTATGACTCCTCTGAAAGCTCTGTACTAAAGATTTTTTCCTACAAGGTAAAGGTTTTATTGTCTATGACTCTATAAAACTAACTCCTGTATCTTGCTTGGTCCATGTGTCCACTCTGTGTTTAAGACCAGGCACAAACCAGAGTGAATCTGGAAAATGTGGCCTGGGCGCACTATTATATGTTAGTCTGAGGATGGGGGACTATTTACAAATGAATTATGTGAACGCAATAAATAACTGACAATTCTGTATAGCTGCATTATACGCTGGCTATTTATAAAAGTTAAAACCAAAGTACCTGGCATGAAAATACCCAATGACTCAATCAACTAAGAATTGTTGTTTTTTTTTTCCTAATTTGCTCTTTAACATAGGTCTTTTCACACTGTTTTGAATCGCAAGTCATTGTGGGGAGAGGGGAAGGGAAAGGTGTTATTTCTTTTCACTGAGAAATACTCAAATCGAAGAGGTACCCACATTCACCAAGCACAGCGGCCTGTACAATACATCAACAGAAGGTACAACATAAAATCAGAAGGCTTATAAAGAGCATCTCTTTCTAACCAAGTTATACAACAGAGAAAAACGAACATATCAGGGTTGGTTTCCCAGGCTTGCTCATTTCAAGTGCCCTTGGGTTCCATTTCCTGTTCCTATTTCCCTTTGCCAGTCCACACTGCAGGATGCTATCTACAACATCACTCCCAATCCAAATGCACGTTTCCACTATTCTACAGCCAAAGGCTCCACCAGATGACAACGATGATAGGTCATTCATTACTTTGCTCAGCATGCATACTGTGGGCCTACCATATTCCAGGCAATGTGTGAGTCCCAGTGATAGAACAAGATCTCTCGCCTCATGGTCATTAGCCAGTATTGAACCACATGTCTGAAGGCTTTCAATAAACTCTATATGCAGTAACACACCTCTGTGATCCCTGGGGTGATCCTATTTATCCTCATCTGAAATATGACCCTCCCTACCCTAGACATCCTAGGGCTGATGTCTGATAGATGCTTTTGGACCAATCATGTCTTGTGGGACTGCTGAGATCTCTAGTGATTTTTTGATAATCCTTCTGCCTGCCTCCTCTACTTGGTCCTCAGTCACAGGCTCCCCTGTTTACATCGTACATCCACCATCATCCCTCTCATCCAAACAGCCTCTTCCTTGCCCCACCCCTCTGCTGTCAGATTACAAACAGCTTCAAGCATCTAGAATAGCACCAAACCAGGTTGTCATCTATTCTGTGCTTCCATTATCTTCTTTTTCGTGTCATGTCTTTATGCTTGTGTGTTTGGGCTCTCAGTCCAGTCAGTCTGTGGTACTATATAATCTCTAGGTTTCTAAGTCTTCTTGGTTACTGTTGTCATTCTTGTCCGCTCTAAGTCTGGACAAAGAATCCTTTAAAACACACATTTATCTGTTTGCAGCACTTCCTCTTTCTCTCATCCAACCTGGTTTGGTGCTATTCTAGATGCTTGAAGCTGTTTGTAATCTGACATCTGAGTTCTGCATAATGGATGAACTACTGCAGTTCACTTTGCCAGAAACAGTGAGAGCTTTTCTGGAGACACCAGGTACACTCAAATCATTTGACAAAATGTAGAGGCAGAATTAGAAAGTAAGACCTAATGAATAGCACCCTGGATACAGGCCGAAGGGCAGTAAGCTTTGCCATGTATTTCTCTGCAACCTTGAACATACTGTGCTGACTCACTGGTTCTCATTTTCAGGAAAAAAAAGGCGGCAGGAATGTTAGATCAGAAAGAGACCTCTACTAAAGTTCCATGGGCGAAAGGTGCTTCATAAATAGCCCAGTATACTCCAGTTTATTTGGAAATGGTGGTAGAATGAAATGGTTAGGTCAATTTAACTTTTTGATTAACCAAGAATTCCCATATGAATTATACACGGATTTCTAGTTTTCAAAGAATGAATAAAAAGATACTGCCAAAATATTTGCCTCAGAGGTCATTATGAACATTATAACAACAACAACAACATATGCCTATTTAATTTTTGTAGGATGCTAGAAAAATTGAAGTCAATACAAATTCATCTAAATTTGAAAGTTAAATTGATACACAGTAAAGTTACATAAGATCCACTTCACCTGATCAGGGCTCAATATATTGCTTGAGATTCCGAATTTTTTATCTGGCTTTTGAGTTATTTTCTTTGTTGTTCCTACAGCGTTCCCTCTTTCTCTAGAGCTAAAATAATTTGAAGTGTCTTGCAGTGAGTATACCGGATTAGGCTTTCCCATAAAAAGGTTTTCAATGTCTCAACTCCCTGAAAATTCAAAACTTTACAGAGAGACAACACATGCATGTGTTAAGATTGGGAGATATGAAGACAAGGGTAACAACTGGGGGACTTAACACTGTGAAAGCATCACTGCATGACTTAGACCGGCACCTCTGGTCCTTATTGATAGCCAGCTTCCTGGTCACCATATCACGGACATGGAACACCTCGAATAGGAGACAGACCTCATGCTTGTTCCAATACTTGAATCAACAATTCCCACTGTGGGAATGCCTTTCTATTATCTCATTAAAAGATGACCCATTTTTACGCCTCTTCAACTTTTGGAACTTTAAAGTGTGGTGTCAACTTATTTCCCTCATGACTCTCTCTGAATTTATACCGAGTCTTGCCTTTTGAAATTTCAGAGCTGGTCTGAAAAAAGTGGCACATATTTCCCTTGACACTTTTCTCTTGTATGAGAAAGAAGAGCCCATCTGCACCCAGCTGTCAAGCAGAATACTGGCAGAAAGCAGTAAGTCCTTTGCAAACTGAGTCTCACCAGCTCCCTTCCACCTCCACCTCATATAATATCCCAAATGCCAGGGTTACTGATGAGTCTTCCTTCTGGGCATGTACTACTAAGACTCTGACATTTTCTGATGCATAGTTTCTTACTATGGTGCTCACAGTCACAAGACATTCTTTCCCTTGGCTACCAGCACCACATTTAGGGTCAGGAGAGTCTCACTCTTCCTCAAGGGACCTATCACAACACTCGTGTCACCAAATTAGTAGGAGAGGAAGCATGGCTAACATCTTAAAGCCTGGTAGATGATTGTTACCCAGTTCTAATCTCTTTTAAGCACTATCGTCCTGTTTCATATCTGACCTAGACTATCCTATATCATGCTTTTTTTGCTGTATTATCTGAGCTCTTAGCAATGCTCTCAGATGATGCTCAGGACTTTCAAGATGCCTTCACCATCTTGACTCCTATATCTTTGGTGTACAGGGTGAGAACTGAAGCTGAAAAATGAGAGGAATCAAGCATTTGCATTTAAAACCCCCACTAGCGGCAGAAGAGAGAGGGTCCAGAAGGTGAAAAGCAGAGCAGAAAATGACAGCAATCAGCCTGGGTTGAATTTTTTTTTTTTTGAGAGAGTGCATGTGAGTGCAAGCAGGAGAGGGCAGAGAGGGAGGGAGAGAGAAATTACCAAGCAGACTCCATGCCCAGCATGGAGCCTGATGTGGGGCTTGATCCCATGGCCATGAGGCCATGACCTGAGGCAAAGTCAAGAGTCAGACACTTAATCAATTAAGCCACCCAGTTACCCTGTAATTTCATTTTTGATTAAGATAAAATCTTGAGAGCACTTATAAGAAGTAAGTAATTTCATCCACCAAGTAAAATGGATTTCAAACCAAAACAAACTTCATATAAATATCTTAATGACTTAGAATGTTTTGTCTCATGTTATTATCTACCCTTCTGGACTATTCTCTCTCTGAGTTTCCATTAATGTACATCATAGAGTCGGTCACACCTGGAAATAATGTTTAGCAATACATGCATGTACAAAGCTAAATGACTTTAAGCAAGCCACACAATCCTTCAGGGTCTTAGTCTTTATCTGAGACAACTCTGGAGTCCCTTAAAATTCTATTGGAGCTCTATGATATAGATCACACAATAATATTCCTACAGGGGACAGGAAGCTAACATAAACGAAGGAAGCAGGGTGGAGATAGATCGGTAGAAACTATGTTGTTAGCATTGTGACCAACCAACACAAGCAATTCTTACCTTGCTATTTTGTATCCCTGTGTGTGCCAAACAAAACTGAAGAAGGTTTCAGATACTACAAAAGGATTTGCTGAAGATGGTACACAAAGTGTTCAACAATTGAGTGGGAAGGGCCCCTTTGAAAATGGAAGTGCTCACCTGAGACAGCCTTGTCTGAAAATACAAGGAGAAATTTCACAGTAAACATGTGGATTATGAGCCCTGAATTTGTTCTTCACTGGTTGCCGAGTGTTATTAAACTACAGACCTGCAGGAAGAAAGCTGTGGCCGTCCATGGTGCTTAAGAATCCTCTATAAAGCGGGAGCCTCTCAAGAGTCTGATATGGAAATACCTTATACTGAACATATGAAATGTTAATACAACCAAACAAAATAAACCAAAGGGAAAAAAAACACCCCACCAAACCATCTCAGTGTGGCCAAGAAGATCTGATGTAATCCTGACTCAATAGCAAACACTTAAATGGAAATTCAGGTCCTCAATTTCCTTTCTGTAGTTCTGAAACAATTTGTGTCTGCACAGTAGTTGATGCATGCATGTGTGTTTGTGTGATTTGTCTGAAAGCTTCTACATATCTCCTGGATGCTACTATTATCATGATTCTCTAAGTTTCCAAAGCATAGTGCTCGATACAAATGACAGTTTACAGAAGGTCCCAGTAATTCTGCTCTGGAGTGGGTAGTTCTGTGATACAGAAATGTCAATTTCTGATCCTCCTTCTTACAAGCTTAACTCATGGGTAACTATTCCTTTTTATAAACTTAAGAAAAATCACTGTTGTCCCAAAGTGATGTGAATTAAAACAATTTCACTCCCCTCCCCCACATACATGCACACACATTGAAAACAGTATCTACTCCAGAAATTTCCACTCTGCAAACCTTGCTTTTAAAATACAACTCACTTGGTTTGTTCTGAAATCAAAACATTAATTCTGCATGTTCATAAAGACCCAGAAAAAGATGACCTCTGCTGGATTTCAGCTACAGTCATCCTTTTCCATTATAAATATTCTTAAATGTTGACCCTATGTTAATACTGGCTAGAAGAGGCCATGTGCAAATCTGGATTATTTCATTATTTTGGACCCAGTGATTTGCCTTGATTAGAGTGACAACAAAAAATGAAAAAAAATAAGAGAAGAAAAGAAGACAAAAATATGCATTCCAATAAATGAACATTGAAGTTTTCTCTCTTCTTTTGTAATGAAGGTTTAAAAACCTTTAATCATGAGATGATGATAAATCTGATGGAATCAGGGAAGTTAATAAAGAAATTAAATAATAAATGGAAAGGAATCTTAAAAACCATTTAAATAGGAGACTCTTTAAAATATCATTTAGTCCCCATCATTTCAGACACTTTTGTGACTTCTTCAATTCTTATGACTTCCTAATGAAACAATTCCACAGTCCTTATAAATAAATCATTCTAACATATAACAGCCTTCATTTGGGGAATATTTTCATCCTATCTAACCTTAATATTTGCCATTTAAAGCAATTTCCTTAAAAAAAAACCCTCTATCTGTTCATGCATGAAGAAAATAGTGGTCATTATTCTTTATATAACTGAAAACAGTCACCAAATTAGTGTGTTTTATCACTTTTCCCCCCCCCAGATAAATAGACCTCATTTCTTCAACCTCCTTTTACATAACTTTTATTCTCCATTTTCTAATATAAAGTTATTTTCAATGTTGCCTTTCCAAATCTCTCATATTTCATTAGTTATACAATCCCTCCTGAAAGGAGAAAGGATTCCAGAAACTACCTATTAACTGCCATAATACTTTTGTATATGCTATTTTCATGGTAGCTTAATTTTAAATGGAAATTATAGAGAACACTATTTAAGTAGTTTGATGCAGAGTAGGAGGTAGGTGCAAAGAGACTTATTTAGGTGAAAAAAAAACTGGATTAAAAAATCCTGGAGCAGATGAAATCAGATACCATCTTCAAGAACGTTGCCTCTGAAAGTTTGTGAGATTAGAAACTCTCTTGAAGCAATTAAAAAATATGACTCCTTATAGACATTAATTGAATTGGCTGAGCTGAGAATGTTGGGTTAGATACATACTTTGATTTCACTCTAAAATAAAAACATATGATGACTTGTTATATAGTAAAATGAATAAAAGTTCTACTTCCTTCATAACTAGTACATCTTCAACAGGAAAGCTGAGAATAGTTGATTAATATTTGGTTTGTGGTTCTTATGGATAGCAAAAAATAATGCATAAGTCAAGGCAGTCTTTTAAGGAGTAATGGGATATCTCATCAGAAAGAACCATCTAATAATATCAGATGTCCATTAGGGTACAGGGATCTGAATTAAGCTCTCTCGGCAGTTACAAAGGAAGAGGATATTCAATTCCTATATTCAAAGTACTAACTTTCAAATGAAAGGGCTGAGACAACAAAACTGTAAGTGGCAGAATTATACAAAAAGTGATAAGGAAGACTTCCAAACAGCTTTAACACATATCTATTACTCAAAGTAGAAAGGACAGAGGGAAGGAGAAATGACAAAGAAGGAGTTTCTAGAGTATCTGAAGGTGCTAGAATAAGGTGAAGCCAGCAGAGAAAGATCGGTTTTGAGTGACATTGTTAAAGGCTATTTTCTTGTCCTAATAGAATCGGGAAGGTCACCTCTGAAAGTAATGAAATCCTCTCTGCACAGCAATAAGATTGTTCAATTTTTAATTCAAGGAAAATCCCAAAGCAAATTGCACATAAAATACTGGGGCTACGGGGGTGGGAGTGATAAAATTATCATCAAAATTTAGAAACCTGTCAATCGAAGCAGTGAGCATGGATCCATTTTAAAATAAATTACTATATTGTTTTAAAATGACAGATGCTACTTTCATCATGCACATTCCGCAATCTAATTCACAATAAATCTCTGAGTAGCTTCCGGCAATTATTTTAGGTGCTTGCTTTATCTAGCAGTCATGTCATTCGTCTCTTTTTCTATTTCTGCTGCATAGATATGAAGGAGTTTTCATTTACTTCATATGTTTGCGAACAACAAAGAAAAATGAAAGGCAGGAAAAAAGAATGAGCCCACAGGACATCTGGCATCCCCCCCATTAAAAATTATATTTAATACAGGTGTTTCTACTTCAAATATTCTATCACCTTCCATTTCAGAAGGTGATAGGACAGGCATTACCATTCAGAATAGGCAAATAGTAGAGTTAAGAGAATTTGACTCTATGCTTTTACTCTATTTTGACTTAGGATGAAATGTGTACAAACTCTGTTGAATGTTTTCAAAATTTTCTCCCCTCACACTCTATCTAAGGCCATAAACTGGATCTTTCATCTTGTTACAGTAACTTTAACATAGACTCTCTGAAATAAGCAATTTTTGCCACATGACCTAGGATTTATTATAGCACTAGAAGGGATCCTAAAAAATATTAGGGCCATTACCTTGCCTTCCAGTAAAGCTGAATAAGAGACCAATCACATACTGTCCTATTCACGGAATTCTCCTTGTAAGATAATTTCAAGAGAATTTCTGTTAATAATTAATAACAGAAGTCCAGAGCCAGAGTCAAAGTCAGAAAAACCATTGAAGCAAAATTCACAATTGAGAAAGTCTTCTATCCATCATATTTCAGGACAACTATTAGCATACAGAGCTTATTTCAAACGCTTTTTGAGAACTCAGATCCTGGGTCCTATACAAGGCATATCTCCTATCATATGAGCATTTTGCCATATTGAGTATTTGCAATTCATAAATTTACATTGGTTGAATGCATTAAACTATTCAGATGTCTTTTATTATGAAGTAATCGAATTCATGGACTAATATGCTTTGTGGTACACTGATAGGAGAATTTCTATCCAAAAACAACTTCTGCCATAATCCTATAATTTGTTATGCATTCATATTGATAGTGACTCAATTATTATACCTAGAAAAGAACATTAATTCATTTGTAGTAGAGTTTAAGAGCAAGTCATTCTAGAAGACTTCTTTTCTGGATAATTCAGAGCTACAAAGTTTGGTGAACATAGACTCATGATTAATCTCACACATTTGGCTAAGTGCATGGCTGATTATTGGTCAATCAGACTTAACAAGGGATGTTACCAAGAAAAGAATGACATCTCAATACAGCAGAATGCAATAACATTTGCTTTTCAAACATGACATAATTTTAGCAGGTCGTTTCCTTTGATAAAGGTGATGTCTTCAAAGTTAAAGCTACAGTCAACTGGGCACATTTTTCATTTGGACAAGATGCATGGAATACAGGATAAAATGTCTAAATGACTTGACATGCAATTTGATTTTTCTTAGGAGGGAGTTCTGAGGAGGTCCTTCCAAAAGGTAACATTATTGATACAAGGTTGGTTATATTATCTCCCTTTCAGTAAAATAATGCCCAGTGGCTTGTGTGTGTGTGTGTGTGTGTGTGTGTGTGTGTGTGTATGGATGTGTGGCATTAATAAATGGAGAACAGCAAGTTTATACACAATCCAATCACCCCCAGATGCCCTAATTACATAAGAGCCACATTATTAAGTTCAGAAATAATTCAGTGTTGGTTTTAGAAAGGAAATAAAAATTACTTAAATTATCTCAATTTTTAATTCATGCACAAATTATAATTTTGGCATATTTAGAAATTTAAACAGCTTTGAAACCAACAGGGCATATTTTAAATATAAACACCAGTTGGAAAAGATACCATTAAAAGTAAACCAATGAGCAAGCCACTGCTGAGTGCAAAATCCTATATTAACTTCAACAGCCAGCCAAATCGCACCTCTTCCTGTAGCCTCCCCTTCTTCCTCACTGGAAACTACCTCCCACCCCTCTGCATGTCTTGAAGGCATGGTCTACACCAGTCAAAACATGTGTCTTATGCTGGAGCTATTTTTACCCACTGTAGTATATGCCAGTGGGTGATTTTGCACTCCAGGAGCAGTTTTGCAACATCTGGTGACATATTTGTCCCACCTGGCAGGGGGTTGAGGCCCTCTTGGCATTAGTGGGCAGAGGCCAGGAACGCTGACCTCCGTCTCTGCCCAGCACAGTACCCTACAGCAAAGAATGTCAAGAGATCCCAGGCTGAGAAACCCTGGAGTGCACCCTGCACATTGTATACCTGACAAGTGATTAATTTCATATCGCGTGTTGTAATTACATATAATTCAGTCAATTGATTCTTTAGTAGCTAAAGAAGCGAATGCCGATTGAGGCATTACTTCTTCAGAATAGACAAATAGTTGAGGTAAGAGAATTTGGCTCAACACTTTATTTTTATGCTATTTTGGCTTGGGATAAAATGTGTACAAACTCTGTTGAATGTTTTCATAAAAGCTCTCAGATTTGGAGGCCAACAGTCTACAAAATAAGCTATCTTTCCAGTGCTTCATTTATACATATTGTAGCATTTTATTATTTTTATAGCATTTTTATGTTATGGGCACATTAATTTTTGTTATTTTAAAGGAAATATGCACAAGGATAGGAGATGATGCATGAGTGAAGATTATAGTATCAAAACCATGAAACACGAAGCAGTGTAACTGTGGTGTTTGAGGGGTGAGAGTTCAGGGAAAATAGCTTAAATGTGCTCCTTTATCCATGTTCCAAAAGACAGAGAACTACGTGGATTAGGCCCACGGTTCAGCATCAGATGCAGCACTTCATTAAGAGGTTTTCTCTTACTCCCATGATACCCAACAGCAGTTCACATTCCCCCCTGGGATACAGTTATGCCAGATTTGAAAGAAAAGCCCAAATCTTGCTATGACATGGCCCCATATATTTAGCCTTGCATGGTATTGGGGAAATTTTTATGCTCCACGTCTATATGGGCTTCTGCTCAGCAAGGGTTATTTACAAATACTGTGATCTCTTGATTCTTCAAGCAAATTCATCTCTCGGGAGGTCATATCCTCATTGAGGAAAGCAAAGTCAAAGCCGATGTGCCCTGATTAAGGTTTCTGCCTCCAGCTTCCTCTCAACTGGCAGCCTCCTTGCTGCAGTAACAATATTCTAATTGCCTGGAAGAAACTAAAGCTTCAAAAGTATCTTATATCCAACCAAAAAGGTAAAAGGAGAGGGCAAAATCTAGTTCCATAAAAAATAGTGGAATCTGCCTTGGTGATTAATCTATTATTCTCACTTCTGTTGTTTTTGTTTATCCATCTTATTTTACTATGAAAGAGAATAGATTGCAGTGTGGTTATTGCTTCCAAACAGCAGTCAGAAGGCAGAGTGCTCCCCCTAAAACAGGAAGGGAGATGGAAGAGAAGGCTGTGATTGGAACCCAGAGACCTTGGCCGCCTTCTTCAAATGGAACGGAGTGTGAAATGTGATTTTGCTTTCTTCGTAACAATCACCCAATTTCTGCTGGCTGATAAAACCACCGGCACTAAATATCCTATAGCTGCCATGCAGATGACGTACTTGAAATCACTGGATAGCGTTATTGACATATGGTTACCTTAGTTAAATTCATCTGTAGTTTACCAACTGTTCTAAAGAATATTTTCTATCCTATAGAATTGATCTGTTTACCCCAAGGCAAATTTAACCTGATCTATAGAGCCTTTCTTTTCTTTTAACCAAGGAAAGCTTTTCAGTTAACTTTAAACTTACAATAAATGCTCTGGGTACCCTTGGATTCTCCCCTTCACATTAGAAAGACTGTTTCGTATCTACTGCCTGGTTGGACACAGCAGATCATCATCCTGCTGGATGACTCTGTGAAGTCAACCCCAGATTTACTATTTGTACCCACTTCATTCAGTTGGGGTCAAATGCTTTCACCACTAAAGATGCAGAGATGATGTCACCTTATTTGTAAGGAAAGTTAAAAACAGCTTTACCATACTTGGGTTCTCCTTATCAAGTCAGTCGTCTGAGGTTTCATGCTCTACCCTCCTAACTTGAGTTGGCATAAATACTAGACATTTTTATATGAATAGACTCAAAGAAGAGGGTGGTCTTTATACAGTGACATTTTTGTTATCTCCTCAAGAAACAAAAGAGTATGCTTCAGATACAATCCATATTATGAAAAGTGGCCTTAAGTAACTTATCACATTATACAAGTTATAATCATATTTTACAATCAGCATTTCTTTTCTGCATTAGAGTTTGACATTCCAATTCCCCCACCTTCTTCCCTAATTATTTCTTTCTCCATAGCACTTTGCATCCTCTCACACACTACATCATTTCCTTATTCATTTTGTATTTTCTGGCCCCCTTCAAGAATGAAGGGGCGCCTGGGTGGCTCAGTCAATTAAGCATCCGACTGTGGCTCAGGTTATGATCTCACAGTCTGTGGGTTCGAGCCCCACATCAGGCTCTATGCTGACAGCTCAGAGCCTGGAGCCTGCTCAGATTCTGTGTCTCCCTCTCTCTCTCTGCTTCTCCCCCGCTCACTCTCTGCTCTGTCTCTCAAAATAAAATAAGGACATTTAAAAAACATTAAAAAAAAAAAAAAGAATTTCAGGTCCAAGAGGGCAGGGATTTGGGCCAACTTTGTTCCCTGCCAGTGCCTAAGTCATAGAACAATGGCTAGCATGTAGTGGGCACCTGTAACTATTTGTTGGATAAATGGATACTATATCTTTCATTCTTTCTATTTTTAAGGTATTCAAGTAATCTCATTGTAAACCCTTTTCTAGAAGAAGCAATTATAAAAAATTCATTTATCCTAAAAAAATTCATTTATCCTAAGTACTGAAAAGAGGACTTTATCCAAAAAACTACCCTATGAGAATTTACCTCATCTCTCTAAGCAACAATCAGGTCAGTTTTATATTTATTTGAACACACAGCCATTTATTAGTGAAACCAGACATCATAAGCTAAGATTATTCTCAATTCTTTCTCAGTAGGCAAAAGGGTTGCTTCCATTCTTCACGACACACCTCTAGAAGTTCATAAAAGAAAAAAGACATAGCAGCACTTTCAACACTAGCCAAATCATGGAAAGAGCCTAAATGTCTATCAACTAATGAGTGGATCAAGAAGATGTAGTTTATTTCTACAATGAAATACTATGTGGCAATGAGAAAGAATGAAATCTGGCCATTTGTAGCAATGCGGATGGAACTCGAGGGTATTATGCTAAGTGAAATAAGTCAGGCAGAGAAGGATACCAAATGTTTTCACTCATATGTGAAACAGAAGAAACTTAACAGAGGACCACGGGGAAGGAGAAGGGGGAAAATAGATAAGGAGAGGAAGGGAGGTAAACCATAAGAGACTCTTAAATACTTTGAATGAAGTGAGGGTTGATGGGGGTGGGGGAGAGGGGAAAAGAAGTGATAGGCATAAAGGAGAGCACTTGTTGCAATGAACACTGGGTGTTATATGCAAACCAACTTGACAATAAACAAACAAAAACAACCTTAAGGGGCTAAACAGTCTTAGGAGGTCAAGCTCATTAGCCAAGATTCAACTGCTTGCTAGGTAAGGACGTCAGAACTTGGAATGGGGTTAGGTGTGTTGGGTTTGGAGGCTGTGCCCTTTCCAAGGGCCTCAGTCCCTGCTCACAGGTCCAGAGAATATAGTCCCTTTTGCTCTTTGGGTATTTACGATTTTATGAAAGGCAGATGGTCTCACTTGAGTTGCTGGGTATGACTGGCATTTTTAATGAATTGGTGACAAAAAAAAAAACCTGACTCACTCCCTGCTGGATAATTTTAAAAATACCCAACTGAAAAGAATGATATCTCATAAATTCAGGCAAATGGGCATTAAGAAGGCTAAGCTGGCTGTCCTTTTAATATATTGAGTATTAGCATTTTCCAGAGCTTCAGGTTGGTAATGTAGTTTCAGCTCAAAAGACTATACCTTTTATTCATTCTGCTTTGTTATAATGAAAAAAGTCTTAAGCTGTCACATGTAATGATTCTAGAAGGTTCTCAACTCTGGGGGAAGGGGTTCGGGAGAGGGGAAAGGCTCAGAAAAGGCAGGCACACAATTCAAAGGCTACATAATGCTTACACCAAACAAAACAGAAACAGCTGTCCAACACTTTCTGTAAAAATAAGTTCAACCGAACAGTCCTTTGATTTAGAAGACTCTGCATATTGGAAGACTCCTCAGTTTGTGTATGGTCAAAGGTCCCAAGAACCCTAGGCTAGCTGGTTTCATTCACTGACAAGATAAAGGATGTCTCAGTCCACCTGGGCTGATGTAACAAAATGCCACAGCCCAGGGGGGTTGATAAACAATAGACTTTCTTTGTCACAGTTCTGGAGGCTGGAAGTTGACATTAGGGTGCCAGCACCATCAGGTGAAGGCCTCCTTCTAGGTCGCAGATTTCTCCTTGTGTCCTCACCTTGTGGAAGGGGTTAAGGGACTCTGTGGGGTCTCTTTTATAAGAGCAATAATCATGTCCATGAAGGTTCCACCTTCATGATTTAAGTATCCCCCAAAGGCCACACCTCTAAGTATCATCACTGTGGGCATTAGGATTTCAACATACGAATTAGGGGGAAACACAAACACTCAAATCATAGCAAAGGGCACATTCAATAGCAACAATCTGTTGTTTTTATTTGTTGGAGTTGAAGTTTGAATTAAAAAGCAACACCGTGCACCAAAAGGAGTGAATTCTGCTGTATGTAAATTAAAAACATAAATCAAAATAATTGCCTACCAAGAAAAAGGAAAGGTGAAGCACCCACGACTCTGGGGGAGGCTATACTTGTCCTACATCCCTCTGGAACATCCTTAGTGCCCATCACCTTGCCTTCCACAGTAAGTGTCTGTGGAATGAACTGGAAGAATGAAAAGGAGGAAGGAACTACCATATCAGTGAATGAAGGTCAGTTCACCTCCCCCAAGTTCACAGGTAAATTCCGTGAAATTCTGCTCTTTCTGCTAGCACATTCCACAGCAGCATGGCTCTCTCCCTCAGTTCCTTTAAGCCTCTGATCAAATGTCACCAAAGGAGAGGTATGCAGCGCAGTGAGAACAATAGCATTATTTCATCACACTTGACGTAGAACGCACCGCTGGAAATGTTAAATGTGAAAATGTATCTAGAATTTAATTTGGCAATATCTGTCAACATCCTGATTATGCATGATTTTGACGCAGTAACTGCATTTATCCTAGAGAAATCACATAAATTATCTGCCCATGTGTCTAAAGAGAGAAGTGCAAAAATGCTCAGTGCTCTGTTTTTGTGATTATGGGAAACAATCTAAGTGTCCACCAACAGGGAAATAGTTAAATGAACAATGGTACCACTTTACTAGCGGATACTGTTTCACAGAATGAGGCAAATCTGTATGTAGCAACCTGAGAATATATCCAACTTCTGTATTAAATGAAGAAAGCAAACCCATAACGTGATGCCTGTGAGTCATTTTTGTTTACAAAACACCATATTCATATTTATGTTTTTATATATTTTATATTGCTTAAAGTGATAAATTATTTTTGCATTGTAAGTCCTAAACATCTAAAATACTTAATATATCTTTAATAAGGACATAGACTGCATCTGAATTCATATTTAATAGTATTTTAAACAAATGCTCCTCCTTTCTACACTTCAATCCTATAGCTCCTAGGTTATTTTTTTACCTTTGGTAATAAAAGTTTTTAACAATTAAAAAAAAAGATACTCATCTTTCTAGTCCTTGACCATACTTAAAAGTACTTACTTTACATTCCATTTTGCTTTATGATCTATTTGTTCAACAGCTAAGTGATACTGATTTGTCTGGAGGTACATCTTTTAAAGTGAGCCAGCACAAAACAATGTAGCTTAGTGCATAACACAACTGAAAGATCAAGTTTAGCTATTCTTGTCATTTATATATCATCGTGAGCCACAGAATAATATTTAGGAAGCAGTGTAGCTGGTGGAAAAGGTGTGGATTTTATTATTTTTTAAGGTTTATTTATTTGAGAGAGAGACCAAGAAGGAGGAGGAAGAAGAAGAGGTGGAGGAAGAGGAGGAGGAGGAGGGAAGGGAGGGGGAAGGGAGGGAGGGAGGGAGGGAGGGGGAGGAAGGGAGGGGGGAGAGAGAGAAAGAGATAGAATGAATGAGAACCCTAAGCAGGCTCCATGCTGTCAACAGGGAGCCTGACACCGGGCTTGATCTCACAAACCCTGAAATCATGCCCTCAGCCTGAATCACGGTCAGATGCTGAGCCATCCAGCATCTGGGTGCCCCGAAAGTATGGATTTTTAGATTTAAGTGTTGGTTTGAACCCTTTCTCTACCATGGCTATGACTTACTTTCATTGAGCCTCAGTCTCTACATCTGTAAAATGTGTTTCTTGTGAGGATTACACAGAGCTATGGACAGAATGCTTGTGTCCTCATACTTCCAATTTGTTTGCTAAAGACCTAACCCCCAACACGTCTGGTCTTGAAGACAGGGCCTGTAAGAAAATAATTAAGGTAAATGAATTCAGAAGGGTGGGACCCTGATCTGATAGAATTGGATTCCTTTACAAATAGAGATACAGAGAGCTTACTTTCCCTCTTTTTCTGCCATGTCCTCACTAGAAAGTGAATCGACTAGAATCTTGCTTTGGGACTTCTGGTCTCCAGAACTTTGAGAAAATAAATCTCTGTTGTTTAAGCCGTTGAGTTTGTGGTCTTTGGCTATAGCAGCTCCAATTAATACACAGCGTCTAGGTAAAACATCAAACACAGTACGAAGTACACAGCTGACGCTGAATCGATGGTGACCACAGGCAGTTCTCACTTTGCACAGCAACCCATTGGAGGAAATTCATGCATACTGGAACTGTGTTCTCGTTTTGCATGGCAGCCACTCCCCAACATGTGAAAAGTACGGACTGCCCGGATACTTCTCTTTATTAGGATAATCATTTATTGCAATTACATTTCTCTATGTTTAAGATATATTTATAAAAATACACATAATTATTTTGTTAATAGAATTAAACTGTTAATAGAGTTGTGATAAAAAATAATGATGATGCCAATAAATCATCAGAGAGACATGTTGGTTATAGTCAGCGGTCCACCCAAATGAAACTGCGTTTGGCTTTGATATGAGTGGATGCCATGATCCCTAACCCCTGTGTATATTCAAGGATCGAAAATTCATCCCTTAGCTGAGGTGGTGATCTTAGTATTTTGTATCTCTTGCCTCGAAGAGGATGGGAGTATAACAGAGAAGAAAACAGACTGCCACCTCGACATCGCTGGAGTAGTGACTTACAAAGACACCAGCTCTGACTGGGGTGTAGTCCCTTCACAAAGGCTGCAACCTAAACTACACCAGAGACACGGGCTCCCTGATGGTACAGTGGCTTGTGGAGAGACAGAGGAGCAGTTCAAATAATCCGTAACTTAATAGTTAGGGGAATTAAATTGTCATGTAAATTGTCACCAACACAGGCAGTTTCTAAAGGTGCCCGGTGTTGCGAATCGAGCGGGACATGAACCCTACCTTTGCGGCCTATTCACTGTGAGTCCATTTCTTTAACCACTTGAGCATCATCTTCCTGCTCTGTGAAATGGGTGTAACAATACCTGCCCTGCAGGGTTGTAAGGATTTGAGGAAGTGAAGGGAGAGTGCTGAGACAATGTTGGCACATTGCAGGGGCTCTAAAACAATACCTACTGCTGCGTGTTTTGAACATTCAGTACAAAGCCTTAAAGAGTTGCTTGCAGGGTAAAATACACACACACACAAAATATGTATATTTTTATATATATTTGTGTATATTTGTATATATATGTTTGTATGTGTGGAGATACATTATCTTCCTGTTGGAGACTCAGATGTACTGGAAAAAGAGCCGGTGCGGACACCAGTCTGGTCACATTGAGCCCAGTGCCCGATCACCAGTGGGCACCTAGTTATGTCTGCTGCACAAGCGAACATCCCAGCTGGCTTAGCTCCACTGGCTGGCATTGAAGAGGCAGAGGTTGTGGGTTTATCTCTATATAGTTTAAAGGGCTTCCAGGAAAAACAAAACAAAGCAACCCTGATGAGTGGCTTGGACCAGTAGGGCACGCACAGCCAGCACGTGCACAAATACCAGAAACACTGGCTGTTTAACGGCACGCGCACACCCGTTTTTATGGCCCCTTCAGGACTGGCAGTCTGAGAGGCTTGGGCGGTGTGGAGTATGCCCCAGGGTGTGACCCTAATGTCACACCTGAGAACTACCTCTTCTCCATAGCTGCTTAGTCCTCTGCAGGTGCTCGGTGTTCCAGATGCAGAGCGCAGGGCTGACTGTGGAGGAGAGGGGCTAGCTGCTGGGGGCACTTTTTATTGTAAACCCTGCTGCCTTCCCATCTGCCTGTCAGGCTGGAGAAGAGGCTGAGAGCTGAAAACGCGAAAACATTATATCCCCAACTACTGAAAAATGTGCTAATTTTTTTTCCATTTGCTATTCTGTGAGTATAACCTAGTAATTAAACTTGACTTTTTTTTTTTCTCCCCAGAAGTGGGCAAAAGCCAGAGACAAGTATCCCTTATACCACATCAGACCCAATTGATACAAGGGAAGAAAACAGTGACCATAAAATTACATAAGGATAGAACATTCTAAAAGTCGTAAGATGTGACTGGTGGATGAACAAATAAAAATAAAAAAGGCTAACATGTTTCCAGCCTCATGTCAGGCTCTGTGCTGATGGCTCACAGCCTGGAACCTGCTTCTGATTCTGTGTCTCCCACTCTCTCTCTGCCCCTCCCTGCTCATGCTCTGTCTCTCCCTCTCAAAACTAAACATGAAAAACAATTTTTTAAAAGACTAATATGGCTCCATGCTAACACTGGGCATCTAAGCTGCTCTCAGGATGGTACCTTGGTCCAAGTTTCTGGGCATAATGGCCTTTGGTTCTTGAGTCTCAGCAATGATAAAAACGACACTATAAATCAGGGGCTCTGGATTTCGAATTTTCTGGGATTAGTTCTCAGTACCTTTATGTGTGACTATCCTTTTGCATCATGTCTCAGCATAGCTGACCTAAGGGTATCAGGATCAAAGCTCTTGATTTCCTTCTGCCCAAGAATGTCTCACCAGCAGAACAATCTCTATTTCTTTGTGTTACAACATTCTCTTTAGCTAGGTCTTGTTTCCAAGGATAATCTATGAAGGAATTTAGTAAAGAACGCTGCCTACCACACACAGCATGGAGTCTAGCACAGTGCTCAGCACCTAGCTTGGCATCCAGATTTGAACAGGTGTTCAGGAAATGTTGAATGAATGAAACACACAGAGGAAGTCTGCTCACTGTGTTATTTATGGAGTGATTTAATATCCTACCCAATTTTCTTGATATAAAATTTCTGACTTGTGGTTTGTTACAGTTCTACAATGCCATATGGGCCTCTGCTTTCCTCATTCTTGAGACTTGGTGGCTGTGGCCTCCTCTGGGCACCTGTGACCTACACTGGTGAGTCAACATACATTTACTGGACCAAGTCCTGGTGAAGAAGATAGAGAGCCTCTGCCTTTAGGAAGTTTACCTTCTAATGAAAAAGACAGAAAACAAACACATAAATGCTTCATTTCATGTGATAAGTCCATGAGGAAAAACAACAAAAAAATAAGCGAATGGAGAAGAAAGCTGTGAAGTAAGGTTGTTTTAATTAGGATGACGCAGGCAAGACTCTCTGAGGAAGTAACATTTGAGCAAAGACTGGATAGGACAGTTTGAGCCATGCAAAGAAATCTTTAAAAATAAAAAAATACATGACAACAGTAACACAAAGAGTGGGAGGGGATTAAATAGAATTAACCGATTCTAACATTCTTTTTCTTTTCATTTTTTTTTACATTTATTCATTTTTGAGAGAGTGAGACAGAGTGTGAGTGGAGGAGGGGCAGAGAGAGGAGGAGACAAAATCTGAAACAGGCTCTAGTCTCTGCGCAAATGTTCAGCATGGCGCCTGATATGGGGCTCAAACCCAAAACCCATGAGATCATGATCTGAGCTGAAGTCGGATGCTTAACCGACTGAGTCACCCAGGCGCCCCCAGATTCTAAGATTCTTAATACACGTTGTCCAAAGAGTGGTAGAAGTACTCATTTATACCGACTTCAGCAGGTAAGGCATGCGTGATGTACTTCCAGTTTTAATAAAATAATAAAACAGAGGAAGGTAACAAAATGTAACAATAATACTTAATCCAAAAAGTAGCAAAATAACAAAAGAGAACACAGAATACTGGTTAGGCATAAAGAAAATAAATAAGATGATGTGTTTAAGCCCAGTTGTATACATAATTACATCAAATATGAATTGACTAACTACTCTAATTAGGAGACAAAGATTGTAAAACAATGACTGCAAATAAAATCATGTTGCATGCAGCTTATAAGAGACACACTTTGAATTTAAGCGTATGGAAAGACGAAGTAAAGAACAAAAAATTCCAGGCAAAAGTTAACCAAAAGAAGGCATATATGACTATATTAAAATTAGACAAAACAGGCCTTAAAGCCAGAAGAGTCACTGGAAATCCAGAGGGCCATTTCACAAGAATAAAAGGGTTATCTCAGCATAATGACATAACAATGGTCAATTTATGTGTTTAATAGCATAGCCTCAAAATATTCAAAGTAAATCTAATAGAGAAATAGACAAGTCTACAAATGTAATGAGAAATTTTAATGTACTTCTCCTTGAAATTGATAGAGCAGATCCCCCCCCAAAAATATGTATTGAACTTGCTGAACCTTTGAAGGATGGGATAAACAAGGAAGCCGCCTAACTTTCCATCAGCACAGCACTGCATCCCAGGTCCTAGCCAGACTCACCCAAGCTCATTTGCAAGGACAAGGGTAAGAAAACAGAGGCCACATTCACCATATCCAAATAGGTAAAAATTATAAACTGCGTAAAGAAACTGTCAGCAGGTTCTATCCTATGACCTTGGCAAGAATACTTTTACAAGGACAAAATTAAAAAGTATTAATATTTTCATCTGGCTTAAAATTGGCAAAACATGAAAGATGGTTAAATTTCATTATTATGGTACATATCTGAGTATTCTGCTGAGGGGCCAGCCATGTTTGCATAAGTCATACAAGGAATACATGAGTAATCCATCAATTAGTATGTATTTAATCCATAAAATTATTTTTTATACTTTCATGTTAGCAAATTTCTCATGTTATTATAGTGAAAATTTTCATGTAATTGGTAACATTGAAAGTACTGACGTAGGGGCGCCTGGGTGGTTCAGTCGGTTGGTTAAGCGTCTGACTTTGGCTCAGGTCATGATCATGTGGTTCCTGAGTTTGAGTCCCGCATCAGGTTCCTTGATGACAGCTCGGAGCCTGGAGTCTCCTTAGGATTCTGTGTCTCATTCTCTCTCTGCCCCTCCCCCACTTGTGCTCTATCTCCCTCTGTGTCTCAAAAATAAATAAATGTAAAAAACATTTTTTTTAAAGTAATGAGGTGGGGCGCTTGGGTGGCTCAGTCAGTTTCGCGTCTGGCTTCGACTCAGGTCATCATCTCATGTTTCGTGGGTTCAAACCCCGTATCGGGCTCTGTGCTGACTGCTAGCTCAGAGCCTGGAGCCTGCTTCAGATTCTGTATCTCCCTGTCTCTCTGACCCTCCCCTGATGGCACGGTCTCTCTCTGTCTCTCAAAAATAAATAAAAAGCTTTAAAAAAAATTTAAGGAATGATGTAAAAGATTAAAAAATAAAATGTGACTGCATTCAGAGTGGATAAATGTTAATATATTTTTATTAAAACTAAGAAAATATAATATATAAAATATTTAAGGAAAATATAAAGAAATATATAAAGAAAACATAAAATATTAAAAGATTTGTTTTCAAAAATGCCACTGTTCTTTTAAAGTACTTGAAATTATATATTAAAACTAAAAGCAGAGTACATGTAAATTAATGAATTTCAAAATTTTAAGTAAAATTTAAAGAAACCTGCTAGTTTAGATTTAATTTTTGAAAATGTAATAAATTTGATTAAATATTGTTTTAAGTGTAAAACATTTTCAATTCTAGAATTCAATGTTCTTCTATATGTCAATGAAAAGAATCAGTAGGAAGTAACACATACGTTAGATGTGGAGTTAAATATATACAGATTGCAGAGTAATATAAATTGTTTTCTCCTCAACTGGGATGTAAAACTACTGCAAAAATGATGTTTATGCATAACCTGCCAGTCCCCAGAACCACAAGTAAGAGCACAAACAGAAAGCAGAAACCAGAACCAGTGGAAACAATACTTGAGTTTTCAAGGAATCTGCATTCATGCTAGCTAGGAGGACAGACGCATCAGGCTGATTAACTGGCCTTTTACGTAAGTGCTTCTACCACTCCACCTCTCTTCACTGCAGAGCAGTGCTTGTCCCCACTGTCAACTCCAGGCAACTCACCGATTGTCATGGAATCTGAGCATCAACACCTTTTGTTCCAGAGACAATGCAAGAGATGTGGAGAACCATTTTTCGGGGGGCTGGATAGTGTTAGGGTTCAAGTGGATATTTAGGGTAAGAGATACTATGTGAAAGAGGGATCCATGCATTTTAAAAATAATTATGTTCAGTGTGTATTTGTGACATGCTGGTGTACAAGTGGTATTGGTCTTAAGCAGTGCAATAAAGCCGAAAGAAAAAGATATATACATATATATATATATATATATATATATATATATATATATATAAAGATTAGAAAGGAAGAAATACAGTGTCTGCTCGCATTATTTACAGATGACATTGTATATATAGAAAAAAATATTTTCAAATAAACTATTTGGATAATTGAATTCAGCAGACCGTTTATATTTTGATACATAAGTAAAACATAAAATAAAAAATTTAAATTTCAAATAGCATAAATCTATGAAAATGACACATCTAGGAATGAATCCAATGAAAGATATGCAAGCAAAGCCTCTACAAAGAAAACTACATTATTTAGAGAAATTTAAAAAGTCTAAATCAATGTAAAGTTACAAAACATTTATGGGTAGAAGACCTTATATTGCAAAGAAGACATTTCTATTCAAGTTACATTACACACTGAATGCAATGCTGGTCAAAATTCTATCAAGTAGTTTAGAAATTGGTAAGTTAATTTACAATTTACATGGAAGTTGGGGCACTTGGGCGGCTCAGTCGGCTAAGTGGCCGACTTTAGCTCAAGTCGTGATTTCACAGTTCGTGAGTTCGAGCCCCACATCAGGCTCTGTGCTGACAACTCGGAGCCTGGAGCCTGCTTCAGATTCTGTGTCTCCTTCTCTCTCTGCCCTTCCCCACACACGATCTGTCTCTCAAAAATAAATAAACATTTAAAAAAAATAATAAAAAATAAAATTTACATGGAAATAAAAAAGTAAAGAAGAACCAAGGAAGTTATGAAGAACTTCAAGAGTGTACACCATTAGATGTCTCCATCCTTATTACAATAAAAATTACATGATATCTGCACAGAGATATACAAATAGAGAAACTATAAATAGACTCATGCTTGATTAACAACAGGTAAAACTGTAGAGTAGTAAGGAAATAATAATATTTTCAAGAAATGATGCTAGATTAATTATACACCCATATGAGGGGGGAAAAGAACCCTGTTCTGTATCTTACATCATAAATTTTGATTGCAGGTGGATTATAGAGCTCAATGTGAAAGGTTAAAAAAAAAGCTTCTAGAATATAACGTAGGAGAATATCTCTATCACACTGGGGTAGGTAAAAGCTTCCTCAACAAGACACAATAAGTGCTAACAATAAAGAAAAATCTGATAAACTGGACTATAACAAAATTAAGAACTTTTACTATCAAAGACAGTATTAAGAGAATGAAATGCAAGCTACAGTGGGAGAAGAATGTGCAATGTTTATGTCCAACAAAGGACTCCTATCCAGAATATAGAAAGAACTTCTACAAATCAGTAACAAAAAAAGAGCAGACAACCCAATAAAAGCATGCAAAATACTTGAAGAGACCCTTTATAAAATATACCCAAATAGCCAAGCATTAGAAAATGTGCTCATCAAGGAAACACAACTTAAAATTCTAATGAGATACCAGGACACACCTATCAGAAGGTTTAAAATGAAAAATACAGACAATACCAAGTGTGAACATGGTTATGGAGCAACAGGAAGTAGTGGGAAGTATACTAATGTAACCACTTTGAAAAGCTGTTAGTATTTACTAAGGTTGGACATGTGCATATTCTAAGACCCAACAATTGCATGCTTGATACATATCCAAAGGAAATGCATTCAAGTGTGTACTGAAAAACATGCACAAGAATGTTCATAGCAACATCTGTGTAGTAGCCAAGATCTGTAAACAATTATATATCAATGGCAGGAGTGCTATGGTATAGTCCTATAATGAAATATTACAGCACCATGAACATAAATGAACTATGGCTACATGCAACAGCATGTTTAAATCTCATCAACAACGCTGAGCAAAAGAAGCCAAACTCAAAAACGCACATACTCTATAACTCCATATACACAAAATTCGAAACAGGTGATGGTGGTCAGTCCTTTGGGAACCAGTGGGAGAGGATCTGGAAAAGAACTGTAAAAGGGCTCTAGGTGGTTTGTAACATTCTTTTTCCTGATCTAGGTGGAGTTTACATCAGCATGTTTGATGTGTGGAAACTCGTGAAGCTGTAATTAAACATACAGAATTGTTTGAGAATGAAACTATACAGCTCAACGGGCAGCTGGAGGAATAGAGGCGTACGCGGGGAGGGATAAATAAAGCATGAGTAGCCAAATGCTTATGATTGCTATAATTGGGTGATGAGTTCAATATATTATTCTTTGCACATCAGGTACATTTGAAATTTTCCATTATATTAAAAAAAAACTATTTATAGAGACCTACAATAGCCTCGTGATGGTTCACTGCCCTTTATGACTGAATCACAGTTTTACTGGCTTTATTTGAAGGTTAATAAACACTGTTAAAGTGGACTGTCACTGAGGACCATCATTAAGATGATGCTACATTTTATATGCCTTTCCTGGCATCTCAAGGCCTCTTTGTAAGAGCTCACAGGTTTAATTTCTGCTGCTGCCATCTGCTAGCCTTCTTGTCTGAAAACTTTTGTGCCAGTGATTAGGTTATTGTCTCTTAGGGGGCACCTGTGTGGCTCAATCAGGTAAGTGTCTGACTCTTAATATCAGTTCAAGTCATGATCTCGTGGTTGGTGACATCAAGACCCACATTGGGTTCTGTTCTCAGAGCACAGAGCTTGCTTGGGATTCTCTCTTCGTCTCTCTCTGCCCCTCCCTTGTGCACAAGCACATGCACGGCCTCTCAAAATAAACAAACTTCAAAAAAAAGTTATTGCCTCTTACATCCAAACCCACCCTTCTATACTCTGGCTTTCTGAGACTGGGGATGCCATGCTGCAAATGTGGTTTCTGATTTGCCAGCTGACCCTGTGGTTCTGCGGAAAGGGGCACTGCAAGGAGAACGGAAGTGCGCAGGAGGAAGGAAGAAGGGATTTGCTCTTTCCCTTTTACGTCCTGTGCACTTTCTGTTTGTTTCCTGATCCTTTGAGTTTCACCTCCTGGGTGGCAGTACTTTCCCTTCCCAGCAGCTAAACCCAGCTTGCTGTTTCTTGCAGAATCAGGTTTATCGCCCTCCACTCAAGTACCAGGGCATCAGTGAGCAGTCTCCTCCTCCAAGTCTCTAGGTTTTAAAAATTCTAGCTTCTTTCCCGATTCTCCAGTCCTCAGAGTAACATCTGCTTCCTGCAATTCTACCTCCCTGTTCCCTTAAAGTTCTCTTATACTTTAGGTAGTTAACTTCATACTTAGGTAACCTTATGTTAAAGCTCGTTGTGTTCAAGTAAAAAGTAATATTCTTGCCTCACCAGATCCTGACCAATAACAACCTTCAAGTGTTACAGTCTGAGCCTGACCTAAAAGTACTGATTATTTTCTCTTACTGAGCACACGTTTGCAAAACACCTCAAAAGCCTCTTCTTCCCACTCTCATTCCAGGTAAACAGAACAATAACAATTGCAACTATTTGATTATTCAGCTACCTCAACTCATATTTTTTTTTAAAGAAGGACTATTTATTAAACAAATGTTGTCTTAACAATACTGTGACTAGCCCAGTGTCTAATGGAATAATTTTTGACAAAGTGGATCTGAGCTATCAGTCACACATTTCTCACAGAAGAGAAATGTTATTACTCCTAGAAGTTCCCATTATGAATGAAATTGATGTGGCAATACTGAAATCCAGAGGCCAAAAAAAAAAAAAAAAAAGAGAGGCCAAATTCCATCTCAGAAGCACCTGCCTTCAAAAGCATGGATGTCATAAACAGGAGAGCTACAAGGTAGGTGCTTATTTAAAAGCAGATGAGAGAAACGTTGCATGTTATATGAATGGGTATTGCCAAACCCAAAGAATAACTTACTGAGAATTTAGTCAAAACACGCTGTGGGAAGATGGACAGGTATCATCTTAAGAAAAATAATCCAGGAGCACCTGGGTGGCTCAGCTGGTTAAACACCTGACTTCGGCTCAGGTCATGATCTCACAGTTCGTGAGTTCAAGCCCCTCATCAGGCTCTATGCTGACAGCTTGGAGCCTGGAACCTGCTTCGGAATCTCTGTCTCTCTCTCTGCTCCACCTTTGCTTGTACTCTGTCTCTCTGTCTCTCAAAAATGAATAAACATATTAAAAAGTTAAAAAAAAAAAAAAGGAAAACAAGCCAGGTCCACTAATGAATTCATTTGGACTAGACTAACTAAAAAGACCAAAAAACCCTGACAGCCTAGTCTATTTTTCCTTTTAGCAGCCTGTTCTGAACTGCCCATCTTTTCAGAAGGTGTGAAAGCAAGCAATAAAGCCCTCAATGGTATAGAAATTCTAGAGCCTTCTTAAATCAATAGATGGATATTCCCCTAAGTTAGGAACTTTACGGTTTTCTATTTTCAGTAGACTGTAGCATAGCTGTATGTAATCAGTATCTGTGTGTAAAGCACTCTCCTGTGAACAAATTTCTGAGATGTACCCTGAACACAGCCATCTTTGGTATTCTAGATTTATGCAATATTTGTATATAAACAAGATACATTCCCAAAGAGAATTTCCATTAGCATGTCTGCATTGAATTCTGATATTTGTCTTATGGAATAGAGCTGGTATTATTCCTCTTGGTACCCCTCCCCTATATCCACTCAAAAAATATTTTAAGCACAGGGAAGTTGGAAACCCTCCTTAGTTCAAGGGTATGACAAGTGGTTGAAGAGAAACTACAAACTGTAATTGGTAGCCTGGACCTCCTTTCCCAAAATCACTCTGACCAGCATTAGAACATGTCTCCTTTCAAAAATAAGGCAAACTAAGAACTGAGCTGTGAAAGGGATCAAGGAGCTGAAAGTCTCACCACCTCGGACACACCCAGCTGTCCTCAGGAATGTGTCCTCATAAGGACAGTGAGTCAGTTGGCCTCTATGGGCTACAAATGTACTACTAATGGTGAGAAAGCACTTCTTCTGAAGTGGATGGTCACTTCATGGAGCCATATTGTAGCATTTGGAGGGAAACCATGGAGAACCATTATAACAGATGGAAATCCTAAGGGACTTGGGAATTTCTTTCTTTTTTTAAATTTTTTAAAAATTTATTATTTATTTTTGAGAGAGAGAGAGGAACAGAGCATGAGTGGGGGAGGTGCAGAGAGAGAGGGAGACAGAATCTGAAGCAGGCTCCAGGCTCTGAGCTGTCAGCACAGAACCCAAAGTGGGGTTCAAACCCACAGACTGTGAGATCATGACCCGAGCCAAAGTTGGACACTTAACCAACTGAGCCACCCAGATGCCCCTGGACTTGGGAATTTCCAAGGAAAACCAGAGAACTCTTTTGTGTTTCAACGAAAGACTTAAAAAAAATCTTAATGTTTCTGAATTTTTCCTGAGGAAAAAAAAAACCCCGTTATTTCAAAAAGTAGGGAATTTCAATGCTTGGCATCTCTTACAAAACAGTAGCATGTAAAAATGAAGGAGACAAAATCGGTATTGGCCTAAGAAAGTGGTTAGAGCTGAGCTGGATAATTATGTCTGAGGTTAGGTCATGGGTCAATCAGGTTTTCTCTTCTGTTCTTGAGAAGCTGATTACCCACTGATTTGTAATTCACCTTATAAATTATACAAAATTTTAATCAGCTGCTTTTTAGGCAAACAGTATTTGAAATACAGGTGACACTGATTTTCTACATTTCTTAAACAATGATCACGTACTGTACTCGAAGTATAACTTGGGAGAATGAAGTGTTTTCCCTCAAGGACAGTTCGTTTCTCAGACTTCGCAGTTGTCCCAGAGTGAAGAACAGGGTGGGCGTGAGTGGGGGCTAGGCAGAGGCATGCAGCCCAAGGTGGGTTGTGTGAAGACCAGTTTCTTGGAAATCTGTGTTATATCCAACAAAGATAGAGACATTTTGTATTCCACAATCTGTTCTTGTTTGCATAATATAAAAATGTTCTAAATTACTTGCTAGGTAAATTATTTAAGTACTGTCCCCTTCTAAAATAGCTAGCAGTAAAATTATGCTAAGATTCTAAGGCTCTGTTTATCCTGAGGCATGCTACTGCCTTTCCTGGTTCAAAAAGCAAGAAGATTGAGGGACAGCTGGGTGGCTCAGTCAGTTACGCGTCTGACTCTTGGTTTCAGCTCAGGTCATGATCTCATGGTTTTGTGAGTTCAAGCCCTATGTCTGCGCTGTCAGCACAGAGCCTCCTTGGGATTCTCTATCTTCCCCCCCTCTACCCCTCCCTCACTGGCACTGCCTCTCTCTCAAAATAAATAAACTTAAAATAAAATAAAATAAAATAAAATAAAATAAAATAAAATAAAATAAAATAAAATAAAATAAAAAACAGTGGTTTCACCCCATCCAGTTCTGGATGCCTGTCCTGGGTTACTACCTTCCCCACTGTGCTGCACAGGATTTCTGGAGGGGAACATTCACAGTCTCCTTCATTTCAAATGGGCTTGCAGAGCTGCTCTGTGATGTTTCCCTACCTCTTGTCCACTCTCTAGTACATTCTGCAGCCAAACCTTCTTTTCCCAAGGATAAGCTCCCTTCCCTCAGATTCAGAAGAGGATCTTGTCTATGTTTACTGAGAAGGTCAAGACCATCGTCTTCAATTCAAAATATCACTTTCTTGTTGAGAGTAGATCCTAAGTGTTCTCATCACAAGTACTTTTTTTCTTTTCTCTCTATTGCATTTCTATGGAATGATGGATGTTACCCTATTATAATCATTTCACAATATATGTATATCAAACCAGCATGCAGAATACTTAAACTTATACAGTGATGTGTGTTGATTGTTTCTCAATAAAACTGGAAAACAAATACCATTTCTTTCACCCCCAACTTATCTCTTTTCTTCCTTACCACATTGGGGGAGAGATGGTCCCATTCCTTCTCCAAATCAACTCTCCCACTTGTGTCCTTGATTCTATTTCTTCCCTCTTGCTGGTACTCCTGGTACAGCAGGGTTAGACTAGGGTTTCTTTTGTTGTCCTCCAGGAGACTGGCTCAAGCTTCCAGAAACTTCCTTGAGGGTAGTTCTCCTGCCAGGTGACTCTGACCTTGGAAAGGTATGGGCTGGTGCCCTCAATTTCCACTTGTACCACACCACCTCTTATCAAGGATCTAAGCATGTTAGGGAACCTTCTGGATTAACTCCCTCAAAGTTAATATATAGTCAAGTCGCTATTGCTACCTAGCTAAACAGGCAAGTTCTGGAGGTCAGATATGTAAAATGGGTTGACAGGACCACCTTCCTTCTGGAGGCTCTAGGGGAGAACTCATGTCCTTACCTTTTCTAGCTTCTAAAGGCTGCTCTTGTCTTTCGGCTCCTGGTTTTAGCTCCCTCCTACCTCTGCCTCCATTGTTGCAGCTCCTTCAGTGTGTATTTTCTTTGTCTCTTTTTTCTTTCTTTTTTAAATGCACGAGTGCACACGGGCAAGCATAATCCTCTTTTCAACTGCACAGTATGGTCGGGAGATAAGCAGCTCCCTTGTTTTCAGAGCCTACAGCAAAGTTCTAGTGCACTCATCAATGAAAAAATTCAAGTATTTTATTTATTTTTTGTGCATCAAAGTTATAAGTAACTCTGAAAGTAGCTTCAGAATCTAAATGAGATAAAATCAGCAGTGCTGATTTCCCTAGCAGCCATGACAGACAGGGGAAATTGCTAATCCTGATATGAAAATATTCAATATCTCTGTGCTACGAGAGGGGTGCCCGAGGCAACCCCAACCGCAGACAGTGTGTGTGGGCGCACCGCGACTAACCGTAATAGAATTCAATAATAAAAAAAACCTCCATTATCATAACAGTCTAGTGTCAATAAAATTGATACTGCTTCTGCAATAAGTCAAAAATGATAAAATATACCCAAGGGTATGCAATGGGAAGCTTTTAATTTTTGACTGACCCAGAGAATTATTTTTCCCGATTCTGCTATTACTCTAAAATTAGTACTCCCTGACTTATTTCTTTAACTCACATATTTAAAAAGGCAGACCAGAAAGCCTAAAGAGGACCCAGGGGGAGGCCAGGCCAAGAGCTATTTCTGACAAGGAGCGCTTACTTATTCAGTGCACTGGAAGACACTTCCCCTTAGTCACACTTATTTATGGTGTTGGGCGATGTGACCACTCCAGCAACATCTGCAAAGGTGTTCTGAGTGCCCTGTGGGGGTTCATGTAAGTGCTCCTGACTGCTGCATCTTCACCACAGAGCATCACTGTGATGATGAAATCAACAATGCCACTTCAGAGCAGTGCTGATAGGGGAGAAAAGCCATCTCACAAGAACGGTCCTGTATCCGGTCTGGTGAGTGTCCATCGTGTGCCGGTGCTGTGCTGGCACTCTCCGGATCACCGTGATGTAATCTCTTTCTAAAATTATGAAATACTGGGGCGCCTGGGTGGCTCACTGGGTTGCGCATCCAGCTTCAGCTCAGGTCCTGATCTCATGGTTCGTGAGTTTGAGCCCCGCATCGGGCTTGTTGTCAGCAGAGAGCCCGCTTCGAGTCCTCTGTCTCCCTCTTTCTCTCTGCCCCTCCCCTGCTTACTGTCTCTCTCAAAAATAAATCAACAGTAAAAGAATAAAGTTATGAAATATTATAAACATTCAAAAAGGCATATAATTACGGAGCATATAATAATCACCTATGAATTCATTGCCTTACTCAGACTTTAACATATTACAAATTGACACTTACTGGAAAGAAAAATAGTTTCACAGATCAAGCCGAAGCTCCTGTGCAGGCTTGTTCTATCCGAGCCCTCCGCTCCCTTTCCTCACCCCCTCACTTGCTACTTATCATTCCCATGCACGTTTTATGCCTTTACTTTCTCACTCTTATTATACACATATGCACATATGTAGAGATCTCCAAAACATTTCTATAACTGGTTTCATAATATACATCAGCAACTTGCTTTTTTTTTCTTCCCCATATTATGTAACTTGATCCACATATACTTAACCTCTGCACGTCTCAATTCCCTCATCTGTCAAACAGGGATGATAAGCCCACCTACAAGATGACTAAGTGAGTCTGGCATAGGGCTTAGCATGGTGTCTGGCCTGTAAGAGGTATATGACCAAAGTCAGTTACAAAAAAAGTTCATATTATCTGACTTACCAAGCTGTCTTCCCTGAGATTAGCCAAAGCAAATTCTTCTGGCCTTTATCTGGAAATTGGATTTTACTACAAATGTATTCCATAAACTCACATATTTCTACCTGCTTCACACGACCCAGGAACATATCAGATGAAGAGAGCATTACAGAGCACACACCACATACGCCCCAAGAGTACGCACGAGAACCGACTGCAGCTGCTCTGTATCAAGCCGTTTCACCCGCACCACTCTACGCGTTTTACAGGTGAGAAGACAGAGGCGCCGGGGGTGGATAAATTGCCAGATGTCACAAGGCTTGGGAATGGGGCCATGGCAGGATGCTAGACGCAAGTGGTCTTCAGCCCTGTGCTCAGGATTGACACTAGGCTGCATCTCAACCACACGGATTTCTCCATTTTCTGGTTTTGAGAAAGGTGCATGTTCACAAAAGGGATATGCAACAGTGAGGGCAAAGGAGCTTCCCAGAGTATTTATTGAATTATTTACTAAAAACAAATACCCAAAGTCATTAGCATTTGATGGCTCACAGTCAGTGCAGCTGAAGCAGATATAAATATGTTGTGCAGGAGAGCAGATCCAAGGTTTCAGTTCCCTGGCTCCCACCAGCACTCATGAACAAGCAGACAGATTCCTCCTTTACCAGGACACGCTGGTTTCTTTATGAACAACAAAATAACAAACTATTATTCGCTTCCCTCTGGAATTACACCAAGGATGACACAGGAATTTTTAAGACCAGGTTTCTACTAATGTATCAGGAGAAGTGGTAGAAAAAATTTATGGAGGCACCTTGGTAAGCAAGTTTCATTAAACGTGCAGTCACAGCTAAAGACTAAAGGATTGTGTGGGACAGATTCCAGGTGTGGCTGGTTGGTGTCAAAATTACGATCTTTATAGTCTGCCCTGCGAAGTTTTTGGCAATGTTGGTCAGCCCCTTTATCTAGGTAGCCTACACCCAGTTGTTTCTGTTGTTCCTTGTCTGTTCTGAGTTTATAAACAACACAGCTCAAACATCTTCTTGGCTCCCTGATAGCACTGGCCTTGCAGAAGGACGGAAGAATCATAGGATACAGTCCAACCTCCGGGGCGGGGGTGGGGGGGGTGGTTGGGGGATGATAAACAACCTTTCATTTCAAATGCAGAGAATGCAAGAGGAAGTGGGTTTGTGTTAAGTTAGAAACAAGAACCTCCTCCTATCTTGAACAGGTTGCCACACCAGATTGTGCAATCTCTCTCTCTCTCGGGACCTTGTGGTGCAGGATAAAACACATCTGATCGGCACATCCAGCTTCCGAGTTATTTCCAGATGCCATCAAGAGTCTCATGAATCAGCAAGACCAATGTGTGCATTCCAGATGCTGCCCCAAGTCACCTCTCCTCTTGCCCTCAGCTCGGGTTACTCAGGTGAGAGAAGTAAAAATAAGTAACGAAAGGGGACCCAATACTAATCCCCAGAATCCTCAGCAAAATGCAGGTGTTTGCTAATTCTGTTTAAAAAAGAAAGGAGAAATGGCATAGGTTTCATTTCTTTTGGCTGATTTCCCTGTCTGAATTTTATTAAACCAACCAGGATCTTTTCTGATTGCATCTTTATATTTGGCTGGGTACCTATTTTTTTAAAGGTGTGTGTCCAAACAATAAAACAAAGACTGTCAAGAGATGGAAAAAAAAAAACCCCACCAAAACACAAAGCTAAATTTCCTGCATATGAGATATGGGAGAATAAGAGACATGTCACTCAAGAATCGAGTTCAGCTGGTGTCCTTGTGCTATGGGCAGAAGGGACCATTTATTTCTTCTAAGAAGGGTTTTATGCATTATAAGAAATATCAGAGGCAGACTGGGTTTAGGGTGGGCAGATTTAGCAAATAAAAATCTAAGATGCCCAGTTGAATTTGTAGTGCAGATAAACAAGCAATCACTTTTAGAATACGTTGATCCTGTGTAATACTCAGGATATACTTATACTAAGAAACACTTCCCTATTTGCCTAAAATTCAAACTTTATCAGTTGTCCTATATTTTATTAAGCACTCTTCATTAGGAAAGGGTTTGTGGGGTTCAGGATCACCCAACAGTAAGTAGTTCACATGCCAAAACTTGGGATTAGTAACATTTTAATATAACGGCGTGAAGTCATTGTTGCCCTGAATACTTTCTGCTTACAGGGACCGTAAACCACATTCTTCCATCTGGAATACCCTATGCTGTCTAGCCAAGTGAAATACACCGAATTGGGGGGCAATGCACGTGGCTGCTAGGCACCATGACACTCAAGCCAAGACAAAAGGAATCACAGTTACCAGTGCCCCTGGACAAGGCAGGTCCGTTGGATGCTGCTGGTGTAGATTGGTGTTCGTGTTGTGGTACAAGGACAGCAAGTCCTTGAAGAGAATTCTGACTTCTGGCTTGTGAAGCTGGTTGGAGGATGAGGTTTTCACACAGGTCCAGAGTACAGAGATGGACTGGGAAGATGGGAAAGGCCTAGGGGTGCCACAACCACTCTCTTTCCTCACAGCTGTCTAATGAACACCTACCTCTACCTAAACACCCTCCACCTGGCTATCTCAGAAGGCTCTCATGCTCAACGTGCCCAACACTTAATTCAGCCTCTTCTCCAAACCCGCACATCAAAACTACAACAGCCCAGGCTGGCAGCCTCCTGTACTCCCCATGCCGCTACCTCCTTCACCTCAGTCAACTGTCAACTCCAGGAGAGGCCCCCTCAGAGTCACCTCCCTAAGTCCCGCCCCCTCTTTCCTTAGTTCAAGCTGTCATTGTCTCTGACCTCAACATCAGCAAAAGTGTCTTAACAGAGCCCCTCCCCACCAGCCATTTCCTTTTTTCATCTCTTCTCATTGCCCTGAAACAGCTTTCTAATTTTTTAAATGTTTATTATTTGTTTTTGAGAGAAAAGAGAGACAGAGCATGAGCAGGGGAGGAACAAAGAAGGAGACACAGAATCTGAAGCAGGCTCCAGGCTCTGAGCTGTCAGCACAGAGCCTGATGCGGGGCTCAAACCCATGAACCATGAGATCATGACCTGAGCCAAAGTTGGACGCTTAACTGACTGAGCCACCCGTGCCCCAGATAGCTTTCTAAAATGTGATTTCGAGGAGTGCCTGGGTGACTGAGTCAGTTAGCACCGGCTCAGGTCATGATCTCACGGTTTGTGAGTTTGAGCCCTGACTTGGGCTCTGTGCTGACAGCGAGGTGCCTGCTTGGGATTCTCTCTTTCTCTCTCTGCCTCACCCTCACTCGCGCACCTTCTCTCTCTCTCTCTAAATAAACATTTTTAAAAAGTAGTGATTAAGAGGATGTTTCTCCATATCTTAAAAACCCACTCGGCTTTTCATGCCTGTAGGGTAAAAGGGCATTGCGTCCGGGCAGGCACATAGGGGCACAGGGGTCCTTGAAGGTTTGGCGTTGGTCTGTGTTTCTGGCCTCTCAACCATCACTTTCCCCCAACAACAGATGGTGTCACATTATGGCCAGTGTCTGCCATCTGATACTACCCCACAGTGAGATGACTTTGCAAAGACTGTTGCTTTACCTGGTCTGTCCTCAACCCATCCAGCTTGGGTCTGGCAGATTCCTCCTTCCGCATCCTGCTCAGGTGCGAGGCCTGCTTCAGATAAGCCGCTTCTCTCTCCAGAGAGGTTTAGCTTCTTGTTAGTCTGCAGCCACGAGGCATGTCACACCGGCCTTCACTTTGGGGCCTGCCACTTTGTACCGAGCGCAGCAGTGACAGGTTTGTCTTCCCCAGAGGATTGTGAGTGGGGAGCAAGGACTTAACTGTACTCTCCTTGGAATTCCTAGGACTTTGCATCAACATTGAGACTAAAAATTATGGCAATAATAATGCTTATAGCTAACGTTGGCCAAGAGCTTACGTGCTAGGCAATTTTCTAGGCTCTTTACCTATTTTAACTCTTTAATCCTGACAACAGCTCTATGGGATCAGTACTATTATTATCTCCACTGGACAGAAGAAGAGGCAAAGACACGAAGGGCTGGCTGGCCAAAGTGCCATGTCTCATCAACTGGCGGCTTCAACTCAGCTGCAAAGTAGATGTGTGAGAAGCTTTCCAAAAATACAGATGCTCTGGACCACGGACTCAGAACCTCTGATGGCCTGGGACCTGGAGGAGCTTATTAAAATTTCCCTGGTGGGGCACTTGGGGGGCTCAGTCAGTAAAGCATCTGACTTCTGCTCAGGTCATGATCTCATGGTTCACGGGTTCGAGCCCCGCATTGGGCTCTGTGGTGATAGCTCAGAACTTGGAGCCTGCTTCAGATTCTGTGCCTCTTTCTCTCTACCTCTCCTTGCCCCCTGCTCACACTGTGTCTCTCTGTCTCTCTCTCTCAAAACAAACATTAGAAAAAACCCTCCCCGGGTGATGCTAATGTACAGCCAGCTTTAAGAGTCCATGAGGGACTCACTTCATTTGAAGAAAATGCAGACCAATGTTCGGGGCAGGGCGGAGAAGTCAGAGAATTTCTAAGGGGAAAAAGAGACCCAGACACTGGCAGCTGAGAGTTCCACAGCCCTGCCACCATGCCCTAAGTCTCCCATAGAGCATTAGACTCCCGCAGATCAGTGAAATGCCAGGCCCGCCTGACACGTTTTCCAACACTGCAGATGAAATCACACAGCTCTTTCCTTAGGCACATGCATGGCCTGAGATCGGCAGCAGGAAGCGGGGGGGTGGAGGCTGCCCCCTGCCAACCCGAGAGTGCACTTTACTAGGCCACGAGGGAAGGCTGTGACCGAATGAGACATTTCTGAGCACATGCATGAGGAGTCCAGCTCATCTTCTCCCAAGACAGGACTGGTCCCGTTCTTCTCTGTGCACCAGCTGCTCCTCTGCAAAGAATCATTCCTTGGCCAAAATTAGAACATGCGATGCAGTAGCTACTTTCTGTGCAGTTGGAAAGCTGTCAAAAGGCAGAATCTGACCTTAAAAATGTTCATTTGATGCGTGCCTGTCAGGTATTTGGTTATGTGACATCAGGGAAGGAAAAAGAAAGAACAAAACCTAGAGACGCCTGGTGCACAAAGAAAGAGGACTTGATCCGGGGGGGATCCGAAGGCGGGCGATCTTTCTTGGCGGGTAGAAAAGACCTAGGCAAGGTGCTTGACTTTGGAAGTTTTAGCAGGAATCAAATGCGGGTTGAAGACAGGGTTCATAAAGTGAAGGAGAGATCAGACTGACCCCAAAACCTGAGGGAGGTTACAGCTGCATGCCAGTGAGCAAAGACAAGGATTCCCTGTGACTGAAAAAAAGAACATCTTGTCTCTTCAAGAATTAAACACAATCATCATGGTGAATGATGAGGCCTTTTACCACAGGTTGTGCAGTCATGTGGTCTTAGGCATTTGGATCCCAGCTCAGCCCCTTATAAGTTGTCACTTTGAGCAAATTCCTTAAACTCACAGAGCCTCAATTTCTACTTAACAAAGGTCTACCTCATATGGTTGTGGGGAAGAAGTAATGAAGAATCTACATCAACTATAATAGCTAACTTTTATAGAGTGTGTATGTGTGTGTGTGTGTGTGTGTGTGTGTGTGAGAGAGATCTATTTACTTAATCCTCACAACAGCCCTAGGAAATAGGTACTATTATCATGCCCATTTCACAGATGAGGAAAATGAGGAACAGAGAAGTTAAGTGACTTCCCCAAGGTCATCCAGATAGTATGTGGCCAAGCCAGATTTTGTACTAAGGCAGTCTGGCCCCAGTCTAAGCTCCTCACTGCTACACTATGCTCAACATTCTCTGTGTGTATTAGCAAACAAAATAAGGACAAATGTCAGACACATGACAAATGGAAATGCCAGGGCCCCTAAGTGAGAGCTTCCAAAGAGGGGGTCCTCTGATCCTTCAGGTGTCAGGAATGAGATTCAGTTCTAGACTCACTTTTTATCACATTCTTTCCATTCTTTTGTACACTCTAGCTAAAGTATGGGGACACAAAGGGCCCCTTTTGATGTCCTCGGCCCACCAGCTCCCCTGACTCAGCAGATAAAGAGGATAGGAACACACAGCTGAATCATTTCTCCTCTAACCACATCTTTCAACTCAACTGGTGTGCCCCGCCAAAGTCCCAGCATTTTCGAAACCCTGAGTTTTATCTGCGTTCACAATCAATAAAGCTTTTAAGAACAGAGATGGCTCCTATTCTGGAGAGTTCTAAGTGCTAATGAGCAGCGCTAAGAATGTGGGGAAAAAATTAATGACCCCAAACTATTAACATCCCCAAATAGTTTGTCCACTTCCTGTGCAACTGGGTGCTTACCAGACACAAAACCAACCTTTATTTTTAAACTGCCATCTTCCTATGATGTCATGTTCACCTCTAACTTTTAAGGAATGAATTAAATTACATTACTATGAACGGTAATCCCTGAACCTCCAAGTTTCAAAGATTCTTTAGGACTTCTCTGTTTTAGTGTGTTCTCATTTTTCCCACCAAGCACAGTATGTGGGTACTTAGTCACCTGTTTTGATTAAGATATTCCTTTAAAATGACCGTTCTGCCAAAGGTATGCACTAGGAGAAAACCAAGCTGGGGCTTGCATCTGACTACGGAGTAGATGGGGACAGTGCATCAGTCTCCCCAGACTCCTCTCTGTCACTGCAGGGACAGGTCCCCACAAGCCTCTTTTGAGTCTAACAATCACCATCTGTCAGAATCTCCCACCTACATCAACCACCAGGCTGTCTTTTAGCAGCAAAGGTATGTAAATTCTTAAATCATGTATTTGAACATGCATGCAAGAGAGATACACTTCAAAAAAAAAAAAAGGGAAAAACTATAGCCTCCCTCCAACCTTTTCCACAATATTAACAATTTAAACTACATCGTGGAGGTGAGAAAGCTCACTACCTCGCCTTCATTGAGGTTAGCCATTGCATCGATTCCTCAGAGACTCTGAGAAAGAGGTCACAACCTCTGTACCAGAGTAAGAGAAAGGATCCACCTGCCCCGGCAGGCTCTACCCCACTCACTGCCTTCCCAGGACCACAGTCCACCCCTCGTTCAAGAATCTGCCTCTCCATGAAGCTGTCTCTAGAAACACTCCTTTCCCAACGAGGCAGTGCCAGGCAATGGAGAGGACTGGGAACACAACGCTCAGAGTGCGCCCAGTTCTGTGAGAGCCACGCCCACCTGTCCCTCATTCTGTGACCTCAGGTACATCAACATCTGACCACAGGGCGCCTCCTCAGTGACACAGGTGCTGATGCTCAGCATTTGTTCCACTTTCCTTCTGGGGTGCCTTCCTGAACTGTAGAGGCGGGCAAATCTGGCAATGACATTTCCTAGCCTCCCTTGCAGCTGTGGTACAGGGCATCATGTAGGTTTAGCCAACCAAGACCCTCAAACTGGATTTAGGAGCAGGAAATGAGGTACGTAATCTTTCTCCTGGAAATCACAGAAGGGATTTTTCTTATTAACTTGTGTTGTTTAGTGACGAAGATCATAGGGCTGAGAGGCAGGGCACCCATGGCTTGTTCCAGAAATAGCAGTCCCCGGAACAGCTTCCTAATTCCTCACCTTCATGACTGAGGTGGAAGCAGCAGCAATCTGGGCAGGCCAGGGTGACAGCGTGGTGCCAGAGTCACTCCTGGAGACCCAGACCTCCCAGTGACGTTGCAGACGGGCACCCTCCTACACTGTTGGTGGGAATGTAAACTGGTGCAGCCGCTCTGGAAAACAGTGTGGAGGTTCCTCAAAAAACTATCGATAGAACTCCCCTATAACCCAGCAATATCACTCCTGGGGATCTACCCAGAGGATACAGAAGTGCTGATGCATAGGGGCACATGTACCCCAATGTTCATAGCGGCACTTTCTACAATAGCCAAAACATAGAAAGAGCCTAAATGTCCATCACCTGATGAATGGATCAAGAAGATGTGGTATATATATACAATGGAGTACTACATGGCAATGAGAAAGAATGAAATATGGCCATTTGTAGGAAAGTGGATGGACCTTTAGGGTGTCATGCTAAGCAAAATAAGTCAGGCAGAGAAGGATAGATACCATATGTTTGCATTCGTAAGTCTAACAGGAGAGACCTGGCAGGGGACCATGGGGAGAGGAAGGGGGGAAGAGAGCGCAGAAGAGTGAGGGACACAGATCATGGGAGACTACTGAATACTGAAAATGAACCATGAACTGAAGAAGGAGGGGGAGGGAGAGAGGGGGTGATGGTCATGGAGGAGGGCACTTGTGGGGAGAAGCACTGGGTGTTATATGGAAACCAATTTGACAGTAAACTATTATAAAAAAAACATTAAAAAAATAAATAAAAGAATATATGGACCTAAAAAAATAAAAAAATAAAAATATATAAATACATAAAAACCACCACTCTCTTTAAAACAACAGAGTGGTTCATAGCAGCACTTTCAACAATAGCCAAATCATGGAAAGAGCCTAAATGTCCATCAACTGATGAATGGATCAAGAAGATGTGGTTTATATATACAATGGAATACTACATGGCAATGAGAAAGAATAACATCTGGCCATTTGTAGCAACATGGATAGAACTCGATGGTGTCATGTTAAGTGAAATAAGTCAGTCAGAGAAGGACAGATACCATATGTTTTCACTTGTAAGTGGAACAGGAGAAACTTAGCAGAGGACCATGGGGGAGGGGAAGGGGGTCAAATAGTTGGGGAGAGAGAGGGAGGCAAAACATGAGAGACTCTTGAATACTGAGAACAAAGTGAGGGCTGATAGAAGAGGAGGAGAGGGGAAGGGGGGCTGGACATGGAGGAGGGCACCTGTCGGGATGAGCACTGGGTGTTACATGGAAACCAACTTGACAATAAAGTATAAAAGAAAAACATAAAAAGAATAAAACAACAGAGTGGTTTCCAATTTCTGCAACTGAACCCAGATTGACATAACTATCCATCCTCCAGAGTGAGTGTGAGGACTAACAGACCAAAGGAAGGCAGCAGAGCAGTGGAAAACATGAACTTTAGGCTTAGATGGCCTGGTCTTTAAGCCTTGTCCTGCCTCTTACTCACTTTGTAAATTACAGGCAAGTTCCTTAATCTCCAGTTTCTACACAAATAGGTTATAATGAATTATATGAGTCATACATGTAGAATGCTGGCCACAGTTCTTGGTCCCTAGAAGGAATTCAATAAACGTTAGTTTCTTTTTGTCCCAAGTTCCCATGGGACCCTCCGTACCATTTTATTACAGAACTTATCATACGGTATTGATTAGCCCTCTGTGAACACAGAGGACTGTCTGTAATATGAGTAAAGAGTATAGGAAAATCCCAAATTCCAATCGAGGAGGAAGCTTAAAGTAGGAGAACTGAAAGGTAATTGTAGCTGATTACTTAGAAACCTGTCTATATTGTACTGTTATGTACGGTGTTATGAAAAGGTGGTTGGCTGTGGACCCCAGCAAAAAGCAGGGAGTATCACAATGAGACAGAGTTGGCCAGGCCTGTCCAAGGGCTCCCAAGGGTAGAGGAAATCTTGGCTGAGCAAGTATAAGGTCATCTCTACTGTGGTGAGAGTCTGTCAAGCATTTTAGCAAAACAACACTTCTTAAATCCATCATGAAGCCATAATCTGGCTTCATATTTTGTTATCTACACAGAGCCAATGTGCTGGTCAGATCAGTCAACTTGACAGTTTAATTCCTCATTGCAAATTAATAGATTGTCACCCTGATTATTATAATTTTGTTTTCCATGTACTTGCCTACTGGGGGATAATAAGGCACTGATTTTCTGATTTGAGCTTTCCATTCGGTTTTAGAGATGTAGCTCTCATTGTATTTTAATGGGCTCTAATTGGATTTGTATTAATAGACAGCAGTCATAATGAGCTTGGGCAATACAAGTCCACCTCTGAGAGAGAATCCCTTTGCAATGCACCATCACAATCAAGTTTAGGAGTCCACTGGGCTGAGAGCCAGGCTCCTGACTGTGGCAAATTCACCAAGGTAAATGCCACCTGCTTCCAGTGCCCTGCGCAACAAGCTATAATCTTCAAACCGGAGCATCCAAACTGTATGCAATGATCTACTTTCTATTCTGAGCTCCTGGTGAACAATGACCATGCATTAGTCAGATTTTACTTTAAAATGCCCAACTGGTATGAGCAGCAGGCACATACATAGTTGATATGTAATAAATATTTGATGCACGAATCCATAAACAAATGAGTGTGTCCTTCTGTAGAGGAGTTTTTTTTTTTTAACTATAGAAACCAAGAGAAAAAGAAAACAATTCCAGAGGGACTCCAAGGAAAGGAGAATCGTGGGCTTAAATATTCTATGGTGGTTCTTTGAAAATACACAAATCTTGGCTATTGATAGTCCAACATTTTTGGACAGCTTTTTATACAGTCTTGCTAGCATGGGTATATTGCATCTCTCTTGCTGTCTAACAAACTACCATAAATTCTGAAGCTTAAAACAGCATCCATTTATTGTTTCACCGTTTCTGTAGGTCAGAAGTCTGGGTACAGCAAGACTCTGCTTTTGCAATTATGTTACTATGTGACAATTCATTCACTTTCGAGAGGCACTGAAGATTATACTAGCATTCCAGAAGTGTTCCAGATTACTCTGAAACTAGAAAACCAGATTTTATCTGTTTCTATTTCAGACCAGGTTCTTTGAAAGAAGTCTTCATTTTTTATTTTTTATGTTTATTTAGTTATTTATTTTGAGTCAGAGAGAGAGAGAGAGAGAGAGAGAGAGAGAGAGAGAGAGAGAGAGAAACACACAAGTGGTCAATGGGCAGAGAAGGACAGACAACATCCCAAGCCTGATGAAAAGCTCGAACCCACGAATGCAGAGATAATGACCTGAGCTGAGCTCAAGAGTCAGATGCTTTTAGCCAACTGAGCCACCCACGTGTCCCAAAAGAAGTCGACTTAAGTCTATTCACTTAACTCAGAAAAATACCATGTTTCTGCAGTTCTTCTAGTCCTTCTAGCTCAGGGTTAGAGAAGATTTGGTGGGGAGAAGTATCCGGCACTAGAAATGTATAAAGCTAGAGGCTTCTATTGCAGCCTCTTAACAACAAAAAGTCTTACCTCAAAATTCTGGAGTCAACGTATTCAATTTGCCAACTAACAATGGAAACAAATGACTGGCCAAATAATGACAGTATAAGTTCCTTGAAGGCAAATCTCTGTCTTTGTTTAGCTCTGTGCCCAAAGTGCCAAGTCCGGGGCCTGTCCTACATTTAGCACACCTTGTATATGATACATTTGAGCATTTCAGATGAAGCTAAATGCAGCAGCAAAGTTCACTGCTGCATTTTTAAAAATGACCAATCCCTGGAAGACTTCACAGATTCCTAAATTTGGTGGCGAGGAAGAATTGAAAAAATTCTAAAACAATTTCTTTTCTTTTCCTTTTCCTCTTCCTTCTTCTTGCTTTAAGGAATACTTACTTAAAAATCGAAAATGTTATTTTTTCCTTTGTTAGCAAAGATGTAAAACAGGAATATTCCCTTGGTAGTTCAAAAATGATACAAGGAGAAGCTCAGGATTTAAATTTAAAAAAAAATCCCAAATATCCCAATAACCAGTGGGATTTCCTAGCCTTTTAAAATCACATGCAAGCCAGCGAAGATCTTAACAGAGATCTTGGTATACTGACATGGAAGCTTGAGAAATTCTACTACAGAGTCTCACTGGTGTAAATTCAATGTCAAACAGGAAGAGCTGGTTTACAGAGCATGAAAGAAAATAGCCTATGATCCACGAGGAGACACAAAGTCCTGCCTTTTGCCTGGACTAAGTTGGTGAAGAAGACAGACACAGGAAGGGCCCATGAGCTCCAGCTCCCACCATCATTTGCTTGTCCACATAAATACCACCTTGAACCCTCCTCTGGAAGACAGAGGAAAGGAACCATAAATAACCTGTAGGCAGGGTCAGAAAATCGTGCTGTACTTTGCAATTGGGACCATTTCATATGAAATTCTGACCTTCCCTTGTTTGTTTCCATTAGGTCTTTAGTTAAAAAACAAACCAACCTGGGGGGCCCGGGTGGCACACTTGGTTAAGCGTCAACTCTTGATCTTGGCTGGTGAGTTCAAGCCCCACGTTGCGTTCTGTGTTGATGGTGGAGAGCCTGCTTGGGATTCTCTCTCCTTCTCTCGGCCCTTCACCCATTTGTGCTCTCTCTCTCTCTCTCTCTCTCTCTCTCTCTCTCAAAATAAATAGGTGAACTTAAAAAAAAAACCAAACAACTTCAGAGTTAGAAAATTTGGAAAATATGTGCTACTGGCTAAAAAAAAAAAAAAAAGGAACAAGAGAGGATGGTTTCCTTCTGTTGGCCCTGGGAACCAGGAAGTCCATTAGGAGTAATGCACACATCAAAGGTTATTCAATGGAGTTGGTTTATGCATGTGAGAAGCCCCAAGGAGAGGGGAGACCCTTGCGAGGTCTGGTTTGTTTTCAATAAGAAAGGTGATTCCCTTAAAAGCAATGATGATCCAGGAGCACCCAGGTGGCTCAGTCAGTTAAACGTCCAACTTTGGCTTGCAGTTTATGAGTCTGAGCCCCGCATCGGGTTCTGTGCTGACAGTTCAGAGCCTGAAGCCTACTTCAGATTCTGTGTCTCCCTCTCTCTCTGCCCCCACCCCCAACTCTCACTCTGTGTGTGTGTGTCTAAAATAAATAAATATTTAAGGAAATTTTTTTTAAAGCATCATGATCCAATACCTCAAGACGGTTGTTTTACTCCTTACTAATCACTAGTATCTGTCAATAATTCCTGCTAACCAGACAAGCTGGAGCTAAAATATATTCTCCTCTTCTACTAATGAAAAAAACCACCTGTTCTCCTTGACTCCGTAGCTCACCCCATCCTGCAATGCACCTTTCCTCGGAGGCTTCTGGGACAGTCTGCACAAAATGCTTGCACAGCTCTTTTGTGGCAAGACTGCCTAGCCATCAGCATGCAGCCTATTGATTTTTGTGAAGAGGTGAGTCTGGCCGAGCAAAGGGAAATAAAGAACAATCAGCTTACTCTGAGATCCTACTGTTTTCAAAGAAGATCATACAAAAGAACCAGGCACCTAGTCCTAGAATACAAAGCGTAGCACTTCTATTCAGCTTCTGATTCTTCTCATGCCTGCCACATAGTAGCAAATCAGCAGAACTTAAGTGCCAGAGGAACTCGTTCTGAGATCCCACAACCATAGCTGGGTTCCCAGTGTAGGCATCCACCTCGCCAACAGATGGTGTCCAGCATTTTACCCATTACGCTCTGTGATCTTCATAACCATTTCATAATGAGATTGGACCAGATAAGACGAGGGAGCAGATTTTCATTCTGCACAGAGATTTTCATTCTGCCAGCTTTTCGCCTGCAAAGTGACTTTCTGGATTAAAAGCCTTTGAAATTAGCCCAAAAAACAGAGCTAGAAGCAATACTCTTCAGCCAGTTCTGAAAAATATAGTGCTTGGAGGAAAAAGGCAGCAACGTAGCCATATGGACACTCTCACTTGAATGATGAAAAATTGAGCACATAGAAACAGATCACTTAAAATAATGGGTAACTATCTTGTTCAGTAAAAAATACTCTGGTGGCCCGTGGTTTGGCATCCATCATTCATTCAATAATTGTTTGCTGAGCACCTGTTATTTGCAGGTACTCTTCTTTATTTATTTATTTAAAAAAAATTTTAGAGACAGAGAGAGCAGGGGAAAGGGACCGCGAGAGAGAGAGAGAGAGAGAGAGAGAGAGAGAGAGAGAGAGAGAGAATCTTAAGCAGGTTCCATGCTCAGAGTGGATCCTGATGTTAGGCTTGACCTCAAGACCAGTACCTGAGCTAAAATCAAGAGTTGGACACTCAACTGAATGAGTCATCCAGGTGCCCCTGCCAGACACTCTTCGAAGGAGTGTTCTAAGGAACAAAAGAAATTCCTGCCCTCATGAAGCTTATGTTTCACTGATTATGTACTGGCCTAACTGGGACTCCCAAGGGAATGAGAAAGCCACCCTATAGGTTCACTGAACTGCCAGTAAACACTATATCCTATTGTCCAAAACATATATAATGTGGTCTTTTAAATAAGATGGGTTCATATTTATCACTCTGCATCTTGGCTGCCCAAAGAGTACAGATTTCTGTAAGTCAGTCTGAGCCACATACCTTTATTTTATTGAATGTGGCTGTCATCGCCAGATTTTACTACTCATCAAAGTATTTTTCAATCAAATTTTGGAAATCCGTTGCTTCCTATTGTGCTGAGAAAACAGAAACAAAAAGAGAACTTGTCGTGAACACATTCACCCGTTACCTGCAGCCCTGCAGTTACTGGGCTGACCCTTACGAAGAGGTGCCTGCCCAAGCAAGCTATGGTTCAGGATCCCCATCCCCTTCCCCAGTTGCTCAAGGGTGCGCTGCTCCCACTGTTCTCCCCTCTTCACCTCATTGAATCTTCCCACTTTCCTGTGTCATTCCCATCACTACACAGCTGTGCTAGGATTTTTCCCACTTGAAAAAAATCTCTTGATCCTGCCTTTTCTCCCAGCTTGTTCCCCACCTGTTTATTCCCCCTTACACTTACCTCGAATTCCCATTCTCCCATTTCCCAAAGGCACGTCACCAGGGTTTGATCCCCACCCTCTCCACCACAGTGATGGCCACCAGATGCCCTCACTGCTAAATATGATACCCCATTCTCTGTCCTCATCCTACTTGGCCACCACTTGACATAACCACTCTCTGAGACCCTTCCTTCACCTGGCTTCCTCCTCCTCGGGTGTCCTTCTTCCCTCCGTGGCGCCCCTAGCCCCTCCTCAGCTGGCTCCTCATCGCCCTCCCATCGCCACGCTGTGCACCACAGGACTCAGGCCTTGACCTCTTCACTTCATCTACACTCACGCCCGGGCGATTTTATTCAGTCTCATGGCTTTACATACTACCTAGAGTCTCAGGATTTCTGAACTTGTATTTTCTAGTCTGAATTCCAGATGCACCTCTAATGGCCTACTCTTGACATTCCCATTTAGATGTTAAATTTAACCACTTGGATCTCCAACGTAAACCCCAAACAGAACTCCTATCTTCCACCTGAAATGTGCTCCTCCTGAAGTCTTCCCCATCTCACTTAATGGCAATTCAACTCTTCCCTTTACTCGAGCCTAAAATTTTGGCATCTCCCTACATTTCTCTCTTTCTATCATGCCCTGTACCTAACCTATCAGCAAATGCTATTGGCTATACCTTCAAGATAGGTCAAGAATTTGGTCACTTCTCACTGCCTCTGTCATTACCACCTGGCCAGGTCACCATATCACCCAACCGGATCATGGCACCAGTTACACAAACATGTAGCTCACTCAGTTCCCACTCTCTCACTGTCTCAACCATTCCACTGTCCCTGGTATGAAGTACACTAAACATGATGCAGACTCTCTCAGTGTGTCTGTCGGTATTATCAACCTTAATTATTACATGACTTTCATGCCCACTAGTGCCATAAAAAGGTGATACACTCTGTTTTGAATGTACGCTTACCCCAGACAGATATATTTTTATGTGGTCTTAGAGTTCTTCAGAGCCTTGTTGCCATCAGCTGTCTTGCTGATGTGATCTGTATCTGTGGATCTGTACAACCTTGTGTGCGTGCATCTCCCTGGGGTGTATGGCTGAGGGGTGAGCAGAGCCTGTGTTCCATGCCAAGACACAAGTCCTGGTGGGCATGGCATGTACCCACTTTGAGGAGATGGCACCTTTCTCTTTGCATGAAGACTCCTTCAGCTCATCACATCCCGTACCTACAGAGCTGTCTATACTGGGGGAGGGAGCAGCATTGTGCTTTTCTCATTGGTCTCCTTAGAGCAGTGAGCTTTTAAAATCTGCTTAATGACAGTAAATAGGCCAGTGGTAGGCCTGGCTATCTGTGTGTCCAGAGGGAGGAGTCTCCCTTGACACAGAGCTCAACCCTTTGGAAACCACATTGATCGCTTCCAATTTCTTTATGGGCTGGGAAGCCAGGCAATTTTGTATCTGAGAAAACATATAAACAGAGTCTTCCAAAGAGTCCTACAGAGTTTTTGTAGGATTAGGGCCTGAAATTTAGAGCACTGATCTTCGGGCATCTATTTGGTTCTCAAAAGTCCTCTCAACTTTAGATCTTGGTTCTGCTCTGACCATCTAGATGCAGGACTTCCAGACAAATGGAAGTGTATGTGATTACAATCATACACAAATACAGAGGGCCAGAGTGGTTTATGAATATCTCAGGATGACTACATGAACATTTTTTTTTCCAGGACATTCACAGTAGAGTGATCCTTTCTGTAAAAACTATTTATGTGACCTCTACATGAAAATGTGCTTGAAATCACTTTGGTCCCATGCCCTATTCTCATTTAGTGCTTGCCATTGTCTCTTCATGTCTGTAGTGTCATTCCCACGCAGGCTCAGAGAGCAATCCATTCCTATAACCTCGTTAATTGTCACACTATCCCACAAGACAAGGGAAAAGTCATCTGCTCCCATTTCTTGATGTAGAAAACTAGAGACACATAAACACACATGTAACTCATGAAATGCAGGAGTGTTTAACGAGGTAGTAGGAACACAAAAATATTTAAAAATAGGTTCACAGAAACTATACCTTAATGACAACCATTCAGTAAAATTCTTGAACAAGCATTTCTGCCCCAGGACTTGTGAGGTTAAGGTTAAGAAGAGCAAAGAGCAGCTCACAGCACAACAGACGTAATATTATTTTTGTAAAGACGGCTTTTAAAAAAACCTCTTTAAACCTCTATAACCCAACTCTAGGACTTTGAGAATCTTCATAAGAAGCCCCATGCTGCTAATATTTTTAAAACAAGCTTTTCATCTACACAAGGTTCTTCCTGTGATCTACATTCACAAGAAACTGAACCGAAATGGTTGTATGGGCTCTGAACCCTGTTTTACTACAAATAAATAATAAAAATCATGTACTGGGGCTGCTGAGAGCATTGCTCAGTAGCGGCATCCAGCAGACACATGGGCAAGGTGATTATGTGCTGAATGTCACTGATATGACCACTCATTTGGGGCTTGTCTCCCAGAGCCACAGTGAAGTGAGACAGAGTTGGATTAATTTTTAGCACGGTTTGTGATTATCCACCAGTGAAGCATGTGGCGCTATTTCCCAGGGCATTCAAATCCTTCCTCTTAAAGCACAACATTATCTTGTCCTGTTCTATTTATTTTCCTTAAGTGTGTATGACTCGCAGGGCATTAACATGCCACAACATATGCTTCCTAAGCCTGTGCTCACATCTCACCTTCGCTTAGACTTTCAAGGTCAGAGCTATTTGTAGCTATCCACTTAATTGGACTTAAAATAAAAGACAGCAGAAAACAGCAGATTTGTAACGGTCCTTCAAAATCAGCAACAAACGAGCAGCCCAACACATCTGAACTGATTTAAATAAATCGGCCTCTTGTTGGGGGCTACAAAGCTCCTGCCACCAGGCCACCAGTCGCTGTGTAGCTGGAGCAAGCCAGAAGCAAGAAAGAAGATGTTTCCTAAGCCCCTTGGAAACCACTGGAGCTCTGAAACAATTGTGCATTTTTGGACAAAGTGTGACTGCTTGGATAAGTTCTCTTTACTCTCAGAGCGTGCTCATTAATCAGGTTTGTGCAATTACTGTTCATGGTAGGCAATGATGGAGTAGATCATTACTGTATTGTTATTATTTACTGTATGCTCGCCATACACTTAGAAAGCTTCGTTTAAGATGGAGGCAAATGTTCCCAGATCCTAGAGTAGGAAGGTTTAGATTGGGGGGACAGAGTGTAAATGGGCAGGGCCGGCCCACAACCAAGATACATAAAGCTAAGCGCCAAGGTCCTGATGACAAAATGAGCCAAATTCACAGCTGGAAGTGAAGGCATATGGCCCAACTGCTTTCAGGCAAGGCTAAGGTGTGGGGAAGGGGATCTGATGACACGAAGCTCCCTTAGATAACACAGAGAAGAGTCAGGAGTAGGTGCAGAGGGGCGATGCAGCCAGCAAACAAACAAAAATGTTCGAACAGATCCACACATTCCCACGATCTCCATAACCAGGAAGTCTTGGACCTCACACAAACCCTGAATCCTCCTCCAAGTCCTTAGCATTGAGGGGGTCAATTTTTTCTCAAGACCAACTCCAGGGAAGAGGCAGCCTTAGGGTTGGACCCAAGGGTCCCAAATCACTCTAAATATTGGCCTGACGAGAACGGCTTGGAGACCCAAGGGACCCCAGTCTAGGGGCTGCCCCATCTATGGAACACATTCCTTCACAGCCCACACGATAGGGGCAACTATTTGCAAATCATATACATGGTAAGGGACTTGTATCTAGAATGTATAAAGAACTCTTACACTCACTCAACGATAAGGCAAATAACCCAATTTTAAAATGGGTAAAATATCTGAATAGACATTTCTCCAGAAAAAAATACAAACAGCCGATAAGCTCATGAAAAGATATGCAGCATCACCATCTTTCAAGGAAATGCAAATCAAAATCGAAATAAGGTACAATTTCACATCCACTAGGATGGATATAGTCAAAAAGACATATAGTAAATGTTAGCAAAGACAAATCAGAACATACATGGCTGATAGGAATGCAAAATGGTATGACCACTCTGGCAGAGTTTAGCAGTTCCTCAAAACGTTAAACAGAGTTAATGTATGACCCAGCAATTCCACTCATATGTATATACCAAAGAGAACTGAAAACATATATCCACACAAAATGTGTAAGCAAATGTTCATAGCAACATTATTCATAATAGTACCCAAAATGGAAGTACTGTCAATGTCCATAAACTGATGAATGGATAAATAAAATGTAATATAGCTATACAGGGGAATATTTGGCTGTAAAAAGGCTACAAGATGGATGAACCTCAAAAACATTATGCTAAGTAAAAGAAGTCAGACACAAAAGGCCACATATTGTATGATTCCATTTATATGAAATGTCCAGAACAGACAAATCTATAGCAACAGAAAGTAGCTTGGTGGCTACCAGGGGCTGCAGGGAGAGAAAAAAGGGGAGCCACTACTAATAGATATAGGGTTTCTTTTGGGGGATGAGGAAGATATTCTAAAATTAGATAGTGGTGATGGTTTTACAATACCGTGACTATACTGAAAACCACTGAATTATAAATACTCTTAGGGCAAACTCTACAGTAAATAAATTATATCTCAAAAAGAGCTTATTAAAGTCATAGCTGGAGTGATCTGAGTTTTAGAAGTGGGGACCCTTCCCTGTCCTGATACCCACACTTGCCACCTGAGGGGACTGGAGACTTTCTAATGACTCTCATATTTTAAGTTTGAAATTTGTTATCTGCTGCTTGACTTTAAAACATAAGCCATTACATGTTAGGATTTTTTTTTAGACCCGGATTTTTTATCCTGAACACTCATCCCCACCATTATCAACATCACAAAGGGCATTACGTGCCCTTTGCACTTTTACATATGATCCAGACAACAAATACTGCAAATGGGGATTGGTTAGTCCCTGAGCCCAGGGTGGTGACTGAATCTAAGGCAGAATACACAGACGCTGACAAACTAACGTAAGATATAGCCATGATGGGATGGAGACATGACAGGCTAAGATTAAATATTGATGATGCACATAAGAAGAGAGTACACATTTATAGGGCAGTGAGGGGAAGGGCTCAGGAGAATTTCACAGCTGACTGAGGTTCTGTTTCATAGACAGGGAATCTGCCTGTCTCTTAATCCTCTGCAGGAACAGAGGGAAAGCAGGTTCAAGTCCGAACACCGAGGATTTGACTATTAGTTAGGGATTAGCTGGGGCACTGCACCTTCAGATGACTTCGTGGGAGGCACGGCAGAGAGCCAGGAAGCAAGGCAAGATCCTGGAATGATAGACCACCAGGGGGCTAGAGACACAGGACGTAGGGACAGCAAGGGACTAGCAGAGGGAAGGGACCCAGAGGAAAAAAGAGCAGGAGCTGCGTCTTTGGGTAGGCAGCTGGGACCGTACTCTGCTAATTACTTTTCCTGTGCAATCTCTTCAAAAGTCATAGGCTCTCTAGGAGGAAAATTCTATTATTTTTCTGAATTTACAGATAAGCAAACCTTAACTCCAGAGAGGTTAAGTAACTTGCCCAAGACCATACAGCTAGGAGGGTCACACTCTATCCCCCGCTTAAATAATAATTCCATTGTGCTAAACCTTAACTATCACACTTCCTCTCAGAAATCAAAGTCACGTGTCGCTGGAAAACACCAATATTCAGGGCCTACCACAGGTCTAAAATAATAGAAGTGGTTCAACATGTATTTAATTGCTATCATGTGACATGGAAAAATAAAACCAACTCAGCCTACTTGAGAGGTTAGGGCAACAGATGACAGGTTGAAATGGCGGGAAGAGCGCTGCTAAGGGTGAAACTTGTATTTCTACCTGCAACCTGCTTGCCCAGCTCAATGTCCATTAAACAGTAAAAGAGAAAGTTATAGTGCACCAGGAACTTGCCCTTTCCAGGCAGGTCCTACGGATCGGTAAAGAAGCCCTCATTACACCTCCAAAGGACCTAATCCCCTTTAATTGGGTTCCTTAATTGGAAAAACATTTAAAAAAATAAAGGAAAAGCACTTTGAAGGAGGTAAATTCAAGGCTTCATTATCTGACCACCTCTTCTGTTGGCCAGTCCTTAATTATAGGCACATACTTGTTTCTTTCCCATTAACAGAGAAGCACAGTTATGAGAGATGGTGGGGACCTAGGAGATAAGCTCATCTCTCTATTGTCAAAAAGGTAATGCTTGGACCAAAGTGCTGAGACCAGGGTTAGACCACCACTGTGTGGCTTGGTACCTGAGCTTGGTACCTGAGAATACAGGTTCTGGGTGCATGGTATTACTATGGCCTGGTGCCCAGACCCTTTCCAAACCCAACGGATTTTACCAGCATGAGAATCATGTCTGCATCATTTGGTTTAAAAATCCAGCCTTTGAAATAAGGAAACCAACCTAATTGAAATGCAGTTTTGGTTTTCTCGCCAAGGTTCTGCTTTCCTCTGATTTCATCTCGTTTACTCTGCATTTCTTTTCCACTGGATGACAAGCTCATTTGGGAAACAAGGATGAGTTGAGGCTCAGGGAGTGTATCATGCTTTGATCTGCACCTTCCTTACCCTGCAATCAGTCTATGTCAGAGCCAGAGAGCACGACATAGCTTGGTATGTGCTCACATCTTAGGACTCTGCAGAAATCTGCACTGGTCAGAGAGTCAGTTACCCAACTGGACACAAACAGTGTGTGGGCTCAGGGAGGAAGCTGAGATAATGGATCCAGCTCTAAATGGCAGAAACAGTCCCAATCATGAAAATCAGCATGGATTGGGGTGCCTGGGTGGCTCAGTCCATTAAGCATCTGACTCTTGGTTTCAGCTCAGGTCATGATCTCATATTTCGTGAGATCAAGCCCGCGGTGGACTCTACACTGACAGTTCAGGGATTTTCTTTCCTTCTCTCTCTCTCTGCCCCTCCTCCACTTGCATGTGTACTCTCTCGAAACCAAAAGGAAGAAAGGAAGAAAGGAAAGAAAGGGAAAGAACGGAAAAGAATGGAAAAGAAAGAAAATCAGCATAGATTTACATGCACATAATGGTCCCTGTGGATCCATGACTTTGAAACTCTAAATAGTCAATTATTAAAAGGAGAAGTTGAGGAGCACCAGCCAAAAGGGCACCTTTGTTGAATGGAGAAAAGGCACCTCTTCTTCTGGGCAGCCACAGTCCCGCACCAAAGCACACAACTTGTCCACGAGAAAGATATCTGAATTTCTGTCCCTACTCATCCCCTTGATCAGAAAGCTGTCCTCATGCAGTAAATTAGCACAGCTTTGCAGGACAGCCCTGCTAAGAGGAAGAGGAGAAAAAAGAAGTTTCTTAATATGATACTATTTTTTAATCTCAGGTCACAACCCATTGGTGGGTTATGAAATTATTTTAGAGGGTTGGTCATTTTGACAGCATAGAAAACTCAAGAAAAAAAAAGTGCATCACACTTAGATTTTTATGTCTATATAAACGTGCACAGGGGTGCCTGGGTGGCTCAGTTGGTTAAGCATCTGACTTCAGCTCAGGTCAAGTTCTCATGGTTCATGAGTTTGAGCCCCACACCAGGCTCCATGCTGATAGCTCAAAGCCTGGAGCCTGCTTTGGAATCTGCATCTCCATCTCTCTGCCCTCCTTCACTTGTGCTCTGTCTCTCTCTCTCAAAAATAACATTAAAAAAATTTTAATAAAAAATAACCATGCACATGTATATGTGTGCATGTATGCATCGCATAACACAGTGGGTTAGAATGTAAAATATATTTCTTGGTGGGAGTCAAGGTAAAAATATTTGAAAGTCATTATGACTCGAGAGAGTCTAATATGAAGTATGAATCTAATTTGGAGGTTTGTTTTGTCTTTATTCCCAACTGTCCAGTGAAAAGCACCAGGAAGACAACCCAAGTTCAAATGCAGTTTGATACCCCTAAATCGGGACCTCAGGCAATCATGTATGTTTTCTGACCCTCTGGTTCTTGACGTGCAGGTGGAGATGATCTCGATTTCAGAGTGCTGATGTAGTAAGCACTGGCATTAAGTGCAGGCCCATTTTTCAGACCTCTCTCTTCTCTTGCCTGTGGAAAGACCAGCATTCTAGGGATGCACAGGGAGCTAGCTGCCAAAAGCCACAAATGCTCAACATATCAAGAATCCTGCAGTAAATTTTAAACGACTTTCTCTCAGGCAAGTTATTGTCCTGTCTGGAAAAGCTACCTCTCACAACAATGCCCACA
>NC_043712.1:48222686-48227278 GCF_006229205.1 Suricata suricatta | reverse complement strand
TAGAGCCTGCTTCTGATTCTGTGTCTCCCTCTCTCTCTGCTCTAACCTTGCTCATGCTCACTCTCTTTCTTCCTCTCCCAAAAATAAACATTAAAAAAAATTTTTTTTAATTTAAAAAATTCTAAAAGTGTTTAAAATTTTTTAAATAAAGAATTCTCAATAACGTATTTTTCAAGATTCAACCTCCCAATTAGTCAAAAAACAAAAACACAAATTAAAAGCAACACAATGTTGTTTCACTGTGAAAACATAAAAACAGTAAAAAATATAATACCCAAACACTACCAAGTATGTTGCAGTGTAGACAAAACCTTAAAAAGCTCACAGACTTTGGGTTCTGACTTCAGCTCAGGTCATGATCTCATGGTTGTAGGTCTGAATCCTGCATATGGGCTCTGTGCTGACAGCTCAGAGCCTGGAACCAGCTTCAAATTCTGTGTCACTGGCTCCTTCTGCCCCTCCTTTACTCGTGCTCTGTCTCCCTTTCTCTCAAAAAATAAACATTAAAAAAAAAAAGCTCATAAACTTAATAAACTTTGATCCATAGTTTCTGCTTCTCTGAAATCAGAAATTTGTGTGTAATACTATTTGTTGTAGCATTTTTATAGTAGTGATATATCTGCAATAATTTAGATATGAGAACAACTTTCTATTTTACAATCTAAACAATGTATTATATTTAATGATATGAGAAAATGCTCATAGAGAGTCAAGTTAAAAAAAAGCTAAAATATTATATACCCAATGTAAGTTTAAAGTTATGCATATCCAGTATCATTCCAATTTATTTAAATACCTAGATATATGTAAATATGTGTGTGTATATATATGTGTGCATGTGAGAAAAGTCTGGAAGAATACATGCAAACATTTTTGGATGGTGCAATGGAGAGATTATAGGCTATTTTAAATTTCTTTTTTATATTTTGATGTGTTTTTACAATCCTGTACAATGAATATGTTACTTTCAGTATCTGGTAAAAATATTATTTAAAAGGCAAATTTGCTGTGGTCCCAAATAACTTTCTGTTAAAATTGCCTCTTAGATTTGACTCAAAATTTGCCATTGGTAGGATTTTTGTTGATGAGAAGCTTTATTATGATGGTTATGCTGCATGAAATACTCTGAGAGTACTCAATTAAAATTTCGTGTCAGTATCTCTTGTTACATGCATTATCTTTTGACAAACCCACAGTCTGAAACATATTTTTCTGGCAATACAATGGACTAAATATTCAGCAAAACCATTCTCAGTATATCATACCCCAAATGGTTGCGTATTATATATCTTAATATATTTTTAAGTTATCTACCTGTGCTAGTGAGGAATCAGGGATTTCTTAGAACCAAGAACATCAAATAAGCACCAGTCCAGGGTAGTCTGTATTGCTTTGCTCTTAAAGCACTTGCCATTCCCCAGTGGCTAACTAGATTTTTAGAAGCTACAAACAAAGGCCTAGTAAGAAGGAAGTGATTTAGAGACCTCCCCTCCCACTAAGCCAGGAATGCTGAAGTGGTGAAATTCCTAGAAATTCCTAAATAAAAGGAAAGGAAAAAAACCCTGCCTAGTAAGGGGAAAGAGTAAGATGTGCCTTCTTTGGTCTTGGTTTTGAGTGATATTGAAAAAAGAGAGAGACAGAAAGAGAAGAGTCTCCCTTAAGAATTTCTACTGGCTCACTCACATGGGTTTCGAGTCTAAATTCATACTACCTGCGTAGAAAGAAGTCAAACATTTAGGTTAGAATGGTTCCAGGTTGGCTGTGCTGTCCGGCACATGTTCCTCCCTAGAGGAATAGACTTAAAACCTAGGTCTCAGGGCGCCTGGTTGGCTCAGTTGGTTAAGTGGCTGACTTTGGCTCAGGTCATGATCTTGCAGTTCCTGGGTTCGAGTCCCACATCAGGCTCTATGCTACAGCTAGCTCAGAGCCTGGAGCCTGTCTTCAGATTCTGTGTCTCCCTCTCTCTCTGACCCTGCCCTGCTCGTGCTGTCTCTCTCTCTCTCTCTAAAAAATAAAACATTAAAAAAAATTTAAAACCTAGGTATCAATGACTTCCCAAGGGTAAAGTTCCAAGGAACAGGAGTTCAAAAAAACTTTTTTAATGTTTATTTACTTTTGAGAGACAGAGAGTACAAGTGGAGGAGGGGCAGAGAGAGAGAGGAAGAGAGGGAATCCCAAACAGGCTCTGCACTAATAGCAGTGAGCCTGATCTGGGGCTCAAACTCACAAATCGGGAGATAATCACCTGAGCCAAAGTCAGATGCTCAACCAACTGAGCCACCCAGGCATCCTTCAAAGATTTTTTTTTTAAATCACTAAAGGAGCACCTGGGTGGCTCAGTCAGTTGAACATCTGACTTCGGGCCAGGTCATGATCTCACAGTTTGTGGGTTCAAGCTCTGTTTCTCTCTATCTCAATAATAAATAAACATTAAAAAAATCACTAAATATGTAAGAAAGCAACTCCACATGATCAAGAATCAATAAAACAGCAAAGCCAGACCTACAAGGATATGATTGCTAGGAATATCAGTTATGAAATATAAATGTATTTAACATTTCTAAAGAAATAAGTCATTAAATGATTAAGTACTAGAAATAATGAAAGTCAACCTGACAGATATGAAAGAGCCACAGAAAACTTCTAGAAATGAAAAATATAATTGATATTAGAAGCTCAATGTATGAGGGATACTTGGTTGGCTTAGTTAAGTGTCTCTCTCTTTTTTTTTAATAGTTTGTTGTCAAATGGGTTTCCATATAACACCCAGTGCTTTTCCCCACAAGTCCCCCCCATGACCATCACCTCCTCCCCCCCCCTTCAGCCCTCGGTTCGTTTTCAGTATTCAATAGTCTCTCATGGTTTGTGTCCCTTTCTCTCCCCAACTCTCTTGATTTCCACTCAGGTCATGATCTCACAGTCATTAGACTGAGCCTTGTGTTGGGTTCTATGCTAGAGAAGGAGACTTCTTAGGATTCTCTCTCCCACTCTCTCTACCCCTCCCTGGCTCACATGTGTGCATGCATGCATCTGTACATGCTTTGTCTCCCTCAAAAAAAAAAAAACCTTAATGGATGAACTTTAGAGCAGATTAGACAAAACTAAAGAGAAAATTAGAAACTAGGAGGTTTATGTAGAGAAATGAGCCAAAGGAGAAACAGAGATAGAAAAAGAGGAGTAGGTATAAGACATGGCAAACAGATTGGGATGATATATCTATTTAATCAGAATTCTGGAAGACTATAGGAAGAATGAGGGAGGTAAAGCTGAAATTGGTGGAATGCACTAATCCCCAAATTCAGGAAGTCTAGTGAATAACAAACAGGGGATAAATAAGTGAGAAAACAAGACCTAACATAGCATAAAGAAAATGCTGAACATCAAAAACCAAGAGAAAACCTTAAATATGGTAAAAAAGAAAAGACATTTCTTGCAAAGAAGCAACCTTTACACTGACAGTTTTTTGGGTTTTTTTTCCAACAGCAAAAATGGAAGTCAGATTGACATCTGGGTGGCTCAGTTGGTTAAGCGTCTGACTCTCGGTATCAGATCCAGTCAAGGTCTCACCATGCAGGAGACTGAGCCCAAGTCAACCTCTGCACTGACAGCTTCAAGCCTGATTGGGATTCTCTCTCTCCTTCTCTCCCTGCCCCTGGCTCTCACTCTCTCTCTCTGTCTCTCTCAAAAATAAATAAATAAATAAATAATTTTTAAAAATGGAAGTCAGAGACAGTGGAATATTACTTTCAAAGTAAGATGAGAAAATAATCTTCCCCCACACAATCTTTCAGGATTAAAAGTGAAATACACCTCTAAGCATATTAAAAAAGGAACATTTGCTATTTAAATATATTCTTGCTAAAGGAACTTTTTAAAAGAATGTAAGTCAATAGAGGGAAAAACAGAAAAAAGGTCTGAACTGAGAAAAGCAATGAGGAAAAAAGCTGCTAAAAACACAGATAAAGCTAGAAATATTGATGGCATAATGACAATGTCTAATTTGTCGGGGCAAAAAAGTGGTTATACCTCAATAAAGCTGTTAACAAACATAAATATAGAGCTCATTAAATCATGGACTGTGAATCATAGACATATTAAAATTCACAGGTAACACTAAAAGAGTAGAAAGTGTGTATAAATTCCAAATAAAGGGGAAAAATTAGGGAAAAAATTCAATGCTCCTCTTCCAAAAAGGCAAGAAAAATTATAAAAACAAATAGAAATATCAGAATAAATAAAAAGTATAAAATAGCATCATAGAGAAGAATCCACATGTTACAGTAAACACAACCAATGTAAATAAACTAAACTTTCCAGTTAAAAGATAGTGATTGTCAAACTGAATTAAATAAAATATAGCTATATTCTGCTTACTAGAGACTTATTTTAAACAAAAGAAGGTTGGAAATGAAAGAATGAAAAAACAAAACCAGTCAAAGACACACTAAAGATGTACTGGCCTCTTCAACAACAAAAGAATAGCTTAACCATCCCATTCTTTGTTAATGTTCAAATACAAATTATCTGCTTCTACCGAGAGAGAGAGAGAGAGAGAGAGAGAGAGAGAGAGAGAGAGAGAGAGAGAGAGAGAG
>NC_043712.1:48214964-48222586 GCF_006229205.1 Suricata suricatta | reverse complement strand
GGGAGGAAAAAGGGACATATGAGGAAGGGAGAAAGGAAGGGAAGTGGTGGCAAATCCTTGCTCTCAACACAAACTTTAGATCTTCATAGGACTCACAAACTTTAGGTCTTCTCTTGCTAAAGAAATCAGAGCAGCAAGGATGAAAAGCCAAAGGCAATTTGAATTCTGTGTATTAAAATCTGCTGAGCTTTCTGGGTCTGTTGAAATGCTTGTTCACTCTCTGAATCATAGGCAGTAACTGAAGGGTTTGCTTTTTATATAAGTAGAAGGAAACAAAACAAGGAAAAGAGCACTGTGCTGTCTCCCCAGATAAACATACTACATTCACAGACATCTAGGCCAGTTAAGAATTTTAATGCCTAAACTTTCTTCCCTGTAAGAACAGAGAGTTTCCAAATCTACCAAGTAATACTATCCTGTTTTTTATTATAAGGATGATCTTTTCTTACCTACCTTGAAGTTTGTACATTACTTTTACCAATTTATTTTCTAGGTGTGGAGGGGAAACAAAGGTTGAATATATAATATCTTTAGCGCTTTAAGCAAGCTTGGACCTACACATTTGTATTGATAAAAAGCATTCATGGTTTAGCACCTTGTAAGTAATACGTAACCTTGTGAGGAATATTTATAATATTGTTTCAATTCCCCTTTACTCATGAACATAAATAACAATTGGAACTGTAAAAACGCTATTTACAAACCACTTTTCAGGAGCAAAGTGCACCTAAATTACTAAATAGCCTGCTCTTCAACTATTCAGCTTTAAGCATCTTTATTTAGACCATTCCCTTCATTAGAACTGGGCTGAGTTGCTGTCAGATTACAATGCCAAGTCTAAGAAGAAGCTAAGTACCATGGACAGCTGCTTTCTAGGCCAATGACGGCCTAGCACCAAAACAGATCAAGGGACCTCAGCAGGCAGGCCAGGCGCAAGGCAAAATGCTCTGGATGCCCTAAGACTCCACTGCTTTACATCTTGCAGGATTCAAAGTCATTCCTGACCAGCTATCGAGTGGTTTCTAGAAGAGAGTTCTAATCATTTATAAATAAGAATACCTTTAAAACAACAATCTCTGCTAAGCATAGATAACCCCATAATGGCCTACTTATTTCAAGCAAAATGCCACAACAGAATTTCAGGACAACAGACATATTTGGAGATTTCCTTGGGATTTATGATAATAACTAGACTGCATTTTTCACCATATGTAAGCTAGGGCTAACAAATATCACACTCTGACAAATATTATATGTCCCTAATGGAGACAATGTCCTGTGTGAATGCCAGTCTTCAAAAAAATGTGAAACTCTCAAATTAAAAATAATTTATGGGGCACCTGGGTGGCTCATAGGTTAAGCATCTGACTCTTGATTTTGGCTCAAGTCATGATCTCATGGTTCATGGGTTCGAGCCCTGCATAGGGCTCTGCACTGGGATTCTGCTTGGGATTGATTCTCTTTCTCCCTCTCTCTTTGCCCTTCCCCCCCTCCTGGCAAATAAATAAATAAACTTAAAAAAATAACTTATATTGATTCACTTTTCATTTAAGAACAGAAAACAAAAGGAAAGGAACTAACATTTATTGAACAACCCACATTTGCCAAAGACTCTGTTAGCTGCTTAGCATTCATTTCTTCATTTAATAATTTTCCCAATTTCATGAAATAGGCATTGTTATTTTCATGTCCAAATTAGGAAGCTGAGGCTCAGAGAGTTTATGTAACTTCTCTGAGATCACAGGGCTGATTACACACTAGGCACAAAACCTTTTTTCCCCCTGAGTCAATGCCCCAAGTCTATTTACCCTGTCATGATACTACACAACTTTTCTAAAATGGATAATATTATCCCTAAAAGAAATAATAGTAATAACAAATAAAAAAACCACACACAAGGTATAAAAATTAAATGAGATGAGAAACTATTACTGTCACTATGAAAAAATATGCCAGTTCACATTTTTCCATGCTTCATGGTTGCCCCCATGGCATAGATCATCAATAATGGAATCAAATTAGGATTTGGACAACATTCAAATATTAGGATATAAATCAAAACTTTAACTTGTCTATGAAGCAAGTAATTTCCAAAACAGTTGAACACCAAGAGCCCAGCAGAGTGGATGATTTTTTAGCAAGAACCACTGATGATTTGTACAAGAATATCTAAAATATGTTCCCTCTAGTTTCTCAAAATCCCCTTCTCAATAATTATACAAATAAGACCATGAACACATATTTTGCTCCCGAAATTCTTCTACATCACATTCCTCTCTACAAAGACTTCATTGGGATTGCATTTGGTTTAAGGTCTTTTTTCTGAGTGTTCCAATGTCAACAGAAGCACTGACTTCTGTAGGATAGTTGGGATATGCAGTCAGAAATCAACTCTGCAGATCAGAAAACCACATAGCCATACTCAAGGACTCATCCCTCTTTGGGACAACTTATTTTCGGTGGTTGGGCAGCAAAACCTCTGTAAGATTCTGAAATCAGGCAAAGGACAAAGACCAAGTGCTAAAAAACATTTTTTCCAACAATACTTCCAAAGTGAAATTGGCAACGTGAAATTTCCTAAAGGAAGTCACACATCATTACACATGGTTCCACCTAAAAATGTGTTCTAGCATTTTTGAGGAATGCTAAACAAGGCATAGCTCTGTTTTAAAAAAAAAATCCTATTCCCATGATAACTTATAGTTCAATTTAGTTCCTGACTGCCAAAAGAAATAATAGTGACTAAAAAGAATAAATTAAAGCTATGTACTGCAAAGAGGGGAAATCATACAATGAACACATTTTGGGGGGAAATCAGAAATAGGAGAAATAGACATGAATATAATCTGCTTTCTTTAAAAAATTTTTCAAGATTAAGCACAGCACAAAATTATGAACTTGGATAACAACTGTTAAGGAATGTCACTTAAGCTGCTGACTTTTAAATATCAAAAATGACAAGACAGTCACCGACTATAGTAGATAAAGATATTGTCAGAGCTACATTAACGAATGGTTTACAACTGATTAAATACTGCCTGTAAACTGTACTTAAAAAGTTATTCCCAAATGTACAAAACCAGTGCCTCCTCCAATCAGAATACAAAATGCCTCTGCAATCTTAAATACACCATTGGATTGTTCTGCCAGTTTCTTTTTCATAAACACCATCAATATAGCCTTCAGCTGAATCTGTGATTAAGTTAATGAAGTTCCACTGTTGTTTAACAAAACACAATCTACTGAGGCCTCGGAAAGACTTTTTACCCTTGATGTGCCCAGGATATTTATAAGACACCAAATCGTTTCCTTGCCTCTTAAAAAAATCTGCCTTTCCAGTTGTTCAGGACTCTAATTGAAATAAACACCTAGATTATTAATGCAAACCACGCAAATGAGCAGTCAGGCTTGAGGGATCATACTTTAGGCTACAAAATTAAAGCAGGGAGAGGGGTCCAGTGAGGCCCTCAAGGACATATACTCAGTTCTCACATCTGAATGCCTACTTGCCATGTCTACTGCTATATCATTTTTTTTACTACAGCTTCTATCAAACAACCATATACTGAGTGAAATGTCAGAAAAAATATAGAAAACATTTTTCTTTTACATGTAATAAATAGAAATATCAAGTGTTTTTTAATTTTTTTTTGTTGTGTTCTTATTTTTGGTTTTACTGCACTTTGCTTCCCTGTCTGGCTATTACAGAAAATGATGGATGGTCATCCAACCTGAACATAAAGGAATTATGCTAAATTACTTTGTTTTTCATTTGGGACAAAATATCTCACCTTCCATTCAACATCTGTTTTTGGCAGACATGAGACTTTTCCCAGACGCTAATAGGAAAATTTTCATACGTATTTTGGTTTTCTGTTTAAAATCACATTCAAAGACAACATTTCAATGTTAGAATATAAATCAAAATTTCATTACTATATTTAACATGAAATATTTTTGATGTTGTTTATCCATTATTGAAAAAAATTAGTTTCCACTTTTGTAGATCAACTTATTCTCAGCCCTATGCCAGTTTGCTCACCATCTAAATGGAAGGATGGCCCCTATTATCATGAAAACTTCCTCAAATTCCACTGTAAAAATATTTTGGGTCATGTTTATTATGGCATGTAAAATGGGCCATCTAGCTACGAAGGCAGGCAGCAGGACTTGGCAATAACTCCCTTTCATGGACTGTGATCAGCTTCTGGGCAAGTGGTCCGAAGATTATTGTGTGGATAAAGAAAAATAGCTGTGACCACTCTAATGACTAGTCCCTGTGGGCCCTGCTGTTGACTTAAAGGTATAGCACTGGTTACACAGAGTTTCTTCCTTACACGTCTTTGTTCAAAGAGATGGTTCTTGATGATTGTCATGTGCCTATTTAAAAAAAATACCTGCAATTTTTTAGGCTACATACACACACTTTCCCATGAAAAGCAAATTACTCACAAAACCATTATGCCTATTTCCAGATGTAAATAACTGCTGAGTCCGCACTGGGACACTTACATAACCTATATTTATAATGTTTTATTCTGTAGCAAGTGGCTTGAGAATTTAGAAGATATGCACGAGAATACCCCAGAAATACGTTTTCCCACTGCCGTTTCAGTCTGGCTATCACAGAACTGCAGAAAGCAATCTGCTGTCCTCTATAGCCCCAAATACTATCTCATTAAAAAAGAGGTAGATCTCAAAGACAATGGTTCAGAATACTAAATCAATAACCACCACCACCAACCTTTGCTTGGGCCTCTGGCGCTGTCACCTTGACGACTTTATTGCGATTTATCATTTGCTTCACCCATCTTTCTACTTGGACGTTGAATTTCATGAAAACCACATAGCCAAAATAAGCTGTTAAGAGAAGCGAGCTTTCCCACCACATGATCACATTATCCAGGAAAAATATGATCAGCATGATCAAGTCAATGATGTAAAAGGACACATCCCGAAAGAGCGGCCACCATGTCAGGTTTAAGATTTCTCTCGAAAACAGAGCACACATGCCGATAACAAAAAGGATATTGAACACCGCTGAGCCCACGATTGTGCCTATGCCGACATTGCTGTGAGCAATGAATACCCCTATGAGAGATGTAAAAAGTTCTGGGGCCGAGCCCCCAGCAGCCATGAAGGTAGCTCCGGCCACATCATCAGAGATGCCCAATTTCTCAGTGATGACAGTCAACGAAGGAACAAAGAACTCATCACAGACGATGGCTAAAGCTATGAACATGTAGATCATTCCAATGACATGGAGAATGATGGCACCTTTTCTTCGCTCCTCAAGGGAAAAGATGTCTCTTGGGTAGTCTCCTTGGGCATGATCTGTTGTGTTCTCGGACTGGCCTTCCTGGGAAAGAGGTGGCTGGGGAGTATAATCCAGAATCTTGTCATTTAAATCTAAGAGAGTTCTTTGGCGGTAACCGTGTGCTACCTTAGGGCCACTTGCACCAGCGGCTTCTTCCATACTCTTGGTCTCTGTGTCAGAAAAGGCACTGATTGAAAATGAGACAGTGCTAATGGCTAAGAGGCCCATGAAAAGGCCGACGATTCGAATCAACTTCAGTTTTTTCCTGACACTATAATGTCTCCTGTAGCCAGAGAGTGACTTATCCAAACACCATTTTTCAAGGAAAGTGATGGCAGTGCTTTGGTGCAGATCCATCCTGGGTCTTCTGGTGGATGTGGTGGTCATCAAAGCGTAGACTTAACCAGATGGCTCTCTCATACTTTTCTTCACTTTATAGTCAATGGTGGGTGTGGGGCACGTTTGCAATCAGGGATTCTTATGCTTCGTAGGAAATATTTTTGACATTTATGCTTAAATAAAAATTAAAACAAAGATAAGTAAATCACCAAATCATAGGTCGTTTCTACAAAAAGAACTGCAACTCTGATGAAGTCCTATCCTCTGTTTGACCTTGGGTAAGTTACTTAAGTTCTCTGTGCCTCAGTTTCCCCATCTCAGAAATAAGAACAATTATGGCACCTCCCACCAAGGATTGCTTTGAGGAGGAAGCATGCAGAATGAGATGTGGCGCACAGTAAGCACTTACAATCATGTATTTATAAACTCAAGCATTTTGGTAAATCCAGTGTTAACCTATGTAGATGTGTGTTAAATATAAAAAATTTACAGACGGAAATCTATCACTCTATACCACTTTTAATCATGTACCATATAACCTCTCCATGATATAACCCTTCTTTTGAACTAAATACTTGACAACCAATAATTATTCATTATGGTTTCTTTTAGACCAATTATATAATTCCAGTTAAAGGCACACTTTTCTGATTTAATCTATCATTTGAAAGCACTGAGTGTCGGAGGAGACAGTCCCTCTTTTCCTGTACACATAAGGATCTCGGCACCTTATTTTTCATGAAAAGCCTCTCCTAGGTCTGATGCAGAAAAACAGCCCTTTAAAAATTTAAGTTTACAAAAGAATGTGCTGGTGACATGAACTGCCTTCCCTAAACATCCAGATATTATTTTCAGCTAAAGCTTATTTTTAAAAACCTTTAGTCATATGTAAGATAGACAATATAGTAAATCAAACACTCCCAATTTTTAGAGACTAAATGTGTATTTCATAAACAATATCCAAGTGGCAGCAATATCTGTCCACAAAATCTGCCAAAAATAGCCTTAACCCTGAGTCTTCTAGTAGGTTAGATATCCAAGCAGTTTTCATTCTCTATCCCACAGAGATGGGTAAAAGATCTAGACATGACAGAGGCTATTTTGAAGCTTCCTATTTAAAATTTTCTTTAAAAACACTGCTGTGGTCGCTTTCTGTATCAACGATTTCATTTTAGAGGCTCGCTGAGATCATCTCAGGTGTAAAATAAGCGAATTAAACACACGCCAGTTAAACACAGATTAGCTGGAGCTCAGGTTTGCAGAGCAGAGCAAGAACACAAGTCAAACCAGGCTAAGATGCTGCTACCCATCACAGGAATTCTCGGCTGGCTGCAGATGTCGACGCTTAGCACCAAAGATTAAGCGACTCACAGCGCTCCAGGGATTGTCACAATGCCGGCCAGGGCCACCGGCAGGGACAGGCTCAACTCCCAGGGCGCACAATCAGCTCCAGCGAGCCGGCTGCACCTGCAAACCGGCCGCTTCGCTCCACGGCCGCTGCCTCCGCCGGGGAAGTGCACCCCCAGCCGCGCCCCAACTTTGCCTTGTGTGGTCCCAAACTTTCCCTGGTGGGTTAACAGGAAAACAAAACTAAAGGGCAGACACCCCACAAGCGAGCGGGGATGGAGCTTGCGAAGACGCTTGGCCCACATCTCCCCGAACCGTCTGTGGGTGGGCTGGGGAAGGGGGCGTCCCTCCGCCAAGTCTACCCCGACGGCAGGCCCTGCCCGGCCGCGCCCCCCATCTCCGAGGAGGAAGCAACGGCAGTTGGCGAGCGGCGAGCAGGGGCTCGGAAACTGCGCCCCGGAGCGGAGAGAGTTAGCTAACTCCTTGCGGGGCCTGGGGCGCCCATGTACACCGCGGAGCCACCTGTGAGCCTGCGGTGCTGCAGCGGGAGGCGCGCAACCGGATCCGGGGACAACGACCGCTGCGGCCGCCAAACCTGGAAACGGCCGGGGATTCGGCC
>NC_043712.1:48147568-48214864 GCF_006229205.1 Suricata suricatta | reverse complement strand
CCCCGCCGGCCCCGCCCTCTCGGCTCTGCGCGGGGAGCGTGGCCGCAGCGCGCTCGGCTCCCGCGCCCTCCGCTCCACGCCTCCTGAGCGCAGAGGCTACGCCGGCAGCCGTCTCTTAGGAGATTTCTCCGCAGTGGGGACGGGGGTCAGGATTTGCAGGCGAGCAAGGACAGAGAGGAGAAATCGAACAGGTCGGTGACGCACCTGATTCCCAAAGCCTGAAAGTGCTGCCAACTTTGGGGTTATCTATGTCGGGCATCTCGTCTCCCAATTATCAGCAAAAAGTGACGGCAGTCACATATTTCCTTAGGAGGCGTGTAATGTGTAATGGTGGAAAAGACGGGCAGTGAAAAGGCATAAAAGGCCTGCTGTGTTGTGTGTTCAGGCCCAGGGTTCCTGAAGTGTAGGGTTTGGAAGGTTGAGACGCTGAAGGATCTCTATTTTTACAGGCTGACTTTTCATATAATGGGTGATGAAATCGAGACCCAAGACAGTGTTCATTTTGAGTCACAGAGTTCAAATGCTGACTCCCAACCCAGTGCCCTTTCCTGCCCTGTTCGGAAAGCAAGATTTCCTGGACCACAAGGAATAAAGTCTGCCTTTTTGGGGATTAGAGGCAAGAATCTGGGTGAAAGTGTAAGAAGATGAGACAAACAGGTTCCTGAGGGAAACCTCTTTTTAGTCAGCCCTGTGACCACCACCAAAACTGTCAAGAAGTCCCCCAAGGAAAAACCTTTGGGACTTTCAGCTCACCATTTCCCACTCCTGTCACCCTCCACCCTTGTCCTGTTTTCTGTCTTAAGAGAAGGTTTCATGCCTTCCTGATACTGGGGGAATGTCCTCATATCTGGAAAGCTCACTACCTCTGATTTTGAATAAAACTCTATACTCAGACCTGTACTTAGGCTTGGTAAGTCAAGATATGGGAACTTACAAATCCCTTTCTCTCCCATCAAAAACAGGCATTTAAGACTGCTATCTTGCTAAGGATTTCAAGGTCCTATTTTGAAAGTAATAGGCTGAACTTTTAAAATCTTTACTTTTTATTTTGGAAATTTTAGACATATACAATTGTAAGAGAATAGGATAATGAACCTCCATGCAGCCATCACCCAGCTTAAACAGTTATCACGTCATGGCCAGCCGTGTGTCATCTATGCCTCTCTTTCGTGTGCCATCATTTAATTTTATTTTCATTTTATTTTTCTAAGTCGGCTCCAAGTCCAGTATGGAGCCCAACATGGGGCTTGAACTCACCACCCTGAGATCAAGACCTGAGCTGAGATCAAGAGGCCAGTGATTGACTGAATGGCACCCCTCCCGTGCCATCATTTTAAAGCAAATCCCAGACATATTTTATCTAGAAATATTTACGGAAAGCAAGGAAGCTATTAACCAATACTAGGGTTGTTTTAAAAAGGCCAAAGAATCAATTAAAATAGGCTCCCACTAGGCAAGGATGGGTGATTTTGAGTATCCAAAATTGGTAATAATTGCAACTGTTTCAAACACATCCAATATGATTATATCTGTAAGTTCATAATGATTCTAAAGCACCTCAATTGATCGGTCACTGTTGAGAGATAAAAGGGAATGAATTCATTATTTTGAAGCTGTTTTAGAAAAAAGAAAATAATCATGCATTGATTCTGTCTTTTCTATTCAAAATAGACTTCAGGGCAACTAATTAGGCTATACTTTTACCTCGCCTTTGTCTTTGTTTTTCTGGTCTAACCATCCTAATATTCTTTGATGCAGTAGGTGCCTCTGGCTACACGGGAGAGGGGTTCAGGGGGGACGGGTATCTTCTATAAAGTTTCTGCTTACGGCAAAAAGACTGTAATACATTTTTAGAAATATTACTGTAATTGGGGCACCTGCTTGGCTCAGTTGGTTAAGCCTCTGACTTTGGCTCAGGACATAATCTCGAGGTTCATGAGTTCCAGGCCCACGTTGGGCTCTGTGCTGACAGCTAAGAGCCTGGAACCTGCTTCAGATTCTGTGTCTCCCTCTCTCTGTGTCTGCCCTCCCTAGCTTGTGCTTTGTCTCTCTCTCTCTCTCTCATAAATAAAAACATATAAAAAATTTAAAGAAATATTCCTATAACCATAAAAAGCCAATCTTTTTTTATTTTTAGAAACCTGCCTAAGTACAAACATAAGTTGGCATTATATTTACCCTTTTATTAACTTCTATTTCTTTGAACGTAGAGTTTATGGGAGTCATTGGTAATTACTGGTGAAGAATGTTGAGCTCTTATAATCTTGGAGGGTAGCCTTTCAAAAATCCACAAAAAATTTCCAAAGGCGTGGGATCATCCTTACTCTAAAATGGGATTTTTAATATAAAAGTGCCAAAGGGAGAAAGGAACCAGGTTCTGGTTCAAGTTGTCGACATGGAGGAGGTGACCTCACCTCCTCCCAGGCAATCACCGAATCTACAGCTACGTGGGGAACCACTTCTGAAAAACAAAACAAAACAACCCAGAAGCACTGGCTGAGCAACTGTGTGTCACCCAAGGGAGGCTGGGCAGTCTTGCCGTAAACCCCACCCTCAGCGAGAAGACCCACAGTCAGGAAGCAACACAAAACGCTGGACTTCGGGCACCCCAAGTTTAAAGACCTGTACCTGGGAGATGAGCCCCCAAAATGGTTAGCTTTGAAAATCCATGGGGGTCGCCTTCAGGAGCCCCACAAAGCTATAATGACCTGAGAAGCAGCCCTCAAAGGGCTCACAGATTTGAGACGTAGCCACCCCAGGGCCCAGAGCAGAAGCTGGCGAAGGGGCGCCTGGCCTTGGTGTGGGGGAGCCCCAGTTGCATGTTCAGAGCATCTCCCGGAAGGGCAGGCATCCTGTCTGACATGCACATCCTGCATCAGAAATTGCCAGGCGCCATCTGTTTTTTGTTTATATGTTTGTTTTTAAGAGAGGTAGAAAGAGAGTGTGCAAGCAGGGTAGGGACAGAAAGAGGGAACAGAGGATCCGAAGCAGGCTCTGTGCTGACAGCAGAAAGGTCGATGTGGGAAGTGAACTCACTAACCCGAGATCCATGACCTGAGCCAAAGTAGGTTGCTCAACGGACTGAGCCACCCAGGCACCCCTGTGTGTTTGTTTTTAACTCCAGACATTTTCTCTTCTTTGGTTCGATGCCATCTCCACAGACTCCCTTTGCCTGGCTCTAGCCTATGGGCTCCGTCTTTGTACTTGACTTCTGCTGCATTCTACAGCCCAGTATCTCCCAGATGACAGCTTTTGCACACCGCTGGTGCCCCACTTCTTCCCTGTGGTGCTCTGTGCTTTGCAGCTGCTACAGGAGAGGTCCCCTTGATCACCTGCGTGGTGGCTGGGGGTGAGGGGCTTGTATTTCTGGGTCCCACAGGTCTGGGAAAATCAGAGAGGTCGTTCTTGGCAGGCTCTCCCCCTCCTTCCCCAGCCCCACCCCAGGGCACTGCACAGACAGCAACCTGAAACACACTTTCAAAGACGCCTACAGCTTGTCTTGGAACTTCTGTCTAGGGACAGGCTTGAGGTTTGGTATGCATCCAGGGGTCTAGATCAGCGCACACCGTCTCTGTGCCTCCTTCTCCCTTGCTATGGTTCTCAGATATCTCCCATAGAGGCCCGTACACTTGCTGGGAGCCCCGATTTTTGTGACAGCTGCCCAAAGGACACATCTAGGTCACTTAGCACTAGTGCGCTGTGGGACGTATGCTTACGGCCCTGTAGGACGACATGAGTTTGCATACTTTAAAAGCTGATCCCTGAGGGTCTGGCTTCTAGTCAGCCTGCATATAGGTGAGGAGATCTTCCCCTTTGGGACACTGACAGGTCTTGGCACACCCTCAACTATAAGAACAGTTACAAATAAAACAGGCTGCTTGGACAACCACAAAGGTTTGAGAGACAGTGAAGAGCTAGGACAGGGTTGAACAGTAAGGTTCATCTCTTAGATGAGGCCACACCTTCAAGACTGGAAGACATGGCTACTTTATCTAATGCATAGAAGTCAATACAGAGAGTCAAGGAAAATGAAGAAACAGAGGAATAGGTTCTAAAAAGAGCGAGATGAAACCTCAGAGAAAAACCTTCATGAAAACTGCCAAAGGGATGCAAGTTAATAATTTACTAAGCACCCGTATCATTTTCACATAGAAATATAGGATGGCATGGTTTATGATAGGATTGGCAAGTTCCCCTTGCTTCTGTCTAAAATGACATCCCAGTTGGCACTGTGCCTACAATTTCACCATTAGAAATTCATTTGTTTGGCTTTTTATTTTACATCTCCATAATAAACAGGAAATTTTTGCACAGTGAACAGATCTAAAGTTATAATGATAGTAAGCAATTTTATATTGTTTTAGACTTAATATTCCTTGTAAATGAAAAGTGGTCTAGTAAATTTTCATCAGAGGAAAGTGGAAGAGAGAGATAGCTGAGCCAGGAAGTTGTGGGCAACCAAGAGACAACATGAAATGTTCAGTTTTCACTTTGTCAGTTGAACCACCTATTTTTTCATTCTCTTCCCACCACACTACCTTCTTCCTTTCTTTTATTACAGTCTCTACCTTCTCTTTTCTCAATATCTGCAGGTAATCAGGATGCAGAGGAAGGATTCCTTGTGCACAAAAGCAGTAGTTCACATCCTTGACTCTCATTAAATATTAGACTCAATGGGGAGATATTTTTAAAAGACTACTGATGATGACCCTTTTCTTTCCCCCTTCCTTTGAGCTTCCTGAGGATGAGAATCAGTATCAGACATTTCCCAGCATCTAACACATTTATTTAACATGTATATGCGGCCTGAGTTAATGAGTTGATAGCAAATGCAATTAATTACTTAAAGGAGAATGAATCAATCAGGGGGTGAAGGTTATGCTGCCATGACAAAGAGCTCAAAACTCACCGGGGCTAAAAACAAAGGTTTTTGTTTCTTATTTACACAACTTGGTGTGTGTGTGTGTGTGTGTGTGTGTGTGTGTGTGTGTGAATTTTGCTATGTCATGCTCACTCCTTGCTCCAAGCTGGTCACTATCTGGAACACTGCCAGTTGCCATCGGAGAAGAAAGATGCACGGCCAATCTTGTACTTGATTTTAGAGCTTCAGCTCGGAAGTGATGCACTGCTTCTGCTCGCATTTCATTGGTGAAGACCACCTGCCTGGCCGTATGCTCAAGGGAACAAGAAGGTACAGTTGTATTACATGTTTGGGGAAAAATGGAAAGATTTGGTGGCCAGAACTAATGACTACCACCATGGAGAACAGGAGCAAACAAAGGAACGAATGTGTATGTTACACAGTGGCTATGAACTCCAAGTTTCCTTTTATCTCTTCAATCTCTTGACTTTTATCACTATTATTATTCCCATTTTACAGATGAAGAAACTGAGGCTCAGTAAGGTTAAAGTAACTTGCCCAATATTAAGTGGCTCTCATTTGCCTAATATTGGTTCCAACACCCAAATTCTTTCTACTAATCCTCATTTTCCATGACTGAGATTTTTAGTCCCTGCCTAACTAAGAGTTGGTTGCCTTTTTTGTGTTGTGATCATATCCTTAGGTGATTTCTGTGGGTTTAAAATTTTTTTTCTTACATTTGTTTATTATTGAGAGACAGAGAGAGACAGAGAACAGGGAAGAGTCAGAGAGAGAAGGAGACACAGAATCTGAAGCAGGCCCCAGGCTCTGAGCTAGCTGTCAGCACAGAGCCCGACATGGGGCTCGAACCCATGAACTGTGAGATCATGACCTAAGCTGAAGCCAGACGCTCAACCAACTGAGCCACCCAAGCACCCCTGCTGTAGGTTTCTTCTACTGCCAGCTGGTCTTTAATCTAGGATAACTTTCTACTTCCTAAGCTCTGTATTGCTTATTTAAAAAGCATAGGTGTAAATACCAAAATAAAATCTGGATGGTCTCTGAAAAACGTTCTTTGGCCCCCCAACTCTGGGTTGACTTTGTTTTCCTTTGTTTGTCTCATTTTTTGGACAGTGGCTCTCCCCTTCCAGCTCAACCATAAAAGCTTAAACCATAAAAGCATAAAAAAAGTGTCTGTGGGGTTGAGGGATGTAAGTACAGGCTTCTTTGCTTTTGACAGTGGTTTCTGCAATAGCACTTCAAGCAACACATCCAAATTCTTTCTCTCTCTCTCTCTTTTTTTTTTTTTATCCATTTAGGAAATGAGAAACGCTGAATGCCTGTGATTCTTACATTAGGGACAGGGATTTTTTGGCTTTAAATACCCAAGGAAGCTCAAGAATTGAGCTTCTGTTTGCGACACCAGCTCAGCTCAGGCTCTCTGGCCACAGGCTAGGCACAGTGCTGAGGCAGGGCTGAAGAGGAGGGCTGGAACAAGGACTATGGATCCCAACAAGGAACCTGGAGCACAAGCCCTGGCTGTCTTCCAGATTCTAGCAGGGACTTCCTGAGTGACCTCCAGGGTGCCCCTCCCTCCCTGTCTTGGAGCCACATTAGCAACAAAATAAGGATAAATAATACCTGCAGAAGGAGAGCTGCTGGGGCACCTCAGACTGCATTCTCTCTTTACCTATCTCTGGCTTGAAATTTCAATGTAAAATCAAATTTAAAATACTGGGAAAGAAGAGTTGTGTGCCTTGAGCCTCATCTGTATTTAGGACAAGCCACCAGGAATGTGCTACTGTAGCTTTGGTTTTGAACACGGAAATAAAATAGTTGTTTTATTCAACCCATGAAAGTAAATGAATGCATCATGAATCATTTTCCCAGTTAAGGATCTCAAGCTGTTCCGTTCAACAACACCCCTCTTCCTCCAAATAATGTATATGCGGTGCTGGGTTTGGGGGTGCCGATACCATGGGAACAGGCCTTGCTAGCCCAACAATGGGGCTCAGTTAATAAGTCCCTCTGGGGCTCCTGCTTATCATCTCTCCAACTTAGCCCTTATTGGTAATAATAGTGATAGTTTCTCTTCCACCTGTCACTCCCTTCTGCTTATTTCTCTATTTGTTCAGAATCAAGATGGAAGACAAGTGACATACTGAGCCCACTTTCTTTCAAAGTAGTAGGCTTGTTTTGTTATCACTTGATTGTTCCCATTTGGATGTTAGCTATCAAATTCCTGTTACGAAAAAAAAAAGGACTTCCTCTTACAGTGTCCTCCCACTCATTCCCTGAAGCCTCATCTCAACGTAACTCTTTCTCCATCCTTTCAATACCGTTGTGTCACCATTTTGAATAAATCAATAGTCACGCCTTTAGTCAATAATTCATCCTTTGCCTTATGCAAATATAATCATCAGTTGACCTGAATAATATGGATTCACCCCAAACTCTGATGGAACTGTACATTTTCCCTCAGTATTTTCATACATCTTGGTTGATCTGCCAGTTTCGTGTTTCCCCCTCAGGAGACATCACTTCTGGACTTCTTGCCACCTTCCTTGCCTGATCCTCTAATTAAAAAATGTTTTTTTCTTCTGCATTTTTTATCTCTTAACAGGTTTTCAGCTTTATCATTTAATCCTTCTAATAGTAAAAAAAAAAGTCCACTTATTGTATTTTTTAAAAACTTTTAAGGATTTTTTAAAGACTTTCTTTTTAAATAATCTCTACACCAAATGTGGGGCTCCAGCTCACAACCCCAAGATGAACGGTTGCATGCTCCACTGACTGAGCCAGCCAGGTGCCCCTATATTTTTAGTTTTTAAAAGCTCTATCTTGTTATTTGACTGTTTCTTTCATATTTAGTTCTCTGCTTTTAGTCCTTAGTCTAGCAGCTTTTCTTTTCTTGCTTAATGTAAGCTTCATGAGGCCATGGACTTTTCCTGCTTTGTTCGTTACTTTATGTTCAAAACCTAGAACAATGAGTGCCTAATAGGGTTCAATAAAGTCTTTGAATGAAAGAATATTTCTTATAGCTTATTGCACACTGTCTGCTTTTTGAAGATAAGTTTCCTACAGGTTCCTTTTCACTGTCTATTCTGGCCTAGTTTTCTAAAAAGTCTGGAGTGCTTTGGTGTCTATTAATAATTAAGAGTGAGGGGGTGCCTGGCTTGCTCAGTCGGTAGAGTATGCAACTCTTGATCTCAAGGTTGTCAGTTCAAGCCTCACATTGGGTGTGGAGATTACTTAAAAATAAAGTCTTAAAATAAATTAAGAGTGAGGCACTAAAATGCTAATTCAAAGTTCCCACGTGAATGGGACCTGTCAAGAAGAAAGGCTTTGCTATAGGGTAATCAAGTGGGGACTCGACCATTTCATTGTGGGGAATACACATGTCAGTAGCACTACATAACTTCTCTTGGCTGATCAGTGTCCCCCTGGGGGAGTTCCCCAAGTTCCTGTCAGAGGTATTTATTCCTAGCTGCCAGCATTATGGGAGCTGAGCAAGAAGAGAGGTTGGTTGGGTTTCATCATTCAATTTGTAGACTTTAAGGTAGCTCACATTGGACCATGGCTTTGCGCTGTGTCCCAGATAATTCAGTTGAGCTTCTTCAGAGAGTCAACGTCCAGTCTTCTGCCAAGTAGAGAGGGGCCATTTCCTAGCTACACAGAATGGGGAAGGACGTTTGGAGATGTAATTGCTTCTTTAAGATTTTCAGTGAGGCTTTGTATACTTGCTCAATTAGTTTTCTATTGCTGTTATTTAAGAAAATGATAGCAATACAACCTTAGTGTCTTAACACAATTACTATCTTTACAGTTCTCTAGGTCAGAGGCCTAGTATAGTCTCAGCTAAAAATGAAGGTCTCTGCAAGGCAATTTTTTCTGGAGGCTCAAGGGGAAGAATCTGTTTCCTCCTCATGTAGGAGAATTCTGTTCCATGCAGTTATGGGACTGAGGTCTTCATTTCCTTCCTAGCTTTCAGCTGGAGACAGTGTTCGGTCTTCCTTTGTGGTTCATAATGAAGGCTAATAGATCACAGATGTTCTGTGTTTAGCCATTTGGTGTTTATTTCTATTCAATCCACTTTGGTCAGCACTGCAAATCTGCTTGGTACTCCCTCCCTCTCTCCTTTATCACACTCTAGTTTATTTATGTGGCATATTAGTTTCCTCAGGCTATCAAAACAAATTAGCACAAACTTGGTAGCTTAAAAACAACAGAAATTTATTCTCTTACAGTTCTGGATGCTAGAAGTCTGAAATCAATGCCAAATCAACCTTGAAATTCTTTGGTTTAGAGCTGCAACACTCCATTCTTTGCCTCTTCACATGGACTTTAACTCTGTGTGTCTCTCTACATCCCCCCCACCCCTGCCGCCTTATAAAAACATGTCATTGGTTTTAGGACTCATAATCTGTGATAATTTCTTCTTAAATTCTTTACCTAATGTCATTTGCAAAGATCCTATTTCCAAAAATGGTCACGCTCTGAAGTTTCAGGTAGATGTGAATTTGCTGGTGGGGTAGGATGTGTGATTAGTCCACGTCCAAGAAAACGATAAGCTTTGTCTACATTCTGACCACCCCACCCCTGCCAGCTGATGGCGTGAAACTGTGGCACTGAGTTATATCACCTCCTTGTTTAGCCTACTTTAATTATTCTTTCAAGCAGGAGATTAGATTCCTCATGCCTGGTCACTGATTTCAAGGGAATATCAATGAGCTCTGGAACATTATCTATTACTTTTTCTGGAATTCTCAATTAATTTGCCCCAATATCACGATTTTACAGAAATTCATTATCATTGATGGTTTGGGATAGGGCTATATCCTGTGTTCATTGTAGATGGGATTCCCTTCACTATAAAGTTTTGTTTTGTTTTGTTGATTTGGAGGCCTTCAGTGAGGCAAATGTAGACATACGTTCATACTACTGCCTTTACTGAAAGACTACTTTTTTTTTAAAGGCTACATAAGATCTTATGGGTGGATCACAATTTATTTCACAATTCCCCAATTAGCCTATTGTCGTTTTCCAATTATAAATAGCACCACAATGGACATTGTTATATATCTAACTCAGTGTGGAAAGACCCTCTTGTTTATCTTGAAGTACCTTTCTTACTATTGGAAACTCTGGGAAGTCACACATATCTTTCTCTAATGAGTGGAATAACAAGGATGAGTCTATTCTGCTGATGCTTTTCCCTGGGGGTGTCTACTTCCTCCAATAACCAGTGGCAATTCTACCTTGTAATTAATCCACAGGGAGAGCCAACGAATCCCCAGTCCTGTCTCGGCAAAGTCCTTAGCACAAGTCTTAGGGAAGAGTCACTTTCTCCCTCAAACACTTCCTGTCTTGTCAGTTTCCCATACCAGGCACATATCAGAGTATAAAGGAGAACGTCCTTTATTAAGAGTAATTTTCTGGTTCCTTACACAGAGCAGTCCATACAGACTTAGGACTGATGGTTAAAAGCCAGACTAGTTATTAAAATACTGAAATATTTCTGTACCACTTGGTAAATTTTAGTATAACAACAGCAATAGGCATGTATTTAAACTATAATAAATTTTAGTTATAAACTATTTATTAATTATAAACTATTATATAAACTCACTAGTTCTAACAAAATATTGTAGACTGTCTCAACAACCCTTGACAAATGGCCACCCATCATAGCAGCATCTGAGCAATGGTGGTAACTCTATAGGCCAAAGTCCAGGAAACAGTGCAGATTGTGTGTTCTTTTTAAAAGTGTCCGTGATTTGGGAGAATGACCAGTTTATTTTCATCCTGGAATTATAGTTGCTATTGCATCTGAATAGTGTTTTTTATTTGTCTTTTATAGCTACCATGTTGTAATGCTTATGTAAGTGTATATTTTGATGATTTGAAGTATAAGGATTTATAGCAAAATATTGAGTAGAAATGCCTAGAATGAAGGGACAACAAAGTTTGGATTTGTTTCTCAATATTTCTTTTAAATATAATGAATAGGAATAATTTGGATCTGTGGAAGTATAAAGAAGAAATGACATCAGAGTTATATTATTCAAAGGAAAAAATGTTAAACATTTTATGAAATTAGGAAACATGTTCTGTTAAGTCTTATGATTTAAACAAAAGAAATTTCTGATCCTCATTAAGGAAAAAAAATTTAAATATCAAGAGTGGGGGCACCTGGTTGGTTCAGTCGGTTAAGTGTCTGACTTTGGCTCACGTCATGATTTCATGGTTTGTGGGTTCAAGCCCCACATGGGGCTCTCTTCTGTCAGCACAGGGTCTGCTTTGGATCCTTTGTCCTATTTCTCTTTCCCTTCCCCATTCACACTACCACTTTCTCTCTCAAAAGTAAATAAGCATTAAAATTTTTTAAAATAAATATCAAGAGTGAGTGAAATAATAAAAACTCAAAAGTTCAATAAAAATGTCAAAAGTTTGAAAAGTCAAATTCCTGAGAAAGTAGGACTGTGAAAAAAGAATAATATCAATATAGATACATAATTATAATCTGTATTTGTAGTCCTGGCTTGCTAAAAACATGTTTACTGACAAGAGAAAACTGCTTTTTGGAAAATATAAATCAAGACAGTAAAATTTCAATCATTATTGATGATGTTTCAGTTGCTCTATGTAAACCTAGAATAATTGCCTTTAAATGAAAAATTCAGTACTTTGAGGAAAATTGGAAACAGTTTTTCTTTTCAATATTGATGTAATAAGCTGACATAAATATGTCAGAAAGAGCTAACATAAAAAAGATCTGAAATGCTATGAAAGTCTTTGTGGTGCCAGAGAGAAATGATTGCAGTGAAATATATTGACATAAAAAGCTACTGAACTTTATACCAATATCCTAGTGTAATGTTAGGAAGAAAATATGGAGTTTTAACCATAATTTAAATTTTTTTCTGAATATTTTAATTTGGTATTAATAGCCATATTGAATAATTTCTGGACAATGGAATTAATGATATAAAATACATAGTCCTGATAACTAACTTTATATATATTACTATTCATCATATGTACATCAGAGAGAATTACCCAATAGTTTAGAAGAGATGGGAGGTAAAATAATGAAAATTAGAAAAATATTTGCATCCCAATTGGGCAGCTTATAGTGCTAGAGCTGAAAAATATTTTGGAAATTATGCCATTATTAGAAATTATGAAAGAGGGTAGTTAAATATTTGAGAAATGAAAAAATTAATTTTGAAATGAACTGGAGAATTAGGGATTTGAAAATGTCTTTACTGAGATGTAGTGCACATACCATTAAATTTATATTTTTTAAATGTACAATTCAATTGTTTTTAGTGAAGAAATGATATTGACAATGAGTGGTGGTCTGAAACATCTGATGTAGAAAAATAAGGAAGTGTGGGTCCTTCAACAGTGGTTTTATTTTTTTTCAATATTGTTTTGACTATTCTGGGTCCTTTGCATTTCCATATGAATTGTAGGACCAGCTCATTTATTTCTGCAAAGAAGTCACCTAGGATTTTGATAGGGATTGTTTTGAATCTGTAGATCCGTTTGGGAATGCTGCTATATATTAAGTCCTTCAATTAAGTCCTTCAATTTATGAACATGAGAATTTCTTTAGGTCTTCTTTCTTTCAACACTGTTTTGTAGATTTTCAGAGTGCATGTTTTATATATCTTTAAAATTTAATTCTAAGTATCTCATTTTTTCAAAGCTATTGTGGATAAAATTATTTCCTTTTTTTTCAGTTTATTTATTTATTTTTGAGAGACAGAGCATGGGCAGAGAAGTGGCAGAGAGGGAGGGAGAGAAAATCCCAAGCAGCTCTGGGCTGTCAGCATGGAGCCCAACATGAGGCTTGATCTCATGAAAACAAGAGATGACCTGAGCAGAAAGCAAGAGTCAGACACTTAACTGAGTAAGCCACATAGGTGCCCCTGGAATTGTTTTCTTAATTTTATTTATTTTGGGATTATTCATTGCTAGTGTATAGAAATACAATTAGGTTTTGTATATTATCTGATATCCAGGAACCTTGATGATCTACCTACTAATGTAATCATGCAGAACACATAATTTCATCTTATTCAAAAGTATTTTAGAGAACTTATTTAAAATGAAGGTGTAGGGGCATCTGGGTGGCTCAGTCAGTTGAGTGTCTGACTTCAACTCAGGACATGATCTCACAGTTTGTGGATTCAAGCCCTGCATTGGGCTCTGTGCCCCATTCTCTGTCTCTCTCTGTCTCAAAAATAAATAAGCATTTAAAAAGTTTTTTTTAAATAAAAATAAAATGAAGGTACATATGGTTAGTTCCATTGTACTGTGCTCTGTGAGGTTAGGGACTGTATTACTGTGTTATTCCCAAACCCTTGAACAGTGTCTGACACCCAGAAGGCTCTTGATAAACAATGGTATATGAGTGAGTGATTTCAATCTCTTGTACTAAATTGATAAGCAATCAAAAAAGGAAAAGAAGTTAGGTTACCATGATTAGTTCTTGGTGAACCAGTGCCTTCAAATGCAACCAAATTAATGAGCTTAGTAATTTTTTCCACTGTTAGGTCCAGGTATTGGGTAGCCTGAAACTCACACTTTCATGGGCCTAAGAAAAAGTATGGAAACTTCATCATAGGACCTAAGAAGAGGCCTAGCAAGTGTGAGTCCCTGAGGCTTAAGTTTTACTAGCTTCACAGTAAATGGTCTTATCTAAAATGTCACTACAGATTTGTCAAGGAATCTGGTCTGGATCACCTGGCAGAAGAACCAAGAAGCACTCAGAGGTCTTGGAAGGCTGGAGGTTTATTTTACACTAGTGGGCTCAGAGAAGATCATTCTCCAGAGGTGAGCTCAGAGCATTAACAGAGGGAATAATTTATAGCCTGTTACTTCCGAATCCCTCATTCATGCACGTGACAAGCAGGGTGGGAAGAAGAACCCAGAAGGGGGAGCTTTTGGTCAGGGACAGGCATTTCTTTATCATTCCTGTCAACCATCTTATAACAGATTTTTCCCTATCATTCCCCGCTTTGATGCCCCTTTAAACAGATCTAATCAGTATTAGATGACATCATCTTTATTAAGGACTGTTTTTTTTTTCTTAGTTCCCTGACTTTGCTTGTGACTATTCCTGACTGATTTACAAAGTCTCCAAAAAAGATGCAGGTGCCCTTCCTCTCGGCAGAGAAGAGGACAAGTGCCCATCTTTTCAGGAGGGCATTTCCTGCCAGGGAACTTATTTGGCTCTGTAGGAACACCAGGGGATCAGCGACTTGTTAATCCCACAGAAGAGCCTATCCCTCCTATGCCAGTCTCTATCCCCATGGCTGTTTCTGCCCCTAGGAGTATGGGTAGCAACACTGCTCATTTAGCCTGAACCTTAAGGCTGAAGGTTAATCTAAGCACAATCTCTTTTTCTTAAAGTGTGCGGCACATACATCAGTACAAACCACTTACCCAAAATGGCATTAGCAACCTTACTGGCAGGCACCCCAACAGACTGAAAGAAGTTACACCATATTTAAGCTTTTAAATTCCTCAGATTTTTTCACTGAAGGTACCCTGCTCTTACAAATGGGGCCCAGATTAGAGGCAATCAATACCAACAGAACATGCTATCCAAAAGAGGAAGGTGAGTGAGAACAGGAACCTCTCGCTGTTCTTCCAGCTTTCTGGGGTAACTCTGCCAATCTGATGGCAAAGAGTAAGGACAGTCTATCTTATAGAAACGGTGACTCCTCAGCTTCTGCTGTGCATAGACCAGCCAACTTCTGAGGTGTGGCTGGAGCAGGGCTGGAGATCTCAGGGGCCAGTGTCTTTTTGAGGGTCACTTTAAGCTGGTTGACTGGATCTGGATCACCTCACCAGGGTGAGAGTTCTTCTGAGTTGACCTGCTTAACTCCAGAGTGATAGACCAAAGGGGTGATGCCTGAAACTTTAAGGGCTGAGTCCTTAGCTCAGTTGTGTATCTGTGAAGTCCACCTCCAAGTCTTTGAAAGTGGTGACCCCCATACTTTGAATAAACCAGATATCCTGGGTGTATATGGGGTTGGTTTCTAGTAAATGTCAGATCAGGTGTAGGGAGGATATGGGTTGCATATTTAGAGATCCATCCTATTTTCCTGTTTTTAAATAATCATATGCCCAAGGAGTCTTATTATCATCTCCGCAGAATAACAAGCACAGAAGATTGTGTATACATGAAATACGGTGACAGTTTTCTGAAGGTTACCTCAACTTGTCCAATTTAGGCAAACAACAAACATTTAAAGACAATCAGAACTAGAATTTAACTTCCATAATGGTATGTTGTTGAAACACAGTTTTTCTCTCTAAAATCCCCATTTCCAGAGATAGCCAATTTGAGACCAATGCATTTGTAGAACAAGTCCAGGCTTAACAACCCTGGCCTAATTATTTACATAAGCCCAGCAAGAATAGCGATTGTTCATGAGGATCTTTTAAAGTTTACTTTGCTGGGACCTTTTATAAAGAATATCCAGGCTGAACTTTTAGTAGCCTCTCCAGGCCAGAAGCCAAGCCAAGTACTTCCCATCAGACAGGCCTGCAATACCTGTAGAATTGGGCAAATTCCTCTTCACGAGGTCCCCAAGATATCCTGAGGTTCCTGCACCTGCCAGGAAGTGACCTTCTTTACTCACCTGGTGAGGCTGCTGGGAACTCTGTGAGCAAGGTATCCCACCAACATTTTCAAGGGCCTTTATGGGTCTATTTTTCATAAAGTCAAACTTAGTTCCTTAAAGCTGTCTGGTCATATTTGAGTCTATGCATGTCACTCTCAAATATGACATTCCAGTCAAAGCCTTGGTAAAATAACCAGTATTTCCAACAAGAGTCACAAAACTATAATCTTCCTCAGTTCATTTAGCCTGAAAAACCCCTTCTTTGCAGTCCAAACCCCAAAATGTTCCCGCAAAGTGGTGTCATAAAGACAGACAAAGGGGTAAGTGTACCCCCTCTAATGAGGAGACCAGTCAGATGCTTGTCTGGCTGTGTCCTGAAAGAACTTAGGTGACACTTAGCCGTAGTGGTCTCAGCTTTGTGACTTAGGATCACAAACTATTTCAGTGCTGTCATAGACTGTATGCCATTCACCACAGAATTGCAGACAGGCCCAGTCAGACTCCGTAGGCTTTTGGGGACCTTAAGGGTACCCACCCATGGAGCCACAGAATCAAATTCAGCAGGCAGTCACACATTCACACTCACACACACACCAGAGGTTATTATATTTTCTCCCACAGAATTCCTACAGGTGAGACCACTGAGGTCTCCGGGGAGTGATCAGGTCCTCCTTCCATCACTATGGGTGGGCCAGACAGAACTGGACTCTGTAACAGAGAGACTTTTGAAGTCTCCGGGGAGTGATCAGGTCCCCTTTCTACCGCCATGGGTGGGCTCGATAGGGCTTTGTACCCGAATTCCTACAGATGAGATCACTGAGGTCTCCAGGGAGTGGTCAGCTCCCCCTTTCACCACTATGGGTGAGCTGGACAGGACAGATTTAGGGCCCAGGCCTTACCGGTTTCTGACGTTGGTTCCAGGTCCTTACTTGCCAAGTCTCCTAGAGTCTGGCAGGAACGGCAGAGTGGGGCCAGCCAAGGAGACTGCCAAAATTCAGGCAGGGCATGCCCTCTCCTTTTCGATTCCTTGTTCTGTCACCACCTTGCCATTTTCCCAAATTGGTGGCAACAACCGGCCAGCGTGGTTGGGTTTCCTGGTCAGGGAACCAAATGTTACGGTATCTGGTCTGGATCACCTGGCAGAAGAGCAAGCACCCTTGGAGATCTTGGAAGGCAGGAGGTTATTACACGGGTGAGCTCAGAGGAGATCATTCTTCAGAGGTCTGAGCCCAAAGGATCAGGAGAGGGAACAATTTATAGCCTGTTACTTCCACATCCTTCATCCATGCATGTGACAAGCAGGGTGGGAAGAACCTGGAAGGGGAAGTCTTTGATCAGGGACAGGTATTTCCTTATCAGTCCTGTCAGCCATTTTATAACAGATTTTCTTCCCTATCACATTGAGAATTGTAGGATGAATGAATAAATGAATGAAAAAATTTTTTCCTCCTATGAATTCAATCAAAAGTTTTTCATTTCCTCATTTCACTCTGGCTTTGATTACTAAACTAGATGAAATTAGAAAAGGCATGCTATTTATAACATTTAGGATAATTTAGACTAAAGTGTATTCATTTTATTTTTAAATGTAATTATCTGGAAAAATCATAGCAAGATATAAAACCCTGAAATTTGAAGTCTTAAGGAATATAGTGGAGGATGGTGAGAAGACTGGGCATGCCATGGAAAGGACACGCAGATGAGGAATGGCTTGACTTGAGCCATTAGCTGGATGCATGACTCCTGAGTAGGTCCCTCATCCCTCTGCAGCTTCAGTTTTCTCACCTGCAAAATGAAGGCTCTGAGTGAGACAAACCGAGGTTTCTTCTGCTCGGAATTTTGATGCCTGTTTCTAAATAGACTGGAATGAAAATCCATTTTTGTAAACATAAAAATCAGATGTCAAAACAGATCCTAAAAAAGAAAGATAGGAGAAAATGCTAATTTTACATGATGTCTTCTATCTCACTTCATATTTTCCTTTATAAATCAAAACAAACAAACAAAAACAAAAAATGGACCCATTTGGATTCTGTCCTCTTTTGGAAATAGTCTTGCTGGTCTGACCCTTGGATTTTATAATCCAAATACAACCACTTACAATCTCAGGAATTTAAGTCTGTTAAGTGGTGTATCTTTATTGTGACAAGGAACAAAAGGAAGGTTATAGGTTTGAAATGTATGTAAGAACGTGGCTCCTGCTGTGACTCTCAACACAGAAATACCATCTAGCCTTTCCTGTTTGTCCAGGAAGCTGTTTCCTAGTGTTGTTTGTAAGGCAGAAAAGATGATGCAGAAAACCGAGGTCAGAAATAAATGTAAGAGGCCTTTATTGGGAGCACTCTCAGGCGAGGTTCCGTGGTCCAGACAGAGAGGGCCAGAGAAGTCGTGCCCAGGGGTGGGGTGATGCGTTTTTATGAGGGTGGCTGGGGGATTGGGAGTGTGGTATTGGTATGTTCATATAGGGTAGTTTTTTTGCAGCAGTTCCTTGTTCCAGGTAAGGACATGTCTGTTGTTCATGGTGGGAAGGCTTGGTGAATGGTCTTCTGGGAAGTTTCCAGGTGGGGCCATGTTGAGGTAGGGAGGTGGCCCTTGTTGCCCGGGCATCTGAAGGTCACACCCGCCTCTTTAGCCAAACATTGTTGTCCAATATGAGATTTTATTTTGCTTTTATCACGTCCAATAGGGTGAACCAATATGTTTGAAAAATAAGTGCAACAATGGATTCTTTTAGAAAGAACAAAGGGGAGAGAACTCTGGTACCTTTAGGAGGGAGAATAAAATGAATCGCTCAAGTAGACTCATCCCTGCAACCAAATCTAAATATAAAAGGGTTATTATGACTACAAAGGTGGCATATTTGAATAAAAATGGATATGTAAGTGTTTTAAATAGTGATTGTAATTGGAGGAAATCTGCCATTTCAAACTGTAGGCAGTGCCCCCACCTCCTCTCATATTTTATGGCTACTAAATGGGATCTGCTTTAAACAAACGAAGATTGTCCTGTGACATTGCAAAGTCCTTTGAGTTCCCTTGTGCGAGGGCTGCTTTACACCAGTGCTAAGGTTGTGACTCTGATTCTTTGTTTAGAGTCAGGGCCTCAGAACAGCATGGTGAGACCTCCTGAAAAATCTTTAAGGTGTAGTCATCCCTTCTGAATGGTTATGACTCCCAGTCAATTCAGAGAACATTTATAGAGCAAATTGTAAATAGAAGGAAATATGAGGGAAACGCAGGTAGATAAATTTGGATTCTCCTCCCTAAGGACTCCCTATAGATGGGGGATTATACTGAGTAATGTTTGCGGGTTCTTTTTTAGATTTGTTTCACACTCCTAGAAGAAATGGTTACTATTTTCTTTATAGTTAAATATAGATTGTGCTGGTAGGTGCCTGAAATAAAACGACCATGATAGTGTCAGCATTACCAGATTAGATGATGTTTGTGAAACTACTGCAGTATTCTCTCTCATCTCTGGTAAATTTGAAGGACATACATGCAGTCTGTTTTTAAAAGGCATGTGAGTAATGAAATTAGAACTCCCATGAAAGAAATAGATGACATTTACATAAAAAGCATTTGATCATAAAACTCACTGTCTTAGAATAATGATTAACAACTCTAAGAACAAGAGTTTTCTGATACAATGTGGGAAGTGAACATTTCAAGATTATTTAAGAAGGGTTTTCTATTGTTAAATACCAAAATTCAACTGATTAAATTTTCTAGATCTTACTGGCTTTATTCAACAATTCATGAATTGGGCAGCATGCCATCTAGCAGATAAAAAGACTTATAGACAGAAGAGGGCAGGATGAGGAAGTTGTAAAAGCAAAAAGTAGATGGTTTCAGGCAAGGTCACCTTCCTTTGGGGGATGGCAAGGGTCTATCAGGCAGAGTACCTTACTAGTGCTCATCAGATAATTCCAGATTGACTGGTAGAAGTTTCTACTCTGGAAGAGGTTGAAGCTATAATTAAGTTAGGTGTTAAGTCTTGGCTTGGTGATATGGGCTTAGCACAAGTGACTCCATTTGGGGCATTTTGTCTTTTTTCTTAACACTATCCAGACCACAATGAGAGCTTACTGACCTCCAAAGAATGTAGCACCTGAGTTTTACTTCTGGTTCAGTCCTGATCACTGGTTACATATTTGCAAATACATTAGTTAAGGAGTATACTCTACATTTAGTTTTGTTCTTCTGTTACTTTCTAATTACATACTCATATTACTTTTTTTTTAATGTCCACAGGAGTTATCTGAGGGATAGGATAATCAGCTCTTTTTCGTTTTCTTCTTTATATCTCCCTATCTTAAAAAAATTCAACGATAAATTTTAAAATGACACGAAACCCTGTTGGATTTTTCTGTTACACAGGAACCAGTTAAATGCTCTGAGATGGAACAGAATGCAAAGAACAACTTTAAAATTGTGAGTATTTTGATAACATTTACCTGGCAAAAAATTATTTTCTCATCACACTAATCTATAGTCTCCAGAATATTTCACACTTTGGGATCCCAAACTCTGATTTTATGTCCCTGGGGCATGAAAACAAGTCTGCTGATGGGAACTATAGGAAATAGCAAGGAGAAATTTAGCCCTGATTGAGTAAGGCATTGTAAGGAAGGCTTGAATTGCAGATAGGAAGTTCCAGGCACAAGGTAAGGTTGGCTTGGACACCCCAACACAGCATTGTTCCCCTCTTGTAGCCAGGCAGAGCCCAGTCTCAGGAGAGCAGGTACCATAGACGGAGCTTGGATATCCAGAGCAGGACCTCAGTGTGTGAGGATGAACGCCTGGCAGAACACATAAAGTTCATTTAAGTAGGCATTTAATCTAGTAATAAAGTGTCTGTTTATAAAGACTAGATGTTTTTAAAAGTCGGTATAAATAAAAAGGAAAAACTAGGAACTATATTGAGAACTTGAACTGATCAGCTTTAATGGTCACTGGTGAAAATGGGTTCCAAAAGTGTGTTAGCATTACACTCATTCATAATAAAGCAGAAAGAGGGTGTACTCATGTGCATCCCAAGATAATAAAATATCCTACTATTTGAAAGAGGAATGTTAATTCAGATAGTGAATCCAATAAAGAAGCTGGCTATAAGAAAAACCATGACAAAATTCAAAGCTCTATTTTATAAAACCAGTAACTTGTTAGAAAACAAAAGGGACAATGAGATCTTATCACCATAATAATGTTTTAAACAACATAATAACCAATGTTAAGGATAACTGTAACAAGCAATGTGTGAGGTCCACAGGAAGAAATGCAGAAAACTTACAGAGTACTTGGCTAAATAGGTATATACAATATTTATCACATTTTTTCTTTTATTTTTTTATTTCTTTTATTTTTTCAAAAATTTTTAATGTTTATTTAATTTTGAGAGGGAGTGACAGAGCAGAAGTGGGAGAGGAGCAGAGAGAAAGGGAGACACAGAATCTGTAGCAGGCTCCGGGCCCTGAGCTGTCCATACAGAGCCGGATGTGGGGCTTGAACCCACACACTGTGAGATCATGACCTGAGTTGAAGTTGGCCACTTAACTGGCTGAGCCACCTGGGCACCCCACACATTTTTCTTGTTTTAAATTCAGAAATGAAATATGGTTATTGGGAACATTCCCAACAACCAAAATTTTGGAAAATAAAACACTTCTCCTTATTTTTCCCCAAATACTCTTTACTCCACAGAGGTGTCAGAGTTAGCAGTTTGTTGCATATCTTTCCAAATATTTGGAGTATTGGGGCACCTGGGTGACTCAGTCAGTTAAGCAGCCGACTTTGGCTCAGGTCATGATCTCACAATTCATGAGATGGAGCCCCATGTTGGTCTCTGGCTCTGTACTGACAGCTCAGAGCCTGGAGCCTGCTTCAGATTCTGTGTCTCCCTCTCTCTCTGCCCCTCCCCTGCTCACACTCTGCACTCTCTCTTTCTCTATCTCTCTCAAAAATAAAGAAACACTAAAAAAAAATCAAGTATTTGGAAGATTTAGTTCATTTACATTACAAAATTAAATTTGCAATGGGTTCATTTACATACCCTATCATTACTAGTATCTTTGGCTTTAATATATGTCAGACTTCTTTTTGACTAATCTATTTATCTTTTTCTTTTTTTTCTGGACTTCTTTTGGATTAATCAATTTTTATCATTCCATTTTCCCTTCTGTTGTTATTTTTGTATCTTTTCACTATTTCTCTAGAGGTTATGAGACTTCAGCATGCGGTCTTCATTTATTATAATCCAATATGGATTTTTTTACTCCTTTGCTAATATTAAAACATTTAGATCATTTTAACTCAATTATTCCTCTATTAACCTTAATACCCTGACATTGTTACTGTTTTGTATTCTCAATAGTTTACTTTTATTTATCCTTTCCATTGTTCTTCTTCACTTCTTGCATTTTTGTGTTTCAGTCTGGGATAACTTTCTTTTTGTCTGAATAACTTTCTGGTAAAAATTATATATTGTTTGAAAACTTATTTATTTTGCCTTCATTTTTTACTTTATTTTTTTAATGTTTATTATTGAGAGAGAGAGGGAGCAAGAGCGTGTGTGCACTTGCGTACACACAAGCGGGGGAGGGGCAGAGAGAGAGAGAGGGAAACACAGAATCTGAAGCAGGCTCCAGGCTCTGAGCTGTCAGCACAGAGCCCTATCTGGGTCTTGAACTGTGAGATCATGACCTGAGTCAAAGTGGGATACTTAACTGACTGAGCCACCCAGGCGCCCCTATTTTGCCTTCATTTTTGAAGGATAATTTTACTGAAGTAGAATTTTAAAATTATATTAAAAAATATAAAAGTTATATTCTTTTTTTCTTCTGTTTTTATTAAAATGTAGTTGACACACAATGTTACTTTAGTGTCAGGTATACAACAAGTCTATATGTTATGCTATACTCACAAGTGCAGCTACCATCTGTCACCATACAATGCTATTACAATATCATTGATTATATTCCCTTTCCTCACCTTCCAATGTCATCTCAGTATCTTCTATCTCACGGAAGTCCTGATTTTGTTTTTGAAGGTAATATACTCTTTTTTCATAGCTGCTTTTCTTTTAAAAACTAGTTTTGGAAATTCTTGACCATGATCTCTCCATTTTGTTTTTCATTCTCATATTTTTTCTTCTCTCCTTCTGGAAATCCAATTATAGCTACATTTGGGTTTTTTAAAATTATGTGTGTCTTATACTCTTCTAAATTTTTAGTCCTTTTTTTTCTTACTGCTTCACTCCAGATACTTCCCAGCAACCTGTCTTCCACCTCACTAATCCTCTTTATTGCTATGTCTAATTGGCTGGTAAACCTTAGTTTCAAGTATTGGGCTTCTTAGCCCTACAGTTGCCATTTGAGTCTCTTTATAGGTTATAATTCTATGATGAAGTTCTTCATTTTTTCATCAGTTTTGTCTAACATTTAGTCATTGCTATTTTAAAATCTTTGGTAACTCCAATATAAGAACCGCCTGTAGTTCTGCTTCTGTTATTTAATTTTTTCTCTTCTAGTCATAGTGTACTGTCTCTTGGCATGTGTAATAATTCTGACTGAATGGCAAACACCATTTATTACTATATAGCTTTCAGACAATTTTATTCCCTTCCAGAAAGTATTCACCATTTTCTTTCCTATTTAGGCACTGAGCTATGCAGTTTTAGTAAGTCCCTGCTTATCTATATTCTCCTCTGCTCTTAAGCTATCTTTAGCCCTCCAGGGCTTCCAACTAAGAGCCTAATGTGTTCTCTGGGCCTTTCTTTCTGGAAGGTCCTGAACTCTAACTAATCCCTACTTTTAATTAAAAATCAGTTCTGTTTTCCAGAGGCTTTCTGCTTAGCTTCATACACCTACATTTACACATACACAGACACTTGCACTGCGTAGTTTCAGAATTTGGAAAATAGTTAAAGGAATAAACCAGGCACATGGCAGGCTTGCTTTTCTGTATGCACTCTCCTTCCAAGATACACTCTGTCTTATTTTATGATGTCTCTAAATTTGACTCTCAGGCCCCATGAAACCACCAAAATCTTTTTTTTTTAATGTTTTTTATTCTGGTTTTTTTTTTTTTTTGAGATAGTGACAGAACATAAGTGGGGGAGGGGCAGAGAGAGAGAGAGAGACTCACAGAATCCAAAGCAGTCCCAGGCTCTGAGCAAGCTGTCAGCACAGAGCCCAGTGCAGGGGTCAAACCCACAAGCTGTGAGATCATGACCTGAGCCGAAGTCAGACACGTAACTGGCTGAGCCACCCAGGTGCCCTGAAACCAGCAGAATCGTTACTGGTTTCACTACTGGCTCTCAGCGGCCCTCTGTGTTTGCAAAGCCTAGGTTCTCTGCCTCTTGTAGTTCCAAATGGACAAATATTCTCAGAGAAAAAGCAGTTGCAAATGTTCAACTCACCTCTCCTTTGTTGCTCCCTCTCTAAAATCTTGGTCCCTCTAATTGTGATTGCTTTAGCAATCCTTTAATGACAGTAGACATTTTTGTTGCTTTTTTCTTTTGTGCTAATTGTTCCCAGGGGAATGTTGGTATCCTATGAGCCTTTCTATCATAATCATCAATATTCTTGTTTAGACTAATTCATATGGTCACATCCCATACAGTAAAAGGTAATTTAAAAAGTCCTGAGTGTTAATATGCCCCACTAAAAATCAGAATTCCATTCTTGGGAAAGATGGGAAGAATGCGTGTGAGGGTAAGCAACTAGCATTGTGTTCTGAAGTAGATGGTGGAAGTCAGTTATAGTTCTGGGATGGGATGGAGGGAGTGGTCTTCTTATATGGAGGCTATGGATTGGCAGAACACACCTATGCCAGAATTTGACTTTTTATGGCTTCTTACTAAAGTGCTGTCAATATTTAGACTTCTATCTTTCTAAGTAGTAGCAGGTTCTGTCTGTGTGGAAAAAAATAAATCCTCTATTTAGAAAGATCTTTCAAATGATATCTAAGTTTCCTATAAAAAGATGAAGCATAACTGTGATGAACACTGGAAAAATCATATCTGAAAACTGTGTTCTCATTCTGTCAGATATACAGTTGGAAAATGTGGTCCTAAAATTTGGGGAAAAGAAAATACAGAGAATTCTTAAAGATCATCCTTCAGACTGATTAGTCTGCAATTTGAAGATTAATAAAAGAATGTTCATTCTTTTTCAAGGTAGAATAGAATATAGATTTTGGCTAACATGAGAGAACTTCCCTATTAAGTTAATCACTGCAAACGTTGGGCCCTAACACACAGAAGACATCTAAATTTTGAGGGTAAGAGCTCTCTTGGCACCCATTTCAATTTTATGGGAATAATCAGATGGTTAAGAGCAAAAAACAGTAACTGGAGGGGTTCTGGGATTCTCCTACAAGAATCTGTAAAAGGCACTTAATATTTCTAGCTCCAATTTTTTTCTTTTTCCAATCTGTTACAGAAAATAAAAGATGGCCTCTGAGGATATGTTGGTTATACTAATGAAATAATAACTGGAAGGAGGCTTAGTTCATTGGATGGCCCTGGGCCAATTTCCTTCAACCGTGTTCTTGCCTAATTACTAGCTCACTTAAAATTCAGCACTTTATTAATTTCTTCTTGGCATCATTTGGACTGTTTGATTCTCTGCCCTCTCCTTCCTCCACACTTTTAATCTTTCTAGACACTAATCCCTTTAGTTCTTAATCTTGGAGAATCAGATATGTGCGGTGGAACCTATCCTTAGAAAAATGCATCTATGCACAAAATCCACAGACTTGCCTGAAGTTTCAGGAGACTTACGGATTCACTGGAACCTGTGCAAAGGCTAATTTTTATCTTCTAAATTAAAGGAAATACAACATATTTAGATTTTTTCTAATATGTGCTTATCTTATTTTGAACATTTTATAAACAATTAGGTTCTTTTGTAGCCCACTTTTGAACATTGTACTTTTTAATATCTCAAGTCCATAAGATCACACTGGATTATAAAACATAAAGAGCTATACATAACAATGGTAGCTGAGGTAATGGGCAATAGAGTACAAGTAGTACTAGACTCCCATGTTGGGACAGATATTATTATCCATATATTTTTACCTCTGTTCTTTTTTTTTTTTTTTAACCTTAATCAGAACTTTTTGTTTTCTGATGGCCCTGAAGACTTACCCGCAATGACGTACATGGTATTTGGCAAGCAGGAAATCAGCTGAGATCAGCAGGAACATTCTGGTCTTTTTTAGTCCCTCACATACGTACTTTCCTACTAGGAGCACCTTATATATGCCTTTATCTCTGCCTTTCTTTCCCTCTCTGGATAGCTAAATCCTCCTTATTCTCACCTGATTGATGAGTAGCTTCCCTCCACATGATTATTTTATTCGGGGACCTAGGCTTTCTCCCTCTTATGACTCTTACTGTTCTCTAGGACCTCAGAATGCTCTGCTTCCACTAGGGAGAAGAGAGGGTAGAGAAAGCACCCACTTAAAATCACTTTGACCGAGTCATGACATATATCACTTGCAAACATTCTCAGTTGATAAGAACTGTTTCCATGGCTCCACCTAAAGTACAAGGAGGTCTGGGGAAGTATAACTTCTTTGTTGGAACACCTCAACACTAGAAGAGGGAGCATGAAATTTTTTTAATGCTTATTTATTTTTAAGAGAGAGAGAGAGAGAGAGAGATAGCAAATACAGGAGGGACAGAGAGAGAGAGGGAGACACAGAGCCTAAAGCAGACCCCAGGCTCCAAACTGTCAGCACAGAGCCTGACACAGGGCTTGAACCCACAGACCATGAGATCATGACCTGAGCTGAAGTCGGATGCTTAACCAACTGAGCCACCCTGGCGCCCCACAAGGAAACATGAATTTTTGGTGGCATCTACTTATCTCTGCTCCACTACCATGTACCACTGGCATCAAGCATAGTGGCAAACCCATAGTAGGCACTCAAGAAATAGTCATAGGATGAATGCTGTTGTTTGAGGTCGTTTGGGATGAGTAGTATTAGAACAATTTCACCTCTTGTGTACAGGGTTTGGAGGAGCAGCACCTCCAATATGGTGTAGACACCCAATGTACATAGTCTCAACATAATAATCCAGGAGAGACTGTGGTTTGCCAGGCATAAGACGTCAGAGTGCACTCAGATGGGTGGCATTGCTCTTACACCTGTGTTTCAGTCTGCTGGTGTGTATCATTCCACAGATGCAGCAATAGAAATACAAGAAGCAGCTAAGGTGACTTATGCCAGAACCGAACTACAATTGGTTTTATCCTGACCATTTCAAACTGTATTATGAGTAAATTAATCAAAAGAGGCAAAAATAAGTATATTATCAGAACAAATAAATAACCAATCAAAAGTGGGTTGAATTTAGGCTAACTGATCATTTGGTAAAGATTGTTGAGCAAACTGACCTGTTCCCATTGGATGAATTTATATATGTATATATTCATTTTATATATATTCACATATATTAATTTTTATAATGGCCATATGAAGGATTATACATATGGAATCAGATATATATAGAATATATCAGGAAACTGTAATTACATTGTATTCATTTGTAAAATGACACTTTTGCCCATTTCACATTGTAAATAAGACTTGATTATCAAATATAAGAGATTGATTATATAACAAAAGAAATTATGTTTCCACCAATCTCTAAATTTTAACCTTATATCTCTAAGTATGCACCTTTAATAGGGAGTTTACAAGATGAACAGGGATATTCAAATGACCATGAAAAAAGAGCAAATATCTATCTGTACTATTTTTTAAAAGATATCAGCTTTATTACTTATTTTCTTGATTCTAAAATGCACATTTTTATATGTTCTGGCATTTCTGAAATGGAAATACAGCTTACTTTCAACATACATGCTTAAGTATGGTCTCTTTGTTTCCTTCCCTTCTTTCCTCCACTCGCCTTCCGCAAAGCAAACAAACAAGCAGAAAGCTCTTATTAAATTGTTGTCTTACTCTCAAGGGAATAGGGTGATATTTTCTAGTTCTTCACTCCGTCCCCTAGAGACACCCCTTCTGCTTATTAGCTATGTGAAGAGAAGTCATCTACTTCAAATTTCCTATTGATGGTTAAGCATCCTTCCTCAGAGGATTCTATGAACTCTGGAATCACCCATCTATAAGACATGTCTAGACGATTTCTGTCAGCCAACACCCTTTTCTCCACACACTGAGTCTCGTCTGAACAATTTCCACGTGTGCATGTCCTTTTGCTATCCAACTGTCCTCACTGTCCTCATGATAGCAGTAAGGGTTTAATTTTTAATGACCCCAGCCTGCTTTTTGTGATGGTTGGCATTATTATTCTTTTATGTACAGATGTCTTATGATTCAATTACAAACAGAAGTGCAGACACTTTGTTTGGTAGATGGCCTTATTTAATCTCCACAAAGCAAAATATGAGTTAAATATTTTTTAAAAAACAGGAAGTGAAGTTGTTTTCCTAGAATTCTTAATGGAAATTCATGAATTGGAAGGGCTTATATCTAGATCCACATGGAGACTGGGCAAATCATGTCTTATCCCTGCATTTAATCTCCACCTTCCAAGTTTTATTTTTTTAAAGGATTTTATTCTTTTTAACACTGTTTTTTTTGAGAGACAGACAGAGCATGAGCAAGGGAGGGCAGAGAGAGAGGGAGACATGGAATCTGAAGCAGGCTCCAGGCTCCAAGCTGTCAGCACAGCACCCTTGTGGGGCTCGAAATCACAAACCGCAAGATCATGACCTGAGCCGAAGTCGGACACTTAACCACTGAGCCACCCAGGTGCCCTTCCACCTCCCAAGTTTTAAAAACCAGATGAGATCTTGTTGAAGTGTACAGATTGGACAGATATAAGGAATTTTAAACGTGATCAGGTGTCATAAAAGAACAAATTGTCTGAGGGGGTGGGTATGTGGAAGGAAGGGGTGTTGGTAGGTAACCCAGCACCCGCTCCTTTGCTGACGGTAGGAGGGGATTTAAATGGGGAGGTTTAAAAAGGGAGAGTCTATTGCTTAGGACCAGAGAAGTCCTGGTTCTACACCAACATTCTATTTACAGTTGAGATGGGGTCATTTTAACAAAGGCAATTTTTCTTCCAGATCACTGATGGACTTTCAGCAGCTCTTTCCTCCACCAGCTAGTCCCCACATTGCTTGCTCTCCTGTCCCCATGCTTTTTCCCTTACCCTTTCTTTTCATCTTCAACTCTTTGCTCACTTTTTTGAGTCTCTACACAAGAAGGACTGAAATCTAACTTTTCAGTAAAGCTCTCATTGTAGACACCATACTGTCTTCATGTACCTGAAACTCACAGGATGTGAGGGTTTGCATAGTTCTTGGTCCACCGTGACCCCCTCCTTATTTTTAGTTTACACATAGTGCAATATTGGTGTCAGGAGCAGAATTCAGTGATTCATCACATAAAACACGCAGAGCTCATCATAAGTGCTCACCTTAATACCAACCACCCATCTAGCCCATCCCCACCCACCTTCCTTCATCAACTCTCAGTTTGTTCTCTAATTTTTACATGTGTTATTTATTTTTGAGAGAGCACAAGTAGGGGAGGGGCAGTGAGAAGAGGACAGAGGATCTAAAGAGGGCTCTGTGTGGACAGCAGCAAGCCTGATGTGGAGCTCAAAATCATGACCTGAAGCCGAAGTTGGATGCTCAAACAACAGAGCCCCTCAGATGCCCCTCTTTAAGTCTCTTATAGTTTGTTTTCTTCTTTCTTTTTCCTTTATTCCTCCCTCCAATATGTTCATCTGTTTTGCCTCTTAAATTCTACCTACAAGTGAAATCGTATGGTATTTGTCTTTCTCTAATGGACTCATCTCACTTAGCATAATACATTCTAGCTCCATCCACATCATTCCAAATGGCAAGATCTCATTCTTTATGATGGCTGAGTCATAGTCCAGTGTGTGTGTGTGTGTGTGTGTGTGTGTGTGTGTGTGTGTATTACATCTTTTTTATCCATTCATTAGTCAATGGACATTTGGGGTTTCTCCATAGTTTGGCTATTGTTAATAATGCACTATAAACATTAGGATATATGTACCTCTTTGAATCTGTATTTTTGTATCCTTTGGGTAAATACTCTGTGCTGCTTTTTAGCATTCTCTGTGGGTGTCTTTCTCTGTCTCTCTGTCTCTCTGTCTCTCTGTCTCTCTCTCTCCATCCCTTCCCCAGTGGCCCATATAAGTCATTTCCATAACTCACATGTAGGGATGCAGAGAGAACAGTTTAGAGCACAAATGTGTTTGACACTGGCCTGCACTGCTCAGAGACTATCAGACCATGCTGGGTCGTTTTGAGGATTCAGTGATTTACTGTGAAGAACATCTAACAAAGGACCTAGCTTGTTGCAAGCACTCAGTATATTTCTTCAGTTCACTTTCTTACCCTCCCTTCCCCATTCTTGATTCTGCTATCTGCACAGTTCCTAGAAAGTCTTTTAATTTCTGAGAATAAGATTTCATCACCTGGCTCACAAATTGTTAAGGTATTTCAGTTTTGTCTAAATTAATGGCCCTTCTGATTTATTACCTTTGCAATTCTTTATTATTCTCTATCTTAATTACCTTTATCTTAAATATTTTCATCCCCTGCAGGACCTTGAACTCCAGCTCTTTTTTTGACTGTTTCCATGTAGACCTGCACCACCTCTCTGCAACACTAAATGGATAGAATTACCACTTATGATGCTGTCATTTGCTTTTAATGAGGACTAAGTAGGGGCAAAAAAAAAGGGGGGCCATATGCGCAATCCAGAATGCCATTTACTTGAAAAAAAATCATTGCAAACTTGATATTGAGGGCCCGTATATCATATTGTTTCATATGTCTTATTTTGACATTGACCTGGTAAATGGACCTCAGTGCATGAGACCAGGAAAATTCTTGTCTCTTCTATGATTTCTGCAATGTCTTTTAAGCAGAGAATGGAACTTAAGAAAATTTCAGTTTTTCCCACTTTGCCTTGGCTGTTAGAAAGCTCAGGAACTTTCCTTCTTTCTTTCTTTTTCTTTCTTTCTTTCTTTCTTCTCTCTCATAAAATTATAACATTTTTTTCTTACTTTAATTCTTCAAGTAATTATCCTTTTTGTTTTTACTAAAGTTTTGGATTTTATCATATCCAGATTTTCCAGTGTCAATTTTTTTTAATTTGGTGTGTAAACAAAATCTAGGATAATACTGGACTAATTGGCTCCTATGACCATCGCGGGGGGCGGGGCACGGGTGATGAGGCAGCAGGTTTGATAGAGATAGAAGCGTCTTTCTAGTAGTTTTCCAACAGAATGCTAAGTCACCTCCCCAGGACTGCCATGGAGGCCTTGAGACTGCTGTGGGCAAAGCCCACAAGTATGATCTATCTTAAATATTGGATTTTATGGCTAAAAGAAATCTGCTAGGCACTGTGTTTGCTTCAGGTTTGCCAGGACATCCTTGCCCCAGAAGAGGTAAGTTCTTTTTGGGAACCCCTCTGGAATTCAACATCTTTAAAATTAATTAACTTATTTTTACAGCAACAATCTCTATGTACTTACTTGTCATGAGGCATTGTGCTGGGTTTTGACATGCTATAGTTCTTCAGATTCTCACCACAACACTGCGAGGTAAGCATTGTTAGCAGCTGTATTTTACAAACCAGGATGCCAATTCATAGAAAAGATTAAATAACTTGCCCTAAATCACACCGGAAGAGTGACCGCTGAACCATCTTTTTGAAACTTCACCCCCCAACTACTCTAGGATCTCTCAGGAAGGAATGAACTCACCTGATTCTGTCCTGGGAGCCAGTAAGGCCCGTAAGGCTCAGCTGAATTGCTCTGTAATGTGGTGAATCATTTAGACCCAGTGGACTCTAGACTCCTGCCCTTCCTCACTGGACATTATAGGGACTCTGAGGACCTTGGCATTGACCCATTAGCTGAAGAACCAAGCAAAGGATATTGAATGGCTAGCAAACACCTGACTGTATGAAGTCACCAGCTCTATCAAGTACATTTATGTATTTTAGTCTGGCTGCCTGGAGAGAGGACCAGTCAAGTTCTCCTTGTCATATCATTTTACTCAAACATTCTGAGTAAAAATCAAGTCCATTGTTTTTTATGCCTCTTTTAAAATTCACCTACCACTCTCACTGTTCCTTCCATCTGAAATATCTCTTCTCTACTAATCCATAAAGTAGAGCTACTTATGAGCTGTGTTGAAACTTGGAGGGGGAAAAGCATGTGTTTTTAAAGCATGTCCCCAAATAAATTTGAAACAATTGTAGTACTGCAAATGTCATTAAATTCTCAATTACATTTGATTCATAGACCTTTTATTTCCCCAACTGAATTTTAAAAATGATTTTTAATTTGGCAGACATAATATTTATCTTAAAAGTTATCTGTTTGTAATACAAAGAAAAGAAAGTTGTTGATAATACAAAAACTTCTAGTAGGGAGAAAAAAACTCTCAAACCATCAATATGCCAAATATTTATCTTTCTTGTGAAATAAAATGATTGATTTCCAGATAAACCATTTAGAACCAAGATCACGCCATTCCCACTGTAATTGTTTTTTCTCACTAAACTTAGAAGCATGTATGCCTCGTCTTGGTTTAATTAATAGATTATTATCAAATTGGGATTACAGATTGGTTTTGTGATTTTATTCTGAATTCAAATTATGATTGGGTTATTCATTAAGGCAAAATTTACATAGGAGGAAGTGCACTCATTTTAAGTTTGTCATTCAGTTAGTTTTGGTAAGTGTGTGCTCCTGGTAACCAGCCCAACTGGGATGTAGAATGTGTCTATCGTTCCAAAAAGTACCCTTGTATTCCTTTCCCCTCTTCCTAGGCAAATACTATTCTGATTTCTATTATGATAGATTAGTTTTACCAGTTATGGAACTTCATATAAAAGGATTCATACAGTAGGTACATTTTATAGCTGGGTTCTTTTGCTCAATATGTTTTTGAGAATTATCCATGTTGCTAGTACACCAGTAGCTAATTCCTTTTTGTTGATGAGTATATTTCATTGTAAGCATATACATCAGTTCCCTTGTTGATGGACAGAAAAATGATTTACAGTTTTGGGCTCTTGTGAATAGAGCAACAACATTTAAATTTTTTTATTATGTTTATTTATTTTGAGAGAAAGAGAGAGAGACAGAGTGCGAGTCGGGGAGGGGCAGAGAGTGAGGGAGACAAATTCGAAGCAGGCTGCAGGCTCTGAGCTATCAGGGCAGAGCCTGACACACAGGGCTCAAACTCACAAGTGTGAGATCATGACCTGAGCCGAAGTCGGACGCTCAACCAACTGAGCCACCCAGGCACCCCAGAGCAACAAATATTCTTATACGAGCATTTTCATGGATGTATGTTCTAATTTTTTGGAACTATATGTATTTCTTTCTTTTTTTATTTTAGACAGAGAGTGTGTGAGTGGGGGAGTGTGGAGGAGAGGGGCAGAGGGAGAGAGAGAGAGAGAGATAGAGAGAGAATCCCAAGCAGGCTCCATCCTCAGCACAGAGACCAACACTGGGTTCCATCCCAGGACCCTGGGATCATGACCTGAACTGAAATCAAGAGTCAGATGCTCAACTGACTGACCCACTCAGGCTCCCCTGGAATTATATATTTTTTCATTACCTTTTACTTAAATGGATATAAATATTTAAGATTTTTAAAGACCATTTATTTAACAAAATATCAAGTGCTTACTCTGAGACAGGCAGTGTCCTAAGCAGTGATGGAACAAGAGTGAACGAAATAGAGAAAATCTCTATTCTTGTGAAGGTCATTGTCTATCAAGGACACTCAATATAAGCAAGATAAATAAAAAATATACACTGTAGCATATGTCAGTAAGTGTTATAGAGTAAAATAAGGCAGAGAAGGGGCATGGGGTGTTGGGGTTGCCAGGTAGCCAAGGAAAGCATCCCTGAGAGGAGGACGTTTGAGCAAAGACTTGGACAAGATGAGGGGCAGTTGTGTAGATATCTGGGAGAAGAACGTTCCAGGCTAAAGAAGAGCAAGGCAAAGCCCTTGAGCAACAGTGTACCTTATTTGTTAATATCACAGGTGAAGCGAGCCTTGCAAGGATCAGTCGAGGTGATGGACTGTGGACAGGGCTGTGAATAATATGTCAGCTCTCAAGCCACTGCCTCTCAGCTCTGAATTGACCCCCCCCTTTTTTTTTTGCCTGCTTGGTGAAATCAGATCAGGGTCCTAAAAAATACACATTTTTTTCTTGCCAGCTCACACTAAAGCTTTGTCAATAAAGGACACTGAACAGGATTGGAATGTTGGTGACAGCGAAGTTTGGGGACGAGATATGTAGTTGCTGTCACCAGTCTGCAGAAAGAGGAAGAAATATGAATTTGTAGCCAGGTTTTTAAAAAGCTAATATATTCAAGTTAGAGGACTGCCTTTTATGTTGAAGTTATGCCTGTCATACTTTCCTGTGTTAATACGGTTCATCTTTTGTGAAATTACAAGTAATAGGTGTAGGGTTTTCTGACATCTTTCTTTGCTAAAATTGAAAAATCAGAAGCTCTATACCTGTACCCTCAGACATGAAGAATTATAATCCTCCAAACCCCCCTCCCGAAATAGTGCACATAGCTGTTAGTGTAATGTCTTTTGGGGAATTGCGGTTTGATACGTGTTTATTCATTTGGGACTTCACTGATCACTGAGACCTTGGCCCTGAGGAGGTCTTAGCCTCCTAAATTCTTCTTGTTCAGAAATTTCCACTTGTATTAAATGTTGGAACAGAAGTGCAGATCTGACTTGGGTTCTGATCATATGATTTTGAGTAATTCAGTGGGGGGGGGGAGTGGCTTTTCTAATTATTTGACATTACACAATGGTGACATTGGATTATATTGAGGGAGGGGCTAATGCTACACAGATGCAAGTAAACAAATGTGAGGAAACAAAGGAATGATTCAGAAGATCAGAAACAATAGAACTTTCTGCCTCTTTTATGAAACTGTTGTCCGTCTGTTCATTTAATACCGTCCATTGCGTCTATATCCCTGAAAGAAGTTCCTTGTAGAATTTACTGTTAAGAAAAATTGTGTGTGTCACAAACTGCTTTCTTGTATCAGATATTGTGAACCACCTAATTTATAATGTTTCTCTTTTAGCCTTGGCTGCCAAGAAGTTCAGTGTGCTAAATGTAATTCTCAATGGCATTAACCTATCTTTCTCAGTGGTTGCTGATATAAATCTCTTTCTTCTCTCTCTGGCTCTAATTCTCTTTTCAGATTTTGAAAATGCGTCCTTACATATTTGTGGTTTTGAGGTCTCAATTACTTGTGGAGAGTAGGAAAGGCAAAAATAATAAATACATCAATAAATAGAATGATCTGTATTGGTATAAAAACACAGAGCTTACTTAAAGAAGGTAAGCCCAACACATTTTGCTACTCCCAATGGCTGCACTCGCACATCTTCCTAATCCCCATTAATTCATTTTGAATAATTCCTTTTTTCACTTCATATCAGCGAACAAGTAGCCAGATTTGCTTAGAACAAATAGATGGTGAATTCATGGTGCACTTGTCATTTGGTCATTTTATATTCAGATGGAAGGTGCCTACGAGACTTGATCCCAGCTTTGAACCTGATTTCAAAAGCCCTGGTTTTCAATGGGAAGCTGGTCAAATTTGTCAACTATCAGCAACTCCTTTGTGTCGGGCGTTCTTGTGTGGATCAGATTGTGTTGCAATCCCCAGCATGGGTATTTAATTATTCAGAACAAAGGGATTTTTCTGAATTTAGATGGAAGTTAACTTGATAACACTAAACTTTTTGTGTGTACAGAGAAGGAGATTTACACTGTGGATTTGCTGAAAATATTGTGCTAAAGCTCAGGGGAGAAAGTGAGTGGGTTAAAATGTTGGCTCTATAATATTCTGTGTTAAATAACTTGTGCAAGTTATTTAACTTCTCTGTGCTTCTGTTTCTTCATCTACAAAATAGGCAAAATGGAAGTAGTTGCAGGGAGAATAACTGATATATTGTAATGTAGGTAAAGTATTGTATATAAATTATATATATATACATATGTAATGTATATATATTTATATTGTATATATAGTATATATACTTATAGTGTATATAAAGTATTGAGTATAAATAATATACAGTTGTGTGTAAAGTACTTATAATGGTCCCTGGCAGAGTTAGCTCTTACTAATATTTAAGAACTGTAGAAATGGGGCACCTGAATGGCTCAGTAGGTTAAGTATCTGACTCTCTATTTCAGCTCAGGTCATGATCTCACAGTTAGATTGAGCCCCGTGTTGGGTTCTGCACTGGGCATGGAGCCTGCTTAGGATCCTCTCTCTCCTCTCTCCTACCTCCCTCCCCTGCTTACACTCTATTTTTTCTCAAAAAAAAAAACCTATAGAAATATAGTTATATATACTAAGAATTACAATTACAAACATTTTAAACACTATCTAAATATGTTACAAACAATTTCACTTAGAGAACAGTAGGCGAGATTTAAAAAAATGTAAAAATTTTCTAACCACAAAAGATTCTTCATTAAGTTGTAATAACTTCAAGTTTTTGCAGTCACCAGATTTGGATCCTCTCATTCTTATGTCCCCTGCCTAACCGGAGCAGTTATCGAACAGCAGATGTTCAATAAACGTTGACCCGGAAAAATCTGCATTCTGACTGCAGCTCTTCAAAGTCTATATTTATTTGAGTGTCAAAGATGCCCCAGGCACTGGGGATACAAAGATAAATAAAACATGGATTCTGAGTGGGAATATGGGAGAGGCAAACGTGTAAAGAGACAGCTGTGTCCCTAGTGAAGTCGTGTGTAGGTGAAATGTGCAGGGGTGTAGGGGACTCCAAGTGGGCACCGACACCCTGACACCCCGGGGAAAGGGGTGGGTGTCAGAGGTAGTTTTCCTGGTAGCGCATCCTTGAATCTGCCCTGAGTTTGGGGATTAGGTACTAAAGCCAGCAAGTAAGGCAAGGAAAAAACCAAACAGGTATTAGGGTCAAAGTACCATTTAAAAAATCTCTTAATTGCCCCTTGAAGTAAGGGTATATACAGTACATTGTGTACACATCTGTACCCATGTGAAAGGTCTCTGGTAATGAGACAAAATCCATACTAGTAAATATAAAGCAATATTTTGCGGTATTTTAGTTTTAAAACATTATTGTTATCTAGCAGAGGTTGTAACAGTTCAGTTAACTTAAATGCACGTATGATGAGATTCTGTTCACGTTAGCTAATGAACAGTGTACTGTGATTACATTTATGACACTAGTTTTAAAAGGTTCCTTTAGAGACATAAAGAAACATTGGAAAAAAATATTTAAATCTCTCCTTAAAATGGAGTGCAGTATGAAAGAGTTGTGAACATGAGTGACAATAAAATGTACTCACCAATGTATAGCCATGCCATAGTATACAAATGTGTCCTATTTTGAGGCTATAGACTTTCTGTCAAGCAGCCACGCAAACATCTTTATCCCTCTATGCCTGGAACATTATGACTCTCAGAAGACATAAATATAGCAGGCACCAATCTAAACTGTGAAGACCAAAACACTGAGATGATATTTCATCAACAATCAAGGATATTTAAAGTGAATGTTTCTGTAATGGATTTAGACACAAAAAGTTCTGAAAGGGTTGTTGTGGGGGGGGGAAAGAGTTGATATGTGTGAACAAATTTAAAAAGCAGTTAGCCAACATTCTCAGCAGTTTATTTCCTTAGAGAAGAGGCCCAAAGTCTAAATTTTAATAAAACCTACTTCTTTTATCAGATCAATGTTATCATATAGGGTTATATTTCTGATTAAAGGCCCAGTTCTCTGTTCTTTGTATGAATGCTCCACCAAGATTAAATAAATGCCTGTGTTATGAAGACTTTTAAATAATTAAAAATCAATTAGGAAGGCATCAGAGTAGTTAATGATTTAAAATCTTATTTAATATGATACAGTAGTATAAGGTACTATTCAATGATCTCATTTTCTTTCTCTATAATTTAGTTTCTATCACAGTAAATGACAAATTCAAAGAATTTTTGTATTGAGAACATTTTTAAACACAGAAAATTGAGGAAGTCGATTATCTGAATTGTTCTACATTTATTAATCACCTAGATTCAACATTTTTTAAGTGTATAAAGCATTTTGTATAAGCAGTTACACCTCATTGGAAGTATTGCATATATTTTAATTACACCTTTATTAAGGTGTTCATATCATAAAATTCACCTGTGTTAAGAGTGTAAGTCAATGATTTTTAGCAATTCATAAGTTGTGCAGCTATTACCAAAATCCAGTTTGAAAACATATCCACCATTCTCCCCTATTTCCCTTGAGCCATTTTCAGTGTATTCTCGGTCCTTTGCATTTCTATGTAGATTTTAGGATCAGCTTGTCAGTTTCAAAAAAAAAATCACATTGGGATTATGTTGAATCTGAAAATCAATTTTGGAAGATTGTCATCCTCACAATTGTGTTATTTTCTCATTGCTGTTATAGCAAATAACAAGCTTAGCAGCTTAAAACAACACTAACAGTATAGTTCTGGAGGGAAGAGGTCCAGAATCAGTCTTAACTTGGCTAATGGCAAGGCAGTGGCAGATGTGGTTTGCTGGGCCCAGTTGTAGATTCTGGTGTCTGGGCCCGATGGTCACAAAGGACATTGGAGAAGCTCACCATGTTGTAACAGGAAGGTGAATCAAAACCCTGGGGCATATAGGAGCAGGGACTGTTTGGAAAAACATGCAGGTACTCAGCTGTGGAGACGCCTGGGCTTTTACTCCACACACTGCTGCACAGAGAGAAACTCCTCTGATGAGTAATGCAGAGGCTTAGAATTTACAGTAATAAGCATAATCATGAAAAACAAAATTGTTTGAAATCAGAAAGCTTCAAGAGGTAGTATGTTCTTAATGAGAAGGCGTGGATGGTGAAATCAGGTGGCTGTGGTTTTATTTAAGAAGTATATATCAATGAAATAAGATATATGTAGTTCTTAACACCAAGTAAATCATCTCAACCTTATTTTTTATTATATTCCCACTTGTACCAGGAGCCTCATCTAACACCTGGAGGTTATACAGAGTGAACTGGCATTTGATACAGAAAAGTCAGCCTTTCCTTGAATTTCATTTTCCTATCTTTGAACTTGACCACAATTTCACATTTCAGTTTTAAAATCTTCTGAGTCTTAAATTTCAACACAAATTAAATAGACTGTAGAAAGCTGACTTTCCCCCCTAATTCCTCATGAGTTCTTAAACTCTCCATTTTAGTTTCCATGATATGAGATTTACTTTATTTTTTTAATGGAAAATCATAAATTTTTTCCTATTGTATTCTATGATGTGGAAGTTGGGGCTTCAAGTACCCATTTGTCTCAGCAATAAAGTTAACCCAAATTATATTCAGAAGAGAATCTATATCTGATAGGAGGAGAGACGGGCTTCTCTTAGGTACGAATCCTTGGAGACAACTCAGTTGGATTATGAGGATGTTAATTCTGCCCTAGCAATGCTGAGGGGCAAAGCATATGATGTACTTCTCAAGCTGCAGAAGAGTCTGGCTGGACTCCATGCACTTGCCCATTACCCCAAGTCACTGTCTCCAATGTCCATCAACGTCCTAGTTCACAGAGAATATTTATTGCCTGCTTTAAGGATAATTAATGCAACTATTTCTTTAGATGAGTAATTCTAAAACTTTTTGCAGTCATGAACCGCTTTGAAGATTTGCCCAAAATTATAGATTCCAACTCTAGACAAAAATTCTACAAATTTTACATACACTGTTTTTCAACTAATAGAATTTATTAACACTAGAGATTGATTTCCTTCATCTAGACTAGAAAAGTGTTGTCCAGAAAGAAGGATATCTCCCATTCTCATTTTTCTTAGAAATATAATTGAATACTTCCTTTAAAGAAAAAGTCCAGAAATGCAAACAAAATTAAAAGTGGGACTTAGTTCTAAAGGTTTATTTCAGGATCAAGGAGGTTGTCCTTGATCTGTGGGAGAGCTTGGAAATGGTGTATGTTCTTGAATATATATGAGTTTGACCCAGATGCTTTCTAACATTGCACATTAATAGCTGACAAATTTTAGAAATGTATATGGGGACCCCTGGGTGGCTCGCTCAGTTCAATGTCTGACTCTTGATTTCCGCTCAGGTCATGATCTCACAGTTCGTGGGTTTGAGCCATGTACTGACAGTGTGGAGCCTGCTTGGGATTCTCTCTCTCCCTCTCTTGTTCTCCCTGTACCCCCACTTCCCTTCTTTTAAGTTTAGATTTTTAAAAAAGACTTAAAAAAAGAAAAGAAATGTGTATGGTAGCAGTAGCTCCCTTTGCCACACAAGGGCAGGCTTATATCTGGGTGCGTGAGTTCCCTCAAGATTCTTCCAGTTGAATGCACATTACATCACTTTCTTTGTCCTTAGTCAAGGTCTGCTTTGTCTTTGTCTGTGATGCTGGCAAGCCTATCTAAAGGCCTAAAGGTGGGGTGTCCCGCTGGACCAGCCAAGAGGGTCCTTGGTTTCACACTGGATGAAAATGAAACATCAGCCAGCAGGAGACAAAAGTAGAATTTATTGAATATATATATATATATATATATAGAGAGAGAGAGAGACAGACAGACAGACAGACAGAGACAGAGAGACGGTGGGGAGGGGGGGAAGTAGACTGTCTGGGAGATTTGGAAAGGAAAAGAGCATGAGTCTTGCTTTTGTTTGGGGTCTGGGGGTTCTTATTAAGGATGGTGGTCTGGTACACATGTCTTCTCAGGCATCCAGGAGCCAATTAGAATTAAAGCCAAGGGCTCAGGTCTTATTCCTTGGAGCCAGGGGGTGTCGGTGCTGAGATGACTCGCTCCAGAGGTCTGAAGTCCACATCTGATAGCTTCTTCAGGTCATTCTCACCTGGTCCTTCCTTACATGTTATTTATTCTAGAGAATCGTTGATTGTCCCTTACAAGGAGGACATAAACAATTTGCATTACAAGACATTTATAAAGGTGGGTTGGGGAGGCTCACGTCCTAGCAAGAATAGAAGCCAGAAGAGAAGGAAAGGACAAAACAACCCAGCTTTTTCCTTTCATGGGGTTCCTTTGGTTTCCCTGTCTCCTCCGCATTATTGGTGCTATCTGTCTCATCAAGGAAAGAATGCCTTCCAAATCTGTGCTGCAAAATTGTAAGCAAATAATCTGAGCAGAAGTATTTTCTGCCATGTTTGGTTGCGTCTCCAGATTTTTGCCTACACTAAACTCTCTAAGGCTTTCCCCTCTCTCCTCTGTTTACAGAAGCACTTCCTCTCAGTTTCAGAGTTAGCTTAGTATTCTATGTCCAATCTTATCTTCCAGAATAGAAAAAAAAGTTTTGCTAAAACAGTTTTTGTTTTGTTTTACTGGCATCCATAATGGTGACTAAAGCTTGAAATGGAAAGAGTTTACTCTTGCCTATGGCCAGAGCTATTGCCAAGAAAATCAAATCATGAATGAATACCTTCCTGTCAGATTATATGGAGGAGGCTTTCCTCTTCTCTCTCAGGAAGCTGAAATTCCCCCCTGGTGTTTCAGTCTACTCTGTAAGGACTTACCATTAAGAAAGTCTGTGAACTTCTGTTTAGTAGAAACCATTTCTACTTTGCTCTCGTACCAAAATCATTTGATTTGGGGGGTAGATTAACAACATCATTTGAAAATGAGGTGAATGAAGGTCCTGGCTCTGATGAAATGGAGGACTTACTTTAAGGAGAAGATGACAAAACTTCTGTCGAGTCCGTTGGCAGAGGCTCTGAGCGAAATGCTTGCTGATGAGGACAGCAATGAGTCATGATGGCATACGGAGCCTCTTTGTTCATCAAAGCTGCAAACCAGATGTGTTACCAAGCCCTGCGAGGGGCTCCGTCTGTGCCCAGAATATCAAAATTATCCTCACGGGGAAGTTTTCTTGGCAAGGAAACTTGTCACCATTTCGAAGACAGTGAGAGCCTTTGAAGTTTCCAAACAGGGCTCAGACAAGAGGAATTCTTCTTTGAAGTACAGGCCCGCACCCAGCAGCTAACAGCCAGTGTGGAATGCGGTGAGAAATGCCGTGGTCTCATCCAGTTACATGTTGAAAGAAAAAGGATGAGTGGCTGTGAATTCTTCTATGATGTGCTTAGAAATATGAGAGTTTGGGGGTAGATTACGTCACTTGAGTAAGACACTGCTTCAGATTCCTTCCTTTGTTGCAAGTGACTTTTTGTTGAGCTTTTCTGTTTCCGAGGCACTTGCATTAACCAAGGCTCCTCCAGGTATGCTTGGGAAATGATAAAACAACTTTGTTCAGAGCTTCAAAACAAGGTTTTGTGTTTGAAAAAACTTCAAGATTTAGTTGAGTCCCAACTTTTTTCTTAAAAAAAAAAAAATCCTCACTATCTGGCTTCCTTCAGTGTTGTTAGCTTCGGCAAATTGATTTATGAAAGCCAATTAAAGGACACATTAGTGTTACACTACTTCTTTTCTTGAATATTTTCTAAAGTAGGCTAGAATGCTCATAAATGTAGAAAGATGTTCATAACCAAAGTGCCAGAACTTGTTCAGTAGGAAATCATGAGACATCATTACCCACCCTGAGACGCTGAGCATATCTAGTAGTACACACGTGGTCTTACATTTATTTAGGATGAGCCAATATCTGGACTTATACATTGCCATTAAAATGTATGTATTTAACAAAACCTATTGTGAAATAGGGATAAATTGAAGTAAGCATGCGTGTTTGCACGCACATGTGTGTGTATTAATTCATAGAACTCCTAGAAGCCATCCATCTTAGAGGTTATGTTCTTCGAGTCAAGAACCTTGGGCTGAATTTTCAAAAATCAGCAGCAAGCTATGCTTTTAACCCACTTTAAATCAGCTGTCCATAGCATTCCTTCTACTGAATGATGACGCCTCCAATTTAGAGTGAGGGTCACACAGCCTCCTAAAGCTTGTTGCCACATTAACTATATGGATATTACTCTCTCTCTCTCTCTCTCTCTCTCTCTCTCTCTCTGTGATAGCCACAGGGAAAGTTTACTGTCATCTTATGGATACTGTGAAACACAGAGCGAAGCATGTTTCCTTCTGAAGTGGTTTCAAGATTTAGAACCACATTCATGGTCCACCAAAAATATTGAGTCAATATATTTGAAATCTTGATGGCGCTAAGTCAGTTTGAGCTGCTATTTTAAAGCTGCCAGCTGTTTTCGGATTCATTTTTGAGAAGGGCTATTTCTATGTAAAGAAAAAATATTTTCGTTTCTCTTTTGTAAAGGTGAAGCCAAAATCTTACTTCAGAATGGAGAACTGTGGACAATATGGGAACTAAATGTCTCCAAATACTAATGTCAAATTGGCCTTCTTTAGGGTATTTGTATCTGTGCAGATTTTTATGCCAGTATCCGGAAGAAGGGCTGACACTAAGTGGGGAGGAAAATGTGATTCTCTTCCCTATTATTGGGCCCAAGTGAAATTTAGGGTCCTTGACATTCATTAGGGAACTCAGAGTCAAAAATTCCTTTGTAGGAGGTAAGCTGGAACCTGCCAATAGACCAGGTCTGGAGAGAAGGCTGGTTAGCTGGTAAGGGAGTAACTGCATTGGGTTTGGACTATGGATTCTAGAAGTAGTGACCATTTTAATATCTAATTAATTTGCCTTGTTTGTATAGAACTTCTCTTGTGATATTTCCTTTGCTTTCAGTAAAGTCTTACATATTCTAGAACTTGACCTCAGGTGAGGAATTACTCAGTGTTTGGATGGAAGGCATATGGGGAAAATAGCAGAGTTCAAGATGAGGCTCATTCTGAGATGGCCAGGAGTCACCTGCTAAAGTGAAATGCAAGCTGTGGAGGTAACCACCACGTGGCCACCAAGACAGAATTGTGGCATATGGAGATTTTCTGCAGGGCCCCAGATACGCTCAGTGAGTGGAGACTAGAGATAGACTGGGCTGTCTTTGCTCACATGGAGTGGGTATTTGGACCCTTGCTTTGGTTGTTGTAGGCAACAAGAATATACACGGGCTGAGATCACTGGGACTTGCCGCACACACAGTGCATCGCTTCGTGGTATGCACTCAGTTTATATCATCAACTCTACTTCCATCTTTCCCTTACGTTTTTTTCACTACTCATTCCTGTAAGTTTGTGTATGTCCTTAATTTTTCTGTGGTGTGAATCTATGTGGTACCGAGTCTTGTGATTAACACCAGTAGGGGCAGATGGCATTGGCTAGAACTCATGGTTAGAGAGGCAACAGATGTGTTATTTCCCTATGCAGAGGCACGTTGGAATGGGCAGTTTTGAAGTTTTTTATGATTTTTAAAATTTATTTTTGAGAGAGAGAGACAGCACAAGCAGGGGAGGGTCAGAGAGAAAGGGAGACACAGCACCCGAAGCAGGCTCCAGGCTCTGAGCTGTCAGCACAGAACCCGATGCGGGGCTCAAACCCATGAACCGTAAGATCATGACCTAAGCCGAAGTCAGATGCTTAACAGACTGAGCCACCCAGGTGCCCTGGAATGGGCAGTTTTAGAATGCTCCAGGGAAGAGAGAACAACACTTATTGCTCCCCCTTTTATGAGTGAACTTGCAAATGCCCTTGTCAGTGTCTGGGACTCCCTGTTGCCAGGCAGTCAGAGCTTAGGTGCCTGCTTTTGCAACAGCACTGGGAATACACCTGTACGTCACCTAGAGACCTTGGGACCCGTGGGAAGCTTGCGGCTTTGCTGCAAGGAGAAGTTGGATTTGTACGCAAGTTTCCCACTGGGAGAGAGAGTAGGGCTGGTTCCAGCCAGTCCACCCTCCAGTAATCCAGGTGTTTAAAACACCTGAGTGTTTAAAAACAAATCCTCCTTGTTACTCTACAACAACTTTGGAAATTATTGTACATCCTTTTGGAAGAAAGAAGGATATGAAAATTCATTAAAAATAAAATACTGACATGTCATACTGACAATCTCTTCCTCACCTGCCCCACCCCCCAAATTCGGAGCCATAATGCCAAAAGAATATTGTCCTTCAAAGTAGTGCTCTTTAGAAAGTGAGGACAACAGTGTCTCCATAATTCAGTACACGTTTGGACTTCTCTTTCGGAACCCACCTTCGAAGCCATTTATCAAACACGGAACAAAATCATTATTTTATGCCAACTGGACATTCTCTCTCAGTCTGCTGATCTTTATTCCTGCTTCCCTTCTTCCCTATCTTTTTCCTGTTGAGTGTACTCCCTCCTTCCTCTGGCTCTTGCTCATTTTCTACATAAGCAGCAGTAACATCATGAGAGGCCCTGCTGGCGCTGGCACTCGCTTAGAAGGGGAGGTGCTGAGAAAGGGGGCTGTGAGGTAGGACAAGCTGGACTCGAGGAACTGATTTGGCGCCCAGAGTGGAGGTTGCTTGGGGTGAAGTAATTTGTATGCAGTCTGCAAAGGGACATTTTACAGCTGGGTCCTATACACGTGAATCATGGTAAGCTGAAATCACTATAAGTCAAATAGCTATGACTTTAGGAAGATCTATACAAAGTGTCATATAAATGCCGTGTGTAGTCATGATTAGCTCTTTGTTTTAAGGGAAATAGTAAGTTGTTTGGGGGCCCAATAGAACCTTATTACAAAGGCTTTTTTAATGTTAAAATGTTCCTAGTTGTGTATATCTGAACAGTTATATGGAGTTTGTTGTTTTTTTTTTTTAATTTTCCTTATAGTGTCAGAAAAACATTCCCCCAAAGCCAAAAATGCATTAAGTGGAAAGCCTTGGAAGAGACCGCCAGCAGAGGGCGCATGGATTAGAATCACGTGCCTTAAATCCACTCCATTTCCTTTTTCCCCCTTAAGAATAAGAAGGATAAGGGGGTGGTGGTCATGGAGGGGGGCACTTGTGGGGAGAAGCACTGGGTGTTATATGGAAGCCAATTTGACAATAAACTATTATTTAAAAAAAGAATAAGAAGTACTTCAAATATGGTTTCAAGAGTCAGCATTTGAAATTTTTATATTCTTCCTTGTTTTCAAGATTCAAGTATTTATATAGAGGAATGAATGAATTTTTTAAGTGATAGTAGTGAATAAATAATAATATATTTCACAATTGCCTTGATCTCATTCTTTTTGAATGTGAAAATGTTCTCTCCATGATCCCTCTTGCACTTGCTTCTTACTATTATTTTCTTTGTATGCCTGGGTGGCTCAGTCAGTTAATTGATTGACTTCAGGTCAGGTCATCATTTCATGGTTGGCGGGTTCAAGCCTGGTGTCGGCTCAGTGCTGACGACTCAGAGACTGGAGCCTGCTTCTGATTCCATCTCTCCTCTCTCTACCCCTTCCCCACTTGCAGTCTGCCTCTCCTTCTCTCAAAAATAAATAAACATTAAAAAATATTGTTTTCTTTGATTATCAAAACAAGATATTCTGAAAAGTAGAGTAAAAAAACAAAAAGCAAAAAGCAAACCAACGAAGACTGAAAAATCCTCCCTGGAGTCAATACTAATTGTGATTTGATTTCTTCCACTATTTTCCTATGCATATTTTCCTATTTAAAATTGTAAAGAAGCACTGTAACAGGATTACTTAAACAATTGTTTTTGAGAGACAGAGAGGCAGCATGAGGAGGGGAGAGGCAGAGAGAAGTAGACACAGAATCTGAAGCAGGCTCCAGGCTCTGAGCTGTCAGCACAGAGCCCTACGTGGGGCTCAAACCCACAACCGTGAGACCATGACCTGAGCCGAAGTCGGATGCTCAACCAACTGAGCCACCCAGGTGCTTCTAAACAATGTTTTAAATGTGTGTGTGTGTGTGTGTGTGTGTGTGTGTGTGTGTGTATGTATGTGCGTGTGTGTGTGTGTGTTTTGAGAGACAAGAGAAAGAGAGAGAGTGGGTTAGGGGCAGAGAGAGAGAGAGAGAGAGAGGGAGAGAGAATCTGAATTAAGCTCTGAGCTATCAGTGCAAAGCCTGACATGGGACTTGAACTCACACACTGTTAGATCATGACCTGAGCTGAAGTCAGATGCTCAACCGACTGAGCCACCAGGTGCCTCCAGGATTACTTTTTTAAAGGAGCATTTATGGCAAATGTGCAATGGAAGGAGAGGTAGTATGAGATGATTTCTTCTTAGCGTACACATAGGGATCCAAGGCTTCCAAGACCAGACTTACATAAAAGGCCCCCAGAGAACCAGGGCAGTAACTCAGCACTGGTTGGCAAAGAAAGTTACATTGTATATCCTCAGAGTTATCATCTGATTGAGTTAATGAGCCACCACTCATATGGAGCATCCTTATTGGCCAAAGAGACTTAACCTTTCATATGTCCACTTATGTATAGTTACCATTGGCTTAGACATTGACCTTTCACCTTTGACCAATATGTGATAGCCAGGGTAGTGGGACTGATTTTCCTCAGCTCATAGCACAGTCTCAAGTTATGTAGAAATTAGATTATGTGGGAGTCCGGGTGAGAAAATTTGGTGTGCTTTAGGGCGATAGCTATGGAAAAGATGAATAAAGCAGTCAGATTCTTGATTTATTTTGAAGACAGAGCCAACAGTATTTAAATATATGTGGGAAATGAGAGAAAGAGAAGTCAAGGATGGCTTGAGACATTGGAATAGTGGGATGCCAGTTACTGAGCAGAGAGGTTACAGAAGGAAGATTTGAAGAGGAATAAAAATACTGTGGAATATATTAAGTTTGAAGTTTACATTAAGCATCAAACCAAAGATGTCCACTGTACAAATCTTAGGTTTTAGGAGAGAAGTAACAGGTAGAGGTATAACTTAGGAATCATGAGGAAGTGGTGTAGCCTAATATAGGATAGTGCTTAAAAGCAGCAAATTGCAGCCAGAAGGCCTGGGTTCAAGTCTTCGCTCCATCACTGATTAGCTGCGACTGTGGGCAAATTATTTAATTTCTCTGTGCCTCAGTTTTGCTTTTAAGATGGGGGTAATAATTTGAACTATCTTGTAGTGGCATTGTGAGGGCTGCTTAGTATATGTAATATGCATGGAATGGGGCACAAAGTAGGAGTATCAGTTATTAGTCCTACTATGATCATATGACTACACTTGGTATTTAAAGCCATGGCATTCAGTAAGATCACCTGACTCTAGCCAGAGATGTTGAAAGACTGAGACATGAGACACTGCAATCTTTAGGTTGAAGGAAGTAGAAAAGGGATCGGTGGAACAGACTAAAAAGTGACTAGGATGGGAAGGAAGAGAGACTAATGTTCCCAGAAGTCAAGCGAACATTTTCTAGAAGGAAGCAGACATAAATGTATCAAGTGCTACTGAGAAGTTTAATGAGATGAAGCCGGAGAACAACCTCCTGGGTTTGGCAACACAGAGACCCTAAGGGACACTGCGGGAGCTATTCCTGTGGGAAGTCACAGAGCAATAAAGAGCGAAGGATAATGTTACAGAATTGCATCTATATACTCTAGAACTACACACACTTTGGCAAGATGCCCCACTATGGCAGCTCCTTAAACGCTAACATTTTCTGAGGAAACAGCAAATTCATCATTCCCGTCTCACTCTCACTTAAGGGCACACATTTATTGAGTGGAAATGCAGGTGACATTGGCGGCACTATTTTAGATGGGGTTTTTTTCCCCTTCATTTTTCTCCCTAAGGTCATAGAATTAAATTTGCACAAGGTAATGATGTCATACTACTATTATCACAAGCGGAGGCAACATTAGGCATAAACAGCCACTCAGGCGGGTGTCCTCGAGAGGAGATCAGAGGGTGGCAGGTACTTTCCGTCTCGTGGATTCTTCTGCAGTACATTTGTCGTGTGCCCTACTTTCTTCATGGTGTTGAATCGTGAGAATTTCTCCATGTTTTAAACATTTTCAGGAACATCATTTTTAATAACCATTTAATAATTCAACCTATGCCTGTTCCATAATTCATTGAACTACTCTTCTTTTGCACATTGATGGTGTGTACACTTTTTAATTGTCGCAAACACCACCCAAGTAATCTGTCATACATTAATCTTTGTCTTTGCTCCGATAATTCTTGTGGGGGTGGTGGTTCTCAAAAGTGGGACAAAGCATGAATATTTTAAAGACTCTTGATATGCTGCTGTTAAATAGCTTTCCAGAAGTATTGCCTTGTTATAAAGTATGCCAAGAGATTGAGTACCCACCTCACCCCAGCAGTATTGCACATACTCGTGTAGTCATTGACGTTTTTATTACTGAAAAAAGGTATCTCACAGCTGTTTTAATTTTCCATCCAAAGGTTAGTGCTTAGTAAACATTGCATTTTTTCTTCTGAGACCTCTATGCTTCTGTTCTTTTGCACCTCTCTGATTTTGGGTACCCACGATTATATGTTATCATGGCATCTCTTGGTTGTGACAGGTAGGGTTTAAGGCTAGACTACATCTGCCCCCTGCATGTGCATTTGTCTGCTGGAAAAGCAATGGAGAAGAAAGTTGGCATAAGAAAGCATACAGAAACACAGTTCTAAGGTTAGTAGACAGCTCAATGTTTCCTATTGTCAGTTTTAACCTCCTAGAGATTTGGTCTCTCTGCAGAAACTTTCTGAGGCTTTACAGGGATGGGGGATAGGAGGTGGCAAAAAATTGAGAATCAGCTTCCAGCCAGTCCTTATTGAGCAAAAGTAAAACATACAAGTTATATATGTTATAGTATATAAGAAGATATGCAAGAAAATATATAGTATAGTATAGAATAGTATGTAAGAAGATATACATATTCTAAAGATATACAAAAAGCCAAACCATAGATTGGAAAATTGAGCTCAGTAATTCAAATAAAAACAAATAACAAACAACATTAAATCACATCTGAAAAATGACATCCTTGAAATCCTATTTTGAGCCGTGCTTCACTGAACAAAAAGGATAGTTCACAGAGGCAGCTGATATATGATTCCTATTGGAGCTCTCTCGGTTCCATTAGGTATACAAAAAGATGGATGAAAATAATTGTACTTTAAGAGAAATGAGTTAAACAGTTGTGACATAGAACATGAAATGATTAAAATGACCTAATATAAGAATTACAGCAATAAGGATTTCATCTACTGCTTTATGATTCACCGGAACATTTAATAGGAATATCATGTTTCCACTAGGCAATTGTCTCCACTTCTTTAAGACATTGAGTTTGTCAATCTAAACATTTTGTCAATCCCAGTGCTGACTCATTCAAAAGACTCTGAACTTCAGATATTATAAATAGTGTGTCCAGACTGGAATTATATATAGATGCAATAAATGCTTCCCTCAGTGGTGTACAAATCAGTTTTTACAAATTTAGTGGAGTTTTTTTTTTTAACATAGTCACAGATTAGGAAATTTATATTGTAAGCATCAATTAAAATGAAAATTATACTGTAGTGTTTTGTAAAGCAAAGAACTACTTTATGAGCAAAGAATTCTCACCTAATTTATTGGCAAACAGTGGACTTGCTCAGGTTGCTTCATATTTTGGGGTCTCGGTGCCCTCATCTGTAAACTGATGTGTCTTTACATCATTTTAGATGGATCTCTGAGGTCACTCCCACTCTAGAGCCTCATCATAAGTGGCACATATGGGCAGAGATTGGCCTTGTTAAAGCCCTACTCTGTAAAGTGGGCTACTTATGATAGAAAAAAGTCTGGGATGGTCCATGCATTCCATTTAGCTATTCAACTATAACCATCTTTTTTACTTAGGACTTAAAATTTTTTAACATTTATTTACTTTTTAAATTTTTAAAAAATGTTTTATTTATTTTTGAGATAGAGAGACAACCAGCATGAGCAGGGGAGGGGCAGAGAGAGAAGGAGACACAGAATCCGAAGCAGGCTCCAGGCTCCAAGCTATCAGCACAGAGCCTGACATGGTGCTTGAACCCATGAACCGTGAGGTCGTGATTCGAGCTGAAGTCGGATGCTTAACTGACTGAACCTCCCAGGTGCCCCTACTTAGGACTTTATGGCAACAACATGTATTAGTTTAGAATAGCTGCACCAAAACTTGTGAAATTTCTTTTTGAGGGATTTAGTGTATATGAACAATATTCTATGTGAGGTTTCTTTCCTCTATCACATACTACACAGTGCCTAATGTCATTGCTATCTGATGATACTGGAGGGTGGATAGCTTCTCATTCTGTATACACTACCTTGGGTCTATATACAGGTTCTCTGTGTTCATTATTCTGAACACTATTCTATAGTTTGAAAGGAGACAATGAGAAAGTTCTCCTCTCTCCATATTTTAGAATTTGAAAGTTTGTTGTTATGGAATCTAGATTCGCCAGACTGTTGGTTAGAAGTGACTCAAACACAACTCAAATGCTTCCATGTGTGTGTGTGCGTGCACGTAGAGTTCACATTAGGAAATTATGGATGAACAGGGTTGGGGCTGGCCGTACTGGATGATGGAACTTCTTTCAGGACTCTTGTCTCTCAATTCTCATTCTTCTACATGTCAACTGTATCCTTCAGGCGGCATGAGGAGGATATAGTCACCAGTGTCTCTGGGGACATATTCTTATAGCTCTTGGCATGAAAAGAAAAAAAGAACCCAAGGAGAACAGTGATTGGACTGATGTAAAGGACATGGCTATTCCTGACCCATCACTGTGGCCAGGTGCATGGGGCATACTGAATCGCTTAGTCAGGGCAGGGAGTGGGCACCCGCCCCCCTTAATAAGGAAGAACAATTATTTAGTGAAAGGGGAGCTACATTATTACTGGAAGGAGGGCAGGGGTCTGGGTGGACAAAAACAATGGTTTTTCACATGTTTCACAAGCTATGGTTTCACATGGCTGATGATGAAGAGATTTTTGTGTATATAGAACTTTACGATTTATAAAACACTTTCATATATGTCATGTCTGTTGTTGGTTCTCACAGAAACCCCATGACATTTGGTTCTTGTCTCCATTTCACAGGCAAGAAAACAAGCTCAGAGCCCCACAGCCAGCATTGCTATTGTGGCGATTATGCACTTTATTAAGATTTAAGATAAGTTAAAAAGATTCTTCCAAACTTCAAGTGGGATTTTCACATCGTCACCCTGTAGACAAATGGGGCTCCATGATGTTTAATATTTCTGAAAAATGTTTATATAACAGAACAGTATTTCTTTTAAAGTTCATTCCTAAGCAGGTGCAAAGGATTTGAAAGATCGACTCATAACCTTGCTTTCATTTCCTTCGCCAAAATTTCCTGTTTTTCCTTGTGTGTTCCCCAAATGTCTTGATCATTCCTGCTCACCGACAAAACCTAACGGGACAGAGGAGTATGCATCAACCAGCCCAACTTTTTTCCCTTCTCTATCATTCAGTGCCTCTAGCCTTGAGTGTGTATTGTGACTGTCTCTGTTTAGAGTGACTCAGTCTTGGTCGTACCAATTCTATGTGTGAGCTTGTTACTTTGGATTCCTGTAGTGTTTCCTTAAACATACCATTTGTTTGTAGGCTTAAGACATATCTGGAAGAATAAATATGAGAAAGACTTGTATTTAAATAAATTATGGTTCTAACATGGGTTACCACTTTCTAATGTCTGAGATTTGAGGTGTCAGGAAAGCAGACACACTCTGAGTGATACAGAGTAGGACATTTATTCTTGGGTACAGAACCTGCTGCTTCCATGCCTGGAGGTCCTGCCTCTGTCTCGCCGTCATCCTTTTTTTTAATGTCTATTTATTTTTGAGAGACAGAGACAGAGCATGAGTGGGGAGTGGCAGAGAGAGACGGAATCACAGAATCCAAAGGAGGCTCCAGGCTCCGAGCTGTCAGCACAAAGCCTGACACAGGTCTCAAACCCATGAGCAGTGAGATCATGACCTGAGCCAACATTGGATGCTTAGCTGATTGAGCCATCTAGACGCCCTTCTCACCATCATCCTTACCATATCCTGAGGGAATCCTGGATGAACTCCACACCACATCAGTGATTCATTCTACATCCTTAGCTTCTTTCCATGTTTTCCTTCACTCTCTCTGAGCCACTTACTCTTGAGTTGCTATCTAGACATTACACTCACCAGCACAAGTTTTGAAATCTCTATTTGAAGGATTCTTCTTTCTACCCATTACCTCCTATTCTTTCTTCTCAGTTATTTAGGTATTCCACCAGGTCCTCATCCCACTGAGATTCTAACCCTTTGTCTTACTCTGTCTTCTCTTTCCCTCACACATTCATATTCTCACTTCTTTTCTCACGCAGCTTGGAGTCTAGAGACCACCAACAAAACTACTCCCTTATCAGTCCCACACCCCTCTCTTTCTCTCCCATCGTTGCCTTGAAATATCCCCACTCAATTTAAACCCAATTTTCTGTTTACTCTGTGCCCCCACCTAAGCCAAACCCTGGAGAAAGAGAGAGAGAGAGAGGGGGGAGGGGGATAGAAGCCACAGTCGTTTTAAAACCTCATCTCAGAAGTTCTGTCACTTCTGCTGTATTCTAATAAATGCAAGTCAGTAAGTCCAGTCCATGGTCAAGGGGAAGAAACTGTGGAAGGGCATTATACCAGGAGACAAGACTCCCTGGAGCCTAAAAGACTGCTTCACATCCAAGTTGTCCGTGGCCTGTATCTTATCAATGCCAATGGGCAATTTTCTGCCCTTGGCCCTCTCAGTGACATTGATACAGTTGATTACCTCTTCTGTAAATCATTGAGTGTCTAGGTTTCTGAGACAGTATATTGGTTTGATTTTCCTCATTAATGACTTCTTCTATACTGACCTCTAACTATTAGAATGCCTGAAGATTCTGTCCTTGGCCTTCTTACTTTGATATCTACACTCTTAGGTGATCTCATTCTACCCCATAGCTTTTAATAGCATCTAGGTGCTGACAAGTCTCAAATATGTGGCTCTCCAGTACCTTTCTCATTAGCTCCAGAGTCATATATCCAATTGCTTACTCTGCATCTATTTCTTCTTAGGTGTCTGATAAACATCTCAAACTTCACATATTTAAAGAAGAACTATTGATTTCTCCAAACTCTGCCCTCCTCCCCCATATCCTACCTCAATATCTCCTACTGCTCAAGTAAACACCCTTGATTTCTGCTGGTGCTTGACCTTGATGACAGTTGATACAACTGTCAGGGAATGGGAGGTCTGATTCTATTCAAGTTATAGAGATTTGTGGAGCATGAGCTTTGAAAAGACAAAGAACATTACTATAATAATAGTAACAATACTACTGGATACCTGGCTTTATTCTGAGTGAATTAAATTTATTTATTCTTTTAGTTCAGTCCTTCGAACAATTCTAAAAATAGGTATTGTGGTGCTTGGGTAGCTTAGTTGGTTGAGCATCCAAATCTTGATTTCAGCTCATGTCACGATCCCAGGGTCGTGGGATTTAGCTCTGCATCAGGCTCATCACTAAGCTTGGAGCTCTCCCCCTCTCAAACTGTCTCTAAAAAAATAAATACGTATTATTATCCTCATTTTGAAGATGAGGAAGGTGAGTCTCAGAGGGTTCCAGGCTGTATTTGATTAAGGACTCATTGTTGGTAGCAGTTACGATTAAGTTCAATACAAGTGACAGGAAGCCAGTAGTGCCTAAAACATGTCAGCTTTATTTTCCTCTCGCAGGCCACATGCGGCTGGTTAGTGATTTCATATCCATCAGACTGTGGCTCGTGTTATTTTCTATCCTCCTCACAAGGTTTCCATTTGATGATGGAAATAAGATAGTTGCTCTAGCATCAGCTTTCATGTCTACTTACCGACCAAAAGAAAGACACATAGAGAGAGGGGAGAAATCCCTTCTCTTAAGGACACTTCTTGAAAGTTACACTGCTTATCTTAGACCATCAAGCTGTTATAGCAACTTAACCATAAACTGGTGGCTTATAAACAGCAGAAGGTTATTTCTCACTGTTTTGAGGACTAGGAAGACTGAAGCCAAGGTGCCAGCAAACTCGTTGTTTGGTGAGAGCCCTCTTCCTGACATATAGACAGACAGCTGTGTCCTTACATGGCAGAAGAGGCAAGGGAGTTCTCTGGGGTCTCTTATAAGAGCACTACTCCCATTCAAGGGGACTTCACCCTTCAGGAACTAATCACCTCCCAAAGACTTCCTCCTAGTACATAGGGGATTGGGATTTTAACATGTGAATGTGCGGGGAACCAAACATTCAATCTAGAGCACTAATTCTACCTGGAACCATTGACTGGAACTTAATTTCCAGGACTTCCCCAGTGTCAAGGAAGACTGGAAACATAGTCGCCACAATAGGGCTGCATACCCAAGGCTATGTGGTTCTTGAGATCACAATCTTGCTGTCAACCCACACTTTACCTCCTGAGTACCTTGGCAGCTGAGAGTTCCAAAGACAGCTTTAATACATATCCAGTGTGCCTCTTTAACTCAGCCTCTGTCACATAGACTACAGGTGAGGTCTTAGTTATTTCCTCAGCTTCTTGGTTCCTTGGCATTTTAAGTGCTTTTCCTTTTTCAGTAAGCTCTATGCCCAAGGTGGGGCTTCAACTCACAACCCCAAGATCAAGTCACATGCTCTACCCAAGTAAGCCAGCCCAGTGCCTTTTGAATACTTTTATGTACTCATCCCAAATGTTATAATGACTTGTTTTTGGTTTTCTTGAATCAAGCACTGGCTAACTGGTAATGTTTATTACATGAATAACTCACTTAACAAACAACATAATTTTATGTGTCTCTAGCACATTGTCTGGCCTTTTACAGATATTCACAAAACACATGTTCATTGAATGGATGGATGGGTGGATGGAAAATCAACGGTTTCCTAATTCAACACTTTTTTCTGATTTTAGATAAGCACAGTCTACATTCTCAGCTAATCCCTTTGCTTTCAGGGTTGGGAGAAGAGAGAGAAAAGAGGGAAAAAAACAGAAAAAGGGAAAAGGAGATGAGGTGTGTTTATACAAGTTCTCTGGTCCCCTACTTCCTTCTCTCACTTTAGTATTGATGCCACAGTTATGAAGTTTGCTATTCAAATGAACCTTGATAATATTTTCTGGGAAATGACTTGAGTATGCCACATTCAAGACCAATGACCAGTGTATTAATGTTTCGGGATTTGGGAGTATTTGGGGAGGTTGCAACTGATTTTGTTCAGTGAAAGCATACATACTTTCTCCTTGTAACATCTTCATTTAAAACCTACATAAAATTTTATATTTCAAAGCCCTAAATATGAAATAATTTTTTAAAAGTCCCCTATGAGGTAGTACTGGTAAATCTACAGTTATTTCAACTCCACAAAGAAGTAGACATCATCATATTCCTCATGAAAAACTCCAGCAAGAGCCATTGGCATGGTTTGAATATAAACATCTAGCAGCTAAATGACTTTATCGAGCTACAATCCCCATGCTCAGCGATTTAGAGGAAATCAGCAGCTTAACCAAGGTTTGTTTTTTTCTTTTTGCTGAGCAATTGGGGGCCAAAAATAAAACACTATTACATCAAACTGCAGACAAACAAAAATCTGAATACATTCGCTCTCTTCTCAGGGCATTTCTGTACCTAATGAGCACAGCTGAGCCCAAAGGCATCAAGATGTTTCTTGCCATTAGGCAATGGGGTAGAGGATTATCCAATAATTCCTGGCGGGCATTGTCGGTTCTTCTGGGTAAAATAGAAAGAAGGTCAAAAGAGGATGCAAGTATTTTTTAATCAATGGGAGAGAGAACTGATACATTCCTCTGACCTTTTCGATTGCAGGGAAGATATATTATCTGCATTAATTAGCATGTAGAGAAATTCCTTCTGGGTTGCCAAGTGACTTCCTGTGAGTAGTGGGGAATATGTTTGTAATATGATATACTGCAATCTGTCATAAAGAGCCAAGTTTTTTGACTTTGTCTCTGAGTACATGTCAAAGGTGAAATAGCTTTGCCAGTTATGTTGCATTAGTCTTTCTAATTGGAGAAAAAGGTTAACATTTGTGTAACAACATTGGTGCACAGCGCCTGGGTTTTGAAATGCCAGTTTGCTTAGGATACTGGGTGTTGTTAAAAGGAAATATTTTGAGAGGTATATAAATCATCATTATCTCTGGCATAGTTAATGCTTGTTGAACACTAAACAAATTATTTCATATAATTCTTGGAGGAAGTACAGCTAGTATCATCACCATTTTTTGGTTTTGTTTTGTTTTGTTTTAGAGAGAGAGTGTATGAGTGGAGGAGGGGGGCAGAGAGGAGAGAGAGAATCTTAAGCAGACTCCACAGTCAGCATGGAGCCCAATACAGGGCCCGATCCCATGATCCTGAGACCATGACCTGAGCTGAAGTCAAGAATCAGAGTCACCCAGGTGCCCCTGTATCATCACCATTTAACAGGTAACGAAAATGAAGGCTTGGAGGGATTAGATAATTTGCTCCTAGACCACAAAGATGGTAAAGCTAGGATTTGAACCCAGGTCAGTCTGACTCCCAGATCTAATATGCTATACACTTAGTACTCCTTCAGCTTTTGTCCTTCTAACTGGGTGCTATTGTGAGGGTTACCTAGTTTTCCTCTGCCTCAGTTTCCTTGTGTGTAGAAGGGAACAAGAATAATTTTGTGTTATTAGGATTATAAGGATTGAATTATATAGTGGATATAAGGGACACCTGAGTGACTCAGTCAGTTAAGTGGCTGACTTCAGCTCAGGTCATGCTCTCATAGTTGGTGAGTTCGAGCCCCGCATTGGGCTCTGTGCTGACAGTTCAGACCCTGAGCCTACATCAGATTATGTGCCTCCTCTTTCTCTGCCCCTCCCCTGCTCACGCTCTGTCTGTCTGTCTCTCTCTCAAAATTAAATAAACTTAAAAAATAATATACAGTGAATATAAAACATTCAGTAAAATGCCTTATTACAAAGACCATGCTATTATTATTCTTTTAAATTGTCACATTCAGGGGTTGGGAAGAATGTAATTATCACCTGCTTTTCTCATTTGGTGAGGAGGAGGAATAGCTGAGTAAATGTTATTTATTGCCAACAGTCCTCATATTCATGGTCCTAGAACGCCAGAACTTGGAAGACTCCACATTAAACCATCTTTGTTTTTGTACAGATGAGGAAACTGAGACCCAAGGAGCCAAATCACCTTTGGGGTCCAAGTCTGGGAGAAGCATGGACAAGGTGAAACCCATTTTCAAAGCTACTGGTGAGCCTCTCCATGTGAGCACAATGAACTCCTAGCTACCCTTCTGTTTCTATTTCTTTGTTTGAATTTGCCATCAGATAAACAGTTAGTTGTCAATCAAACATAAACTATGTCTAACATTTTTTCCATGTATAAATGTAAAAAATGAAACTTACTTTCTGAAAACTTAAAAATCCATAACCTGTGAAAGCTTACACTTTTTTCCTGAAGTATATTAAAAGAGGCAGAGCACAGAATACTTTGAAAAACCAATTTGAGAGAGCAAACCGAGAGTAATCACAACATTTTAAAATATATTATTTAAACCTATGTGTTTTATAAAGATATTCACTTTTACCTTGCAAGTCCTATAAATAAGTATTAAAAGCAAGAATTCTCTTGGGCACCTAGATGGCTCAGTCGGTTAAGCATCTGACTTTGGCTTAGGTCACAATCTTGTGGTTCACGAGTTTGAGCCCTGCATCTGGCTCTGTGCTGACAGCTTAGAGTCTGGAGCCTGCTTCAGATTCTGTGTGTCTCTCTCTGCCCCTTACCCACTTGCACTCTGCCTCTCTCTCTCTCTTAATGTTTAATTAAACATTAAAAATAATATTAAAAAACAAGAATTCTCAGTTTAAATGGGCAACAAACACAAGGTCCTCATTTATATTTGATTTCTAAACATTGGTCACAAAATGGAAAGATATGAGTCAATTGTGTTCTCAACACAATAAGACACTCTTGTTTTATCACTACAAAGCCCATGAGGTAAATATAATGCCCATTTTGAAATGAGACAATGAAGTCTCAGAAAGGTTTGGTTATTAATTTACTGAACATTATAGAGCTACAAGGGGCAAAGCTGAAATTAGAACCTGAGTCCTTGTGATTTCTGAAACTCAATGTTTTCTGTTCTAGGTTGCTTTGAACAAACTTTTACCATACCTGTTATTTCCTATCCCACTTTTCATGTTACCGATCTTATCACTGACAGCTCAGTCAGGAAAAGAGGAACTACGTGTTTTGGAGATCATGACTTGATTCAAGGATTTACAGCTTGCGTGACTGTGGGGACTTGTAACAGGAAGGCCTGGTGGGCGGCAGGAGCCGGGGGGAGAGAGTCTCACAGGGTCAGCAAACAATCTCTAGGCACTTTCTCTGAAGCACTGCTATGCGTGGCGGAAGTTAGCACTTGTGGGAGAATCTAATTGGTGTGGTGCGTCTGGTTGCCAAAGTGGGATTGCAAAGAAGGTCATGGAAGGGTCTGTGGAAACTGACACCCCCAACTCTGCAGGCAGGCATGTGGTGTCTATCTTGCACACAGCTTGTGTAGCACACTTATGGGAGAAGGCGCCAACTCAACAGCTGAGGAAAGAGAGTCCTCATGATCTCGGGTGTGTGGATCTTGTCAGCCTCATCCCACCCACTGCCTTGCCACCTTCTCTTTCAGTACTTCACATTGTCTTTGTCTGGTATGTTGTGTGTGAGGATCCAAGGAGATAAAAGATGGGACTCCATTGAGGGCCATGCCTGGCCCCAAATAAATGATCAGTTATCGCAGGCCTTCTAGGTTGCAAATGACAGAACCTACTTCAGTTGGTTGAAGCAGAGGGTAAGTTTATTCCAGTTATTAGGTAGCTCAGAGAATATCCAGCAGGGTTAAGACAGAAACAATATCCAAGTACCCATGGGTCTGTCCCAGAAGCAGCCCTGTTGCAGCCTTCTCTGGGCACAGCCCCGGTCACAGGCATACTGATGTCGGGCCCTGGATTCCAGAGTTTCCTCCATGGTTTTCCCAGAAACAGAGGCCTTTGTTATGAGCCAGTGTAGGAAATGTGTTTCATGCTCCTCTATTCTCACCCTGCTTTCTTCTAAACAAAATTTTTTTAAGTATATCTATTTATTTTGAGAGAGACAGACAGAGCAAGTGGGGGAGAGGCAGAGAGAGGAAGAGAGGGAGAGAGAGAAACCCAGGCAGGCTCTGCACTGCCGATGCGGAGCCCAATGTGGGGTTTGAACACACAAACTGTGAGATCATGATCTGAGTGAAAACCAAGACCTTGGACACTTAACCTACTGAGCCACCCAGGCCCCCTCCTCCCCCAGTTTCTTCTAAATCAATCTCACATGGGCATGTCTGATCAGCAGAGCCTAGATCACACACCTATGCCCTTATTGCAAGGGAGACTGTGAAAGCAAGGGAGAGAAAGGGGAAATTTGTCTGAGACTGATTCTCTTGGCAGGTTGCCTTCTAGACCATGAGTTCCTTCCCTGAAAATTTGCCACAAACTGAGTAGAGCCCAGTGGCTTAAGGCAGTCAATTCTGGTCAAGCTTGAGGCTCACATCCCAGGATTCTGATCATACAGAGGAAGGGCTACTACTTCTGCAGTCTTGTGGTGCTTGGCTGTTGGGGTTCAATCAATAGTTTACTACGTCATGCAGCTACAACTGTGAGCCTTGATCTCCAGCTTCTGTGTTGTACCATAAGAAGGCCTGATGTTCCCCAAAGCCATGAAAGATCAGGGTAGGGTTAGAGCCAGTTTTCTGCCGTGCCATGTTACTATGGTACTCGACCCTTCATTACCCAATGAGAGTGGCTCAAGATTAAGGTCACTCCCTGGGATTCTGCTGTCTGGCCTTGTTAGACCTCTATGCAATGCCTTAGAACTGCTAAAAAACAAACTGAGGTATATTAAACATGTTTGAGAGTTTATCTGAGCAAAAATCGATTTGAATTGGGCAATGCCAAGTCAGAAGTGGTTAGGAGCACTCTGCCCACAGGAGCCAGGGGAAAAGCTTAGTAGAGAAAGTGTGGAAATTATTTGATTGGCGATAGCCTAAAGCCTACTTGGCTGTTTGTGAATGGCTGTCTTCAGTATTTTGATTTCATAACCCGGTGGCATTTGTAAAGGTAAGATTTAGATTTTGCTTTGCTTATATTGGCCACCAAAGTGTTAAAAACACTTCCCTCTAATGGCTCTCTTGTTTAATGAGTTTAACAGAATGCAGTGGGTAATAGGGACCAGTGTACCAGCTACTGCTTCTATTTTTGTGGGGTCCATTCACTTACTCATTCAGGTAGTCCTTGTGTGTGTACATTGAGTGGCATTTTCCCTTTTTGTACAAGTGTGAACATCTGTTTTCTACCTTTGAGAGGGCAGGACTCCTAAGGTGGAAAATTACCCAAATATAGGAAAGGTGTTCAGAGACGCTGGTGGCCACAAAGCTTAACAGGTACTTATTACCCTAATAAATGTCAATTCATAATTAATTCCCCTTCTCTCTTCCTTACTCATATATTTCTGGTGGACTCCATTACTTTAAGAGAGTAGATTTTGACATCAGGCATGCCTGTGCTTTACCCATTAAACGGTACCCAGTTCTGCTACTGGTAAAGCAATGTGGGCAGTTAGGATGATCTCTTATGAGTCTTAGTTCCCCATTTGTGAGGCAAAGCATATTAGTAAGGCTTCTTTCAAAGGGCAATTATGATTAAATGAAAGTATGCCAAATCTTACCAACATGTCAAGCACGCAATAAACATGAGAAATGCCAGCAATTTGTCAAGGAAAGGAGTTCTGTTCTGCTCTTGACTCATTAGGTCTCAACTGATGTCAGTCCATTCTATTATTTTGCTAACATTGCTTAGTCTGCTGACAGACAAATTGCTAACAAAAACTTCATTCCAGTGACAATTCTGGGAAATCTACTCTTCACCAAAAGAAGGGTAGGGAGGAGAGAGAGGACTGGAAAAATATGTAAGGTTCATGGCAGCTTACTTGTATATATTGTAGGTAGACAACAAGCTTCTTCAATTTGAAATTCCAAAAGTGGGCCTGGGGGTCACAATCGGTTGTTGGATTCCAGCATTCCTTTATGTTACCTATGAGACCTTTGGCTCTGGCACTTGAGGTCTACTCACTTATTCTTCCAGCCAGTCGCTCAGTCAACAAATGCTTATTGATCATCTACTGTGTGCCAGACTGTGGACTAGTGAACACTACAGAAACTTTGGTAAGTGAGACAGACATGGTGGTAAATATTTCTGATTCACTGTGAATGGTGTCATAATAGAGGTGCTCACAAGATACAGCAGTGGCACGTAATGGAGAACTTAAGTCTTCCTGGGTACAGGGAAGGACTCAGGGAAGGCTGTCCAGAGTAGACAACATTATATCTGTTTTTTTTTTAATTATTATAGTTTATTGTCAGGTTGGTTCCCATATAACACCCAGTGCTCAGCCCAACAAGTGCCCTCCCATCACCCATTTTCCCCTCTTCCCCACCCCCATCAACCCTCCGTTCATTTTCAGTATTTAAGAGTCTCTTCTGGTTTGTCTCTCTCCCTCTCAACTATTTTTTCCCCTTCTCCTCCTCTATGGTCCTCTGTTAAGTTTCTCCTGTTCCACATATGAGTGAAAACATATGGTGTCTGTCTTTCTCTGACTTATTTCACTTAGCATAATACCCTCGAGCTCCATCCATGTGCTACAAATGGCCAGATTTCATTTTTTCTCATTTCCATGTAGTATCCCATTGTATATGTAAACCACATCTTCTTGATCCATTCATCAGGTGATGGACATTTAGGTGCTTTCCATGATTTGGCTATTGTTGAAACTGCTGCTATGAATGTTGGGGTACATGTGCCCCTATGCATCATATAGCTGGGTTTTAAAAACTGAGTAGGAATTTTCAAGGCAGACAGTTCAGAAAGGACATTCTAGACAAGGAGAAAAGACTTTTCCCTTACAACAGATTAATCCTGACCTTACAGAAATCAGAGGGCCTAGATAATCAATAATCAGATATGAGTTAATAGGTAAAACTTTTAACAATGAAAAGCTCCTTATTGTCACCAGCACTGGCGGCAACAACATCCAGGGTACCACCAGAGCTGTGAAGCATCAATCACAGGATCTGGCCTGGGCAGAACAGGTGCACTCTATTGAATGAAGGCTCACAGTGGAAGAGGATATCAATTGGGTCACGTTTCCTGGTCTCTGGACCTGTCACACCTATTATAAATATCATAATATCAGTCATTATAGTGGAGAGCTGGGGCTCTACAAAGGGCTAGATTTCTAAAACAGAACAAGAATATGAGGTAAGGTAATAACTCTATTACAATTAAATCAGAAGGGAAGGAGGAACAGAAATGGGCTATGTGAATTAGCATTTATGAGATGTATCAGTATAGTTATAACATATCTGATATAGTAAACTAATATAATTTTATTTCCTCACTAAATCATGTTCCCTTACAACCTTTTGCCTCCATGGCTAAGCCTTAAGTCTTAGTGCTTCAGGGAAAGAGAACAAATTCTACCTAGGAAAAAGAGCTAGTGAATCTCAGAGTCTACACCAATATATCATTCCTGTTGCATTTAAGTTTCAGAAGCCTTGATCCAGAAGACACTGTGTGAGTCTAAGGGCTCTGTCTGTCCTTTACATGAGCTGCATACCACAGGCACCCTCTCTAGCCATGTGTTCTTATAGGGAGGAGCAAAAGAAGGGTGAAAAATGTGAAAGACTCAGAATAATTATCCAAAATAGACTCTGTTATCTGTAGAGACTCCCTGAGTTCTTTTTTTAGGTTTTTAAATTTAATTAATTAATTAATTTATTTATTTATTTATTTATTTATTTAGAGAGAGAGGGAGAGAGAGTTGGGGAAGAACAGAGAGAGGGAGGCAGAATCCGAAGCAGGCTCCAGGCTCTGAGCTGTCAGCACAGAGACCAACACAGAGCTTGAAGGCATGAACAGTAAGATCATGACCTGAGTTGACTGAGCCACCCAGGTGCCCCTCTGAGTTCTTGAATTGGATCAAGTTTTCTGCATTGGAAAACAAGCCCCCTAGGATTAACTCAAAGTAGAAAATAACTGAACTGCGTTTGCTTTGATCGGTGCCCTATGAAGGGCATGGTTGTCGATTTTTTTTTGTACCGAAACCTGGGAGGTTGTCCATTTTTGTATCAGTCATGATTCTTTCTCACTCAGACCAGATGACTAGTAGATGCATTGTGTGGTTTCTCATTTGCTGTTTCCTACTGCTCACTCCTTTTCATAGTCTTTTGTGCATTTAACTTTTTTGACTCACCTCTAAATGAGTGAATCCATGAGTCTATGACATGAAATACTTTTGTAAATTTGCATAGCAGGAGACCCAGCTTAAAGCCAGGCCTTTTTTTTCCCCTCTGCCCTCAGATTCAGTCAAGCCCGGACATGCCTACACAGCTGGTAGAGAAGCACTGGCAGGACTCTCTTGAGGGACCATAAATCCTCATAATAAAGAACTCACCATAAGAGAAAAGCATAGAGGTAACGGAAAAAAGGATCACTGATTTCACAGTGTATATATAGCAAGTCTTGAATTAGGCTTTTTTGGTAAGACAGTTTCTGAACTTCGTTAACACTTTATTCAATAGATAAAGCACCAGACCTCAAAATAGGTTTTGAGTTAAGACTTGTTTGAAAAACTAGTTACATATATATTCTCCTCATCCCCCTCCACATACACACCCTTGCTTTGCAACACATTTGTGACTACTTTACTTTTCATTTTATATCATTCTGTATCTTTTATTTTTAGCCACATGCATGTATTATTTTATGTTAAAATAAACTGTCACACACAGATACACACACACACACACACACACACACACACACACACACACACATACACACACAAAGTGCCAAGCTTGTGGGTCTCAATTATACTCAGAGAGGCACAACTCAGGGTCTGACAGGGAGGGAATGGAAAGCCCAGCCCTTCTGGCTTAGTTGGTCCAAGGACAGTAATGCAGGATCAGAGATGAGAGTACGGTTCAGATCACCTCTTACTACATCAGCAATATGCGACCCCATCGGGCCTAACTTCCTTCAACTTCAACAGTATTTTTTTCTGTAAACACTTATATTTACTACCCATCGTCAGCAGCTGTTCTCTTGTCTCAGAACGTGTGATGTTGGGCACGCACCCCGACCCTATCCCTTCCCACCCGTTTAGGTACTTTGCTATTGTCAGGGAGGGAAAGCTTTTCCTTGACCCCTCTTAGGCTCAGCACCGGGAGGCATGCAAAATAAACTGACAAAAGACAAATTCACAGGGGTAAGGTGCAATATTTTATTAATAATTACTTGCATAAGGGTTCATGAGAAAGAAGTGAAATTCAGGGAAGCTATTGGACTCGAAAGCTTATATCCCATTTTAATGAAGCAAAGGAGGTTTGAGTGTCAAGAGACCATAAATCTAAAGGAATGAAAAATGTGGAGGAATTAGTGGAAGATAAAGGTTATTTTAGTAAAGGGTGTTTATGAAAACTCATCTCAGTGTTGACTGTCTATCACTGATGGTAAGAATCGCCCTTCTCTTCCCAGTGGTGGTAGTGGCACAGAGAGAGGTTTCTGTCCTGCTTTTAGGCAGATAAGAAGAAGGCAGAGAATTCTTCCTGCACTTGTTGATTCTCAGGTGCCTTCAGTTGGACATAATCCTTAGGCATAGTTGGATCTTCTTTGCTATATCAATCTTCCTTGCTGTATTGGATCTTCTTTGCTATATATTTCCTCTGTTATAACTTCATTTCCTCCCCAATTTGCCTCTTCCTCTTCTTGTGAACATGCTCAAATCTTTCTAAGGATCCATCCTTCTACTGGTCCTTCCACATTCATTTAAAATAATATTCATTCAGGGCATATAAGCACAGCAATGACCTAGGGGTTGAAGATGTTGTGGGTGAATAATATAGATACAGTCCTCATCTTCCCGAAATGTATAGTTTGTTGTCCTCATCCCCCTCTAACTGCCATCCAACCTCATTTCCTTTTCTTCCAAACCTGAGAGTAGTCTACCCCACCTGCTCTTCCTGTCTGCTCAAATAAGTGCCGTCCTGTCATCCAAACCACACACCTAGGAACTGACCTCAGTTTCCTCCTATTCATTATACCACACATCACCAAATACAGATGAGGTTACCTACAGATTTTTAAAAAAAATGATTCCCTTTTTCCCCACCCTACCATCGTGTTTCTAGACTGGCCTCAACATGCCTTGCTCCTCAGTGGTTATTATAACTCGTCCTCCTGCCTCTGGATTCATCTCGATTAAATCCCTCCAGATGTGAGCTGTAGAGGTCATTCCTATGCTTTTAACCCCTCAAAGATGCCCCATTTCCTATAGGATAAAGTCCAAGTTCCCCAGTGGGGGCTCACACTTTCTTCACTACCTTCAACTCCAACTTCATCTCCCTGATGAGGAAATGCCCTTGCAGGTTTCCTCATATGACATGTTCAGTATCTGTAAGTGTTTAAGCTCCTAATGGCCGAGAACATCCTTTCTTAGGCTCTTCTGGCCCACTGACACCTGGATGTATTTTCCAGCTAATGTTCCTAGTTTCATTCTTCAAGACTGAGCTTTTTGCTACCTACTCTAAAAAGCCTTTTTGCTACCTACTTCTAAAAACCCTTCCTGAAGGAAGGGATAGGTGTCTTTCCTCCATGCTTCCATAGTGGCTGTGTGTGTCTATTCATCACTATGCTGCTATTTTATAATTGTTCGTTCTGTCTTTCTCACCAAGCATTGAGCTTCTTTAGAAAAATGTTTGGAGCATGGTAGGAACTCAATAAATATTTGTAGAATGAGGGGGGTGGAGCCAAGATGGTGGAGAGGAAGGGAGCTCTGTAAACTCCCTCCGCACCGTTTTTCGAACTGAGAAGGATATTACGTTCATCTGCGAGAGCGGAAGGAGAAAATACGAACTCCAGAGGGAATAGAACCTCAAGGATACCTGAGTGAGTGGGGGCGAACGGGGGAGATCCGAGGACGGGCCAGCCTGGGACGGGCAGGGGAGGTAAGATCCCCAGCCCAACGTGGCGCAAGTGCGCAGCACCCGGGAGACAAAGGGAAGAGACAGAGTCGGAATGCGCTCATAGAACTGTCTCTGGGGAAGAGGTATAGAATGCTTGGCTGCGCTTGGAGACAGAAACCCACTCCATAGATAACTGCTGGGCAGCGGGGCGCAAGAGAAGGAATAGCCCCAAGCCCTAAGCCATCTCGGCGGGGAATCAGAGGCGCCTGTGGCTGTGAGAAGCAGCTGCGCTGGGGAGGCGTGCTCCCCGCGGGAAGCGGCCGGAGCGGCAACTGCGCCAGGCGCGAGCAATTCGAACTTGGTTTTGGGAACGGGACCACGAACCACATTTCCACGGCACACCTTGCCCCCTGCACGGACTGCGCGAATCCCGGGTGCCCACAGGGAAGAAATAAGGCGCACACTGACAGGACCCTCAACAAAGAGTCGGTGGCGGGTGGAGGCCCGGGTGCGCGCTTAGAATGTAGGAGCTCATTTCCAGCAGCGCACAGTGTCTTGAGCAAAGCTATCGGAAACTAAGAGAGACTCGGTTTTTTGCTTTTTGTTTTTTTCCTTTCCCCCATTGCAATTGCGATCCTGGCTGGGGGTGGGGACTCTGCAATCGAGTCTGTGAAGGTGCGCACTTCACCTCCTGCTGCTCATTTTGCCTCAGGCAGGGGCCGAGCCTCTGAGAGCAGACTCCAAGACTTACCACATCAAACCAAGCCTATCACCAGAGGGAGCTGCTGCTTGCTTTTTTTTTTTTT
>NC_043712.1:48142321-48147468 GCF_006229205.1 Suricata suricatta | reverse complement strand
ACAGAAACCATATGTTTGCACTCATAGGTCTAGCAGGAAAACAAGAAAGACCTAATGGAGAACCAGGGGGAGCGGAGGAGGGAGAGAGAGTTGGGGAGAGAGAGGGATGCAAAACTTGAGAGACTATTGAATGCTGAGAATGAACTGAGGGTTGAGGGGGAAGGGGGAGGGGGGGAAAGAAGTGGTGGTGATGGTGGAGGGCACTTGTGGGGAAGAGCACTGGGTGTTGTATGGAAAACAATTTGACAATAAAATATGGAAGAAAAAAAATATTTGTAGAATGAGGCATGACCTAGGCTTTTCTATCACTAGATGAAATTTTTGGTGCTGTGGATATGGAACTTAGTCCTAACTCGTTTTATTCCATAGTGTCATTGGATAACCAGCATCTCCATTGAGAGATGAGATGTTAATGACTCTACCTTAGCCTCCCACTTGCTGCTTCAAGCCTGTTCTGCGGTGGGAAATGTGCTTCAGCCATGGCAATAAGAAGAACACCCATGATGCACATTCATTATCACTTTTTTTTGTTTTTAATTTTTTTTATTTTATATAGAGAGAGCACATGCATGAGCAAGGGTGAGGCGTAGGAAGAGAGACAGACAGACAAACGGACAGGCACAGAGAGAGAAGGCTCAATTCCACAACCCTGGGATCATGACCTGAGCGGAAATCAAGAGTCAGATGCTTGACTGACTGAGCCACCCAAGCACTCTATTATTACTTGTTTTTAATTCCTGCCTCGATCTTTTCCCAGCATACTCACTTCTCTTCCCATTGAGAATAACATCCAACATTTAAGGGTGAACTCGGGGGTGAAGCAAACAGATATAGATAAATTTGAGAAAGAAATCATGTGTGTTAACATGCCCTTGAGCCTTTCAGTGTCTTAGACCTAAGGTTTTATTTGACCACTTAGCAAATTAATTTTATGTAAATGTGTACTTACATTTTAAGCATCCTTTTAGAGTCACATCACAGCTTCACAGAATGAGGATTGATCACAGAATGAGGATGCTTAACTATGGGGTGTCATGAAAGTATTCAAATTCCCAGTGTGAGGACTGAGGCCAGCACTCAGATAGTGGGTTAACCCTGGTGGAAACTCACATCCTCCTTACATGTGCACAGATGCAAATGTTCTAGCTGGAAAAGACCTTAGGGACGGTTTTGGTGAACTCTTACTGAGCCCTTTAGATAAAGGTTTCAGTTCATATTCTCAGATGTTAGTCCAGGGACAGTATTGAGAAGCAGTATGTCCTGGAAAAAGGGTTACCAGTATGCATTTTGTGTTCCCATATCATCAGCAGGAATTTGACTAAGGTGTGAGTTGGAAATCAATGGTTTAAATAAGTTGCCAAGTTATCCTCCTCTTTTACAATGGATTCAGCTGGGATCCTCACTCAATCACACAAGTTTCTTGTTATTCTTTCCACCTTCATGCTACTCACAGATTGGATAAAGAAATCATTCTTGTTTACATCTGCACAGCTTATAAAAGGTTCACAAAGACAAGACTGCACTAGATCCTCTTAGCTTCTTATGGTGGACATTCACCCATTAACTTATATCCCTTTGGGGTTCTACATTGCCTGATCAGTCATCTTCCCATCTGAAGTTTATCCAGTCTTTCTTCTCTATCTTGTCCCAAATTATGTCATGAAAGGTGTCAAATGCTGACAACCAGAATGTTGTATCTACCTTTTTCCCCAATGTGCAGGCTTGTGAAACTATCAGAAAAAAACCTTTTTAAAAATTAAGATGAGGGGCATCTGGGTAGCTCAGTCATTTAAGCATCTGACTCTTGATTTTGGCCTAAGTCATGATCTCATGGTTCATGAGTTCAAGCCCTGCATTGGGCTCTGCACTAACAGCATAGATCCTGCTTAGGATTCTCTTTCTCCCTCCCTTGCTCTCTCTTCCTGTGCCCCTCCCCCACTTGCTCACACGCACGTGCTCGCTCTCTCTCTCTCAAAATAAATAAACAAAAAAATGTTCATTTCAACTTAAAAAATGAGATGAAACATTTTTCTTTTTTTTTAAATTTACATCCAAGTTAGTTAGCATATAGTGCAATAATGACTTCAGGAGTAGATTCCAATGACTCATCCCCTACATATAACACCCAGTGCTCATTCCAACAAGTGTCCTCCTTAATGCCCATCCTCCCCACATACAACCACTGCAACCACCTTCAGTTTGTTCTCTGTATTTAAGAGTCTCTTATGTTTTGTCCCCCTCCTTGTTTTTATATTATTTTTGCTTCCTTTCCCTCATGTTCATCTGTTTTGAATTTTAAATTCCCCATATAAGTGAAATCATATGATATGTGTCTTCCTCTGACTAATTTCACTTAGAGTAATACCCTCTAGGTCCATCCATGTAGTTGCATATGGCAAAATTTCATTCTTTTTGATTTCCGAGTAATACTCCATTGTACATATATACCACATCTTCTTTATCCATTCATCTGAAACTTTTTTATTTCGTAATATTTTCTCCTTCACAGTATCTACCTATCTCTCTAGGTTTTTTCCATATCTCTCTGACAATTATTTCTGTCATTCATTGGCTCTTTCCCTTTGTTTCTTGTAGCCCAGTTTTTATCACTTCTCCATACTCATCTCCATACTCTCCCTTGGTTGACTCATCTAGACTGATGACTTCAACTGCCATCTATTTGACTCCAAAATCTACAGCTACCCTGCCAAAAGGTAGGTCCCAATTCCTCAGCTACACCAGGTGTTTGGCCATAGCCTTGTATCAGGGGTACAGTCATTTCCTGTCTGCCAACACCCCCTGGCCACAGCCCTGGTGGGTGGCCATACAGATCACTATGTGACCTCTTCCCTAGGGCCATCGCTGATTTTACCAGAGTGGCTACCTGCTCTGAGCCAGGCCAGTCCGATTCCCTTTCCTGGAAACCCTCTGTCAGAGAGGCCTGCAACTGTAATGTGACACAGGGCTTAAGACCTTATCCAGGTGACAAATAAGAAGTGGAAGCCCATAGAGAGCATCTGGAGAAGAGGGCAGATGTGCAAAGTGAGGCAAGCGAAGTGCAATAGGATTTCAGAGAGCGATTTCTGGTACCAATGAGACCTTGCTGTATTGCCCTTGTTGTATTTCATGACATTCAATTATTCATTTTTCATACTGTTTGACAACCTACTTACATCAGGAACTTTGCTGTGGACAAGAAATATTCTGCTGAATAAGAAAAATGTGGTCTCTGACCTCATAAATCTTATTTGCATCTTTTTCTCAGTAAATTCCCTGTTACTTGCACATGTTTGAGTGAGTTGGTTTCTTGCAATCCAGGGATCCATGATCAGTATATAACTTGATTCTTAATTCGCCCCAAATAAAACCTGTGATCCTCCCTATGCTGGCTCCTTCTCCACAAAGCCCAATCTTGGTCAGTGGTATGGTGGGACACCCTTGTTTTCAAAATCCTCTTATTTGCATTTATTTTTCCTCTGCTTAATACACATCCAGTTGATTGCCAAATACTTTGAATTCTGTCTCAAAATATCCTTCCCTTTAGACATTCCTTTTTATCCTGCCTCAGATTAGATCCCTGACACCTCTCACCTGCAATGTTTAAACCACCTTTCATCAGGTCCACCTGTTGACAATCTGGCCCTACATTGGCTCATCCTCATGATGTCACAACACCACTCAGACCCATTTATCATCTTGACACTCGCCCCCAAACATGTCCATTGCTTCCCTTTTGCTCCAAGGACAAAGTATAGACTCCTTGTATAAGAGGCCCTACACGACCTGCCCCCAAATTCTTCTCCATTGTTCTCCCCCACAACTTGTCTTCCAGTAATTTCCAACCAAATTAAACACATAGCATTTCCTGAGTTTGTTTTTCCAATACACATTTCCTTCTGCCTAAAAAGGCTTTTCCTATATATCTGGTAAACTCAACCTTTAAGACAAACTCAAACATCTCTACTGATGTAGGCAAAATAAATGTTCTTTAAGGGTTTCTGTCCACCCCTCAGAAAGTCTGCAATTTAGAAAGGGGTGAGAAGAGATAATAGCAATAATAATCCCTTATAACTATGCCTTGTAGTTACCAAGGGTATCCCATTTGAACCATACAACAGCTCAGGCAGTGGAGACAGGAATGCATCTCATTTCATAGGTGAGAACATGGGCTTAAAGCCACAAATGTTCTGCCCAGTGTCATGCGATCACTCAGAGGTAGGACCAGGATTGTGGAGAGAGGTCTTTGCAAACTCTTGTCACGTAAAAGGACTGACTCTAAGTGTTTCAAGAGTTCTGCACACAGTTGATTCCAATTTTACCTAAAACATACATTTTAATAAGTAAAAAATTGATTTAGATAAAATTCATTAACATGAAACTTATGATTTTAATAATTTTAAAGCATACAATCCATTGGCTTTTAATATATGCATAATGTACAGTCATCGCCACTACTAATTCCAGAATATTTCCATCATTCCTACCAAAATATTATGCCTTCCAAGTCTACTCTCCTCCTATTCCCTGGAAATCACAAATCTATTTTTTGTCTCTATAGATTTGCCTATTCTGGATATTTCACATGAATGGAAGCATATAATATGTGACCTTTGTGTCTGGATTCTTTCATTTAGCATATTTTCAAGGCTCATCTGTGTTGTAGCATGCATCAGTACTTTTTTCATTTTTTGGCTATTGTGTATAATGTTTCTATGATCATTCATATACAAGTTTTTATGTGAACGTGTATTTTCACTTCTCTCAGATATATTCCTAGGAGTGAAAATGTTGGGTCATGCGGTAAATATTTAACTCTTGAGACACTGTCAAGCTTTTTCCATAGCACGGAATCAATATGTGAGAATTTTACAATATATGAGAATTCCAATTTCTTGTCATCCTTACCAAGCTTGTTTTTTCCTTCTTAATTTTGTTTTTATTGTTTAAATGTTTATTTATTTTTGAGAGAGAGAGACAGAGTGCAAGCAGGAGATGGGCAGAGAGGGAGGGAGACACAAAATCTAAAGCAGCTTCCAGTCTCTGAGCTAGCTGTCAGCACAGAGCCCAGTGGTGGGCTTGAACTCACGGACTGCGAGATCATGACCTGAGTCAAAGTCAGAAGTTCAACCGACTGAGCCACCTGGGCA
>NC_043712.1:48124320-48142221 GCF_006229205.1 Suricata suricatta | reverse complement strand
TGGCAAAGAAGAAGTCAAACTTTCCCTTTTTGCAGACGACATGATACTCTACATGGAAAACCTGATCGACTCCACCAGAAGGCTTCTAGAACTGATCAATGAATGCAGTAATGTTGCAGGATACAAAGTCAACGTACAAAAATCAGTTGCATTCTTATATACTAAAAATGAAACAACAGAAAGAGAAAGCAAGAAACTGATCCCATTCACAATTGTACGAAAAACGATAAAATACCTAGGAATAAACCTAACCAAAGATGTAAAAGACCTGTATGCTGAAAACTGTAGAAGACTTATGAAGGAAATTGAAGAAGACACAAAGAAATGGAAAAACATTCCGTGCTCATGGATTGGAAGAATAAACATTGTGAAAATGTCATTATTACCCAAAGCAATTTACACATTCAATGTTTTTTCACTTTCTTGATAGTTTTCTTTGAGGCACAAAAGCTTTTAATTTTGATAAGTTCCAGTGCACCTGGGTGGCTCAGTTGGTTGAGCATGTGACTCTTGATTTCCGCTCAAGTCATGATCCCAGGGCCGTGGGATGGAGCCCTGCATCAGGCTCAATGCTGAGCTTCGAGCCTGCTTAAGACTCCCCCCCCTTTCCCTCTCCCTTATTTGTGTGCTCTCTTAAAACACACACACAAACACTTTAATTTTGATAAGGTCCTCTTTATTTTTTCTTTTGCCGCTTGTGCTTTTATGTCATATTTAAGAAACTGTTGCCTTTTCTAAGGTCACAAAACTATGTCAAGCTGTTTCCTTCTAAGAGTTTTATGGTTTTAGTTCTAGTGTTTATGTGTGTCTTTAATCTATTTGAGTTTATCTTCATAGATGATGTGAGGCAGAGATACACATTTATGTTTTTTGCATATGTTGAGACACTATTCTTTCCTCATTGAGTAGTCTTTAAACCCTTATAGAAAATGTATTTACTATACGCATATAGCTTTATTTCTGGACATGCAATTCTGTTCCAATGATATGTATGTGTATGCTTATGCTAACACCATGCTGTTTTTATTACTACAACTTTGTAATTAGTTTTGAAATCAGGAAGTGTAAGAACTTTTCCTTACTTATTTTAATAATTTAAAAGCATGTGTACATGCTTTATATATATTATATATATAATATACATTATTATATAATATATATTATATTATTTATTATATATAATAAATTAAGATACATAGCTGTATATCTTGTGTTTTCCACATAGCATTAGATCATGAGCAATATTACATGCTACTAAATATTCTCAGAAAATGTAATTTTAATAGCTGTATTTTTAGTTATTCCTTTATAGCTGGACATGTAGGCTATTTCAAGTGTTTTCCTATCATAAATAATGATCAGTTAAACTTTTTTATAAAAAAAACACCTTTTTTAGAGTGCCTGGGTGGTTCAATTGGTTATAAGCATCTGACTCTTGAGTTTGGCTCAGGTCATGATCTCATGGTTTGTGAGATTGAGGACCATATCAGGCTCTGTCCTGACAGCACTGAGCCTGTTTGGGACTCTCTCTCTTCCTTTCTTTCTGCTCCTCCCCCACTTGCACATGCTCTCTCTCAAAAATAAACATTTCAAAAAAAGTCTTTTTGTACATCCCTAATATATTTTTTAGGATAGGTGCCTAGAAATGGAATTACTGCCTCACACCCTATTTTAAGATTTTTTATTTTAATGGTTATATTGTCTTATTAAAAAGATTGTAACAATTTGCAATCCCATTGATGTATGAGATTGCCATACCTCACAAGACTGCCAACACTGAATATGATCACTTTTTAACATTTGCTAATTTAATAGAGTGATAGCATTTTGTTTACTTAGCCTTTTTTTCTTTTTCTTTCCTTTTTTAAATTTGAGTCTAGGTGACACACAACATTAATTTCAGGTGTACAACTTAATGATTTGACAAGTTTGTACATCATGCTACGCTCCTTACATTGCTGTTACAATATCACTGATGATATTCCTTACGCTCAGCTTTTTATTCCCAGGACTTACTCATTCCATAACTAGAGGCCTGGATCTCTCTAGTTAGCCTTTTCAAAATGAATACTGAATCTGAAGTTTTTGTATGTTTTATTGGAGTTCCTCTGAATGTTTATATTTTATATCCATTGTTCTATGAAGATTTTATTATGTTTCCTAATGAATCGTGCAAATTCTGAGTTCATGATGGATGGGTGCAGATACCTTGTCTGTCTTCTGTGTAGCAAATTTTCTTCTCTGTTTTCTGGGTCTGCATTGAGTTGTAACATTGTGTTCTTTGACTTAATCGAGCTTCACATTTTTTAAATCCAATCTTCCAATTTCTTTTCGTATTCTCTTTGGGGTTTGGAATGTCTTTATTCACTAAAGGACCACCAAGATACTTGTCTGTCTGCTCTCAGGTTTTGATCTCTTATCACCACCTGGACTTTGCTGCAGTGTTGTCTTTAGGAAAGATTTGATTGATTTTTTTCTAAAATTTTAGCTACACTATTTTATTTATTATGGCCTTAAAATTTATAGCTGAGAGGGCTCATGCACATTGATTATTCTTCCTTTTATGGCCTTATTTGGCATTTCATGTGTATTTTTGCCTCTACATGAATTTTATCATCACACTATCAAATATTTTAAAAATCCCATTGAGATTTGGATTTGAATTGCATTTAAACCTATAAGTTAATTTGACATATTTACAATTTTCATTTTTCCACTCAAGAACATATATTTCTCTATTTTTATGTCCCACAGCCAGGTTTTATAATTCTTTTCAGATAGATCATGCCCATAAGCTCATCCCTAGGGTTTGGGTTTATCTTGTTAAAATAGTGAGCAGGACCTTTTTGTTGTTTTTCTATTTAAAGTATATCCTCACTGATATGGCATAAATATTTCAAATTATACTTTTGTCTCAACTCTGCACCTTGTTAGTTTTTCAGTAGATGTGTTATAGTTTAGAGGTTACATAATATGATATTATTTGCATATGGTTATTGTGTTTTCTCTTCATTTTTAATAACTAGAATATCTTTTCTTTTTCAGATATTAATGTAGTGTTCAGGGATGCCTGGATGGCTTAGTTGGTTGAGAGTCAGACTCTTGATTTTGGCTTAGGTCATGATCTCAGTTCATGAGATTGAGCCCTATGTTGGGCTTTATGCGGACAGCGCAGAGCACACTTGGGATTCTCTCTCTCCTTCTCTACTTGCTCCTCCCTCTCTTACTCTCTCTCTCAAAATAAATAAATAAAAACTTAAAAAATTTAATATAGCGTTCAGAACTTTTGAGGCACTGTGACATAATAGTGGGATGGAGAGACACTATCTTATTCCTATTGCTAATGGGATTGCCTCTAGTGTTTGCTTTGCTGTTGAGAAAATGGTTTGCTACAAGATTTTTTTTTAAATAAGGAGTCAAGATTGAATTTTATTGCTGTCTTGCCATTATCCTTTGAAATAGTCACAGAGGTATTCCAACAAGAGATTTCACACACACACGCACACACACACACACACACGCACACACACTGATTTCTAATACTAAGTCATTTTTACATTTGAGGGAAATACTTTGATTGTGTTATGTCACTTATTTAATTAACTACTGAATGATATTTGCTACTGTTGAGGATTTGTCATATCTATCTTTATAAGAAAAGTTGACCCAGAGTCTTTATTGTTGTTTGGTGTCGTATCATTTTGATATTGTGTTTAGGCGGGCTTTATAAGACAAAGGGAAGCATTCTGTCATTATCTCTGCTCTGGAATGGGTCATGGGTCTTAGATTCATTCAAGGCAGTTTCCTCTCTCTTGCTTCTGTCACATCATTCCCTCTTCATTCTCCCAACTCTGGGTTTTACTTGCTTCTCACCTGCATTGCCATTTGAACCATGGGAGTTCAAGAGTGAGATGTAGCCTGATGCTACCTCCGTGCTTTCAAGAGATGGCCATGGTGTTTCCCCAGAGTCCAGTTGTGAATGCCTTAAAAGAAGCTTAGATGGGCGATCTTACAGGCATTCACCCAAGAGCACCGTATGAACCGGAGTGGGGTGGGGGGCAAAGAGACCATACCACAAGTGGTCTAAGAGAAATCCAAAGACTGGGGGCAGCCAATATGCCAGCCAGATGAGGCACTGGGGGCAGGGGAAACTGCCCATTACCGATGTCCAATGGGAAGAATTCCAAGGACAACACCAAAGCCCTGTGATGGAGGGGCCGGCCAGGCACCACTCAGGAGGCCCTGCTGCTGGGGTGTATCATCCCGGCAGGCAGGGCCAGGTAAGCTCTTACATCCCAATGTTCCCTTCTCCCTTACTCAAGACCTGAATCTTGAGCAGAATGAAAATCATCTACACCTCTCTTTGCCTGAAATAGGCAAGTGTTGGAGGAAGGGGAAGATTTGAATTAAATGAAGGTTGAAGGTTTGATGTTATACTGAATGGGGTTTTAATTATTTAGCAGTTGCAGGAGAACTTTTATTACCAGAAAGTGCCTAGAAAGCTATGGAACCTATCCAAACTTGTGTCAAGGGAAAGGATTTCACAGAGCAGAGAGAGAGAGGGTAGTCGTGTGAGAGATTAGTGCTGGCGTCTGCCTACTCCCACTGAGTTCAGCTTAGTTGGCAAACAGGCCCAAAGAGGGTCACTGAGAGTGATTCCTGGCCTTATTTTAGACAATTACTTTGAGAATGGTCTACATTATTGTGCTTTGGAAGTTAGTGGCAATACACTGCCTAATCCAAATCTTGGACACTGTAATTTGCTTTTTATTGACAGAGTCTCTAATTGAAAATAGAATGTACAGAGAAGAGCTTAAAGGGAACAGTAAAAAAAAGTCTCACATGAGATTTTGGCAAAATAAATCTAGATGCTAACATATTTGGGACAAGGTGTAAATACCGTGTGAGGCGCCTGGCTCAGTCAGCTGAGTGTGTGTCTGTAACTTTTGGCTCAGGTCATGATCTTGTGGTCATGATCTCTGATCTCTGGGTCAGGCTCTGCACTGAGTGTGGAGCCTGCTTGGGATTCTCTCTCTCTCTCTCTCTCTCTCTCTCTCTCCCTCTGTCCGTTTCCCCCTCTCTCTGCCTTGTATTCTCTCTCTCTTAAAAAAAAATAGTCAAACATTACAACTCATCGTTTGTAGAAAAAACCGTTTCTTCCTGGAGTCCAAAGCATTTCTCAATACACTAGAAGATTCCTAATGGAATGTGTCAGTTTTTACTTTAATCTGGGTATTTTCTATATTCCATTATTTGCATTATTACGTTTTAGGTCAGGGCCTAAAAATAATGAGGTCCTTGGCATAGTCATGAAGCATTTTATATGTTTCCTTTCTTTGAAGTTATGTTAAGGCCAAGTTTATGTTAAGAAACAACTTACCAGGGCACCTGAGGGGCTCAGTCAGCTAAGTGCCCAGCTCTTGGTTTCAGCTCAGGTCATGATTTCTCGGTTTGTGGCTTTGGGCCCTGAGTCCAGCTCTACGCTGATAGCATGAAATCTGCTTGGGATTCTCCCTCCCCCTCTCTCTCTGCCCCTCTCCCACTTATGCTCTGGAGCCCAGGCACCCATGCACTCTGACTCTCTTTCAAAATAAATACATAAACACTTAAAAAAAGAAAAAAGAAACAGTTTACCAAATTCACTAGGCAGAGCAGCTTAGAAATAAATGCTCTCTTCTAATTACCAAGAATGTTTAAGATCATTTGGTAGGATTTTGACATTTTCAGATCTATCTTTTTTTTTTTTTTTTTTGGTAAATTCATCATGATAGAAAAAGAGTTAGTTTTAGGACATTTCTTGCATCTGCCAACGATGAATTTAGCGCTCATGATTTTTCAAAGCCCACGTTCTCTAGATATAGACTCTGAGGTACAAGCAGTTTATTTAGGGGGAGATGCCAGGGAAGTGACAAAGTGAGATGAGGAAGGAAAGGAAGCCAGAAAGTAACCACTGTGGGCTGCTTTGTGAGGAGCCTCTGAGAGACTGAAGAGGGCACACCTCAGGCTGCTGCTCCCCCACCAGCTCTGTTGGCTGTTGGTTAGGAGCTGCTGGTTCCCGGTGGGTGTGAACTACCCCGCACTGCCCGTGTGTGCCAGGTGTCAAGACCAGAGAGTCCTCAGGCAGTAAGGGACTGTGGGCCTCCAGAAGAGGGGATCTGGACAGGACACTACAGAGTCTGCAGCATTGTGGAGCTATGTGACAGGCAGAAGCCTGTAGTGGAAAGAATGCAGTGTCTGGAATGATACTGGGTTCAAACCGGGCATGCCCCCCCCCCCCGCACTCATCTGTGAGCTTGAGAAAACTATCTAAGCTCTCTGTGCCTCTGTTTTCTCATCTGTACAAAAGAAGATAATAATAGTACCTAACCTCATAGGGTTGTTGTGAGGATTAAGTGGTATACTTATACTTACAAACTAATAGGTAACGAGCTAAAAATGATGTTGACACATCGTGTGCACTGCCTATCTATATTTATTATTTGGGAGTCGGCCTGCTCCCAACAGTTCACCTGTGCTAAACAATTGCCATTTACCTGTGTCCTCCTCACCATCACTTAATGACACGAGGCACCTTCTGGTAGTTTTCATATCTTCACTAAGAACTCAGAACTTAGCTACATGTAAGGAGTAACCTTACTTCCATTGGGATTTCAAGTTTATTTTCCATTCATACACACAAACTCATATTCACCATTTGGGGGAGCATTTAATCCCCTCACCTGAGCATATTCTGATAAAGCCAAGTTGATTATCTTTTTTTCCTGGAGACACCACAATGCTCGGGCACACGTCTCCAGAGGACCCTGTGGTACGAGGCCACTTCCAACCCCTGCCTTGTCTCTTCTGTTCTGTCCATGGTACTCTGCAGGCAAGAGGCCCGAGTCCCACTGGTAATTCCCGTTACAGAAAGCCCATCTATTATTTATACTGAATGTGAATTTAATATGATAGGAGCAAATCACTTTTCAAAGTAGCCGAGAGGGAAGAAAAGGGTTAAGAAGCCTCTGTGGACATAAGACACAAATTAAAAGCAGAAATATAAGAAATGAGCCTCTTGGCCCAAGAATGCCAGGAGTCAGTTTTTATGCTCTTTAAATACATCTGCTTCTCTTCACACACATTTGCATATATGTCCACTCTCAGCAGCCAGAGAAAATAGAGCTGAGTGAGTGATTTCTGTTGTTTCAGGAGTAACCATCTAGACTCAAAGACTAGGTTAGGAATTCTGAAGTAGAAAATTTAGCATTTCACTCAAAAATTTTATAAGCCATCTCCCTAGGCATAAAATAGCCTCAGGAAGCTGTATTATTTTTCCTGCCAGTTTGTCCCTAAGTATTTGAATCCATTATTTTCAAGGAAGCCAAGAAATCTCTTAATAAATTGCACCAACTTCCTCTGATGCTTAAAAAAAAAGGAGAAGAAGAAGAAGAAAAAAATGAAAAAGCATCCATTTACCGTTCTTTCCTGATTGGAAGAAGATCAATACAATCTTTTTATGTACCCTATTTATTTTCCTAGACATTTAAATTTTTCATGCAGGCCTGGCATGCTCAATAATTCAAGTTTAGCTCAAAATGGCCAGGTTTTACTGTCCGTGGATTATCCTCAGGGACTAAAGGTTTAAAGAGATGACAGCCATGAAAAATCCCAGGCCTGCCTCCAGCCATGCTCACTGAATACTATCTCTACCCAAATGTAACTCCCTGTCTGCTTCGTAGGAAGCACTGGACTGTAAATCATAGCACTTTGCACAGCTAACTTTAGAGCAATGGGGCCATCTAGATTCCAAATGGGGAAGTATTGAGTGAAAAATTCCCCTCTGGGATTCATTGCTGGAAGATCCTTGAGATCTGGGTATGGAGAGCATGAAAGTAGGTACATGTTGGGGCCTCTTTAGCAGGTGACAAAGCACATTGGACAGTAAATGTTAAATAAGTAGAAGCATTTAAATTAAATAAATCTTAAAAATTATGAATGTGTTTGTATAAAAATGAATTGATTCCTATTTTATCTTAAAACATGTTATTGAATCTTTGGATTTTAAAAGAAAATTTTGTGGGCCCCTCGAAGTATTATGGGCCCTAGGCATTGTGCCTCAGGGATAAAGCAGTTCTGTATGTACACACGAAGGAAGTCAGGAGCTTATAAAGTCCAGAAACCCTCCTTCTCTTGTACTTTCAGAATGCATTGGAAAGTGTCCAAACATGCTGAAGGACCCTCCATATTTCTTTATATTTTCTGCATTTGTTGCATCTTTTAAAATCTCTTGTAATGCATCCGATGATAGAGGACACACTTAACATGGTAGGGATTGTCCTTTTGTTCTCTAAGTGCCTTTGTTGAATTGATGATACTTCTCACATAGGAAACATCTCATGTTGGAGGAGATACACTACCCCAGCCAAGATGAGGAGACGTGGCCCGTCCCTTGCAGAATGTCTCTGACCTAGCTCCCCACTGGCCCTGTCCACCCAGCCACACATCAAGAGGTGAGTCCATTGCCATTTTCCCTCCCCCATCTTGAAAGACACAGAGCATCTGCTTTCCTCCAGGTTGACCCAGTCACAAGCCCACCCACATTCACAGAAGAATGACAAGTTCACATTGTAGAGGAACACGTGGGACATGAGATACTGTGGGCACCTTTGGAGAATGGAATCTGCCAAATGTACCCCTACGGAGACAAACAAATAGAAGGTTGGGGTCATTTCTAAAGGGAAGCGGGTGGCAAGGGTCAAGAACAAAAAGAAGTGGCATTTTGCCCATTTGATTATGCCACAGACACAACAGGCTCAGATGGTAGGGTTATTATCAAGTGAGCTTCTCCCTGAGGAGTGGGGAAAACAGAGGTGGCTGGCATGTCCTTCTTGGCCAGCTGAACCAAGACATGAGGGCCATTCAGGGTGGTTGTGTTATTGTGTCATGAGATCTCTGCCGTTAGGCTGCTCTCTGGGGGACCCCGCACCCGCTGCTCTCGCCCTTACTGGTTGCCCAGCTTCCTGCTCCCCCGCCCATGGCTCATCTCTGCTGTGGCTTCCGGATAGCTTCTTGGTTAAGTCTCCATCACTGCTCTCGTCAACTGTGTCCATCAGTGGTGGGAAGCTCAGTGCTGCCCGACATTTTTCCAGCACGTGCTGCTGAGGCACTCTCCTCTGGTTCACTGTGATTTTATCAGTGTCCGTGGGGTACGTGGCAGGAGGAGGGAGAGGGAGTGATTACCTATTTCAAAGGTCTCACCATAGCAGTTTCTATTAGCACCCAAAAGGGGGAGGGTCACATTGTAGAAGATGGATTTGCAAAAGCCCATGGTAAACGTTACTGTGAATCAGATCCTCTCTCAGAGGCATCCCCGCTTCAGAAAGGAGTTCTTTTTCCCCTCTGATTCCTACTCAAGAACTGACAGAGATCCCTTGTCATTTGGCTCAAGATAAATACCTTTCATTGCCTGCAGAAGTTAATTTTCTAAGATTGAGACCAGGGTGAATAAATGGGGAGAAAAACAGATGGGCTCTCTGAGAGTAAAACACACCAAAAAATGTGAAATAACTTTTTAACCAAAGCAACCGCCAAACTCCTTGGCATCTTCCTCCTCTCCGGTCTCCGAGAGAGTCTATTGTCTGCTCTGTAATTGCTGTCCTTGAGCTCATTTGGCTCTCAAAGCAAAGAATCAGGCCTTTGAATGCAGTACAGGCAGAACCAAACTGGCTTGTCTGAATGCGCCCCACTCAGTGCTCTTGGAGGTCAGGCTTCAAGTGGAGTCAATTACCACAGGCTCTCTGGCCCCAAAGCAAGCTAATACATCCAACTAGAAATTTCTGTAGCACCCTTAAACCCTCCATCTCTAGTATCAAAGTAAAACACAGCTTGCCCCGCATAAAGGAGCATGCATTCTCCCCCAAAGTGACCAGCAACCTCACAGACCTGCACAGATGTGCTCTGGAAAGAACATTGAACTTTCTGTTTGGACAGGTCTAGGCTGCATCTTTTTCTTTCAGTCAAAAATATATATGCTTAGAGTGATCAAGAAAGAACACAGAGGAGCCTAGAGAAAGCAGACTGCTACTTAGATCTACAATTGTCTTGTAAATACAGGCACAGGAAAATGGAATTTTAAGAGGCTGTATTTACTTGATCTTGTTGTCAAAATCCCTTAGACTCTAGCACACATGAGACTTTTTTGGCACGGACAGGTATCCAAGTCTGTGGCAAGCATAATGATCCAGGGCATACATGTATAGTTCTAAAAGTGTAACATGTACATATGTACTTTATTCCTAATATCTTAGTTCTGGCTGCTGGAAAAACTCTGTATTATTTCATGTGTGAACAGTGGTACCATGGTTTGAATATTTTGTTATTCAGGAATGGGGGAAATCTTGCAGAGAAAAAAATAAATGGCCAGAATCTGAATTACATATTTTTCCAAGGAAAGCTAATTACTTGATGAGGGTAAAGCTTGGGGTTCCCTCACTAGGAAGTGGATCCTGGCCAAGGAAGCCATGTAATATCATCTCTGGTCTCTCCTTCTCAAAACTTAAGAATGTTTGGCTTCTAGATAGTGTCAGAAAAAGAAGTAACAAAGAGTCTTTACTAATAAAAGAACCAGCTCTTCCTGAGAAAGGGTGTAATCACGTACTACACATGTGAATCGTTTTAAAGCAACCTAGATGGTGGGGAATTTCCAATCCCAACCTCTGTTAACCTGCAGGTTGAACAAGACAGGTACCTGGGTTTTTGTTGCACAGTATTTCGAATCAAAGCAAACAAACCCTTCCATGGAGAAGGGTCTGCTCTCCCGGTCAAGGTTTTGGCTCCAGTTATTCTTTGTGTTGTTGGGTACCACTTCTCCTCCGTGCAGGAGGTAGCCATCTCCGGCCACCTCCCCAGGTCAGGATCACCGGCAGCAGTCTGTGCTGCAGTCACGAAGCACGGCCGCTAGATGGCGGGAAGGGACTGAGTTGGAGGCCTGGCTCCTTTCACCCTGCAGGGGGAGGAACACTTTTGTTTCTGTGCTTTTTCTTCCTGCCCCTTTGTTTGACTTCACCATTTTCCGGCTCCTTTTCTCTCCGCTGTAGTTCCTTGGCGTGCTTTTCAGCACTCCTGTTCAAAGAAAGCCGGCCCGGCTCCGTCGGGGCGACGCGGGCCTGGGGGGCCTGGGGGCACCTGGGACTCGCGCAATGACCCTGACTCTTCGGCACCGGCCATCCTGCAGCCCACCACCCGCATTCACTCCCAGATCCTCCGCACAGTTCTTTTCAAATGTCACCCAGTCGCTGGCCAGGTGTTCATATCTCAACATAGGCATATTGCTCTGCTCTGCATAACTTGGGGGTAGTGCTATTTATGCAGTTTTATTACTTAGGGGAAAAAAGGACAGCTTCAGACCATGTAAATCATAAATATTATAATCTTATGGGGATTTAAAAAATTCTATTGAGGGGATGCAGACCAAACGGGCCTCAGACCGGCCATATCTCCATATTATTGTATTGGAATGGACCTTCACTGTATGGACCCAGGAAGGGGGCAGAGGGGGGGCACTGAGAAAGCAGACTGCTGTGATAAGATTTTTTAAAAAGACATTCTAAAGAGCACAAGAGTTTTATTTTATAAATGACCTAATTATCTGAGGAGCCAAACCAAATGCTGACTCACCAGCCGGCAGAAAATGAGAGAGAGGGGCCGCCAGGCCTTGGCCCCCATGGAGGAGAGCAGTGGATGGGCAGCCGGGGTGGGGTCTCCCAGGTCTCTTCTTTTTCACACCACTCAGACATCCGTGTTTTCCTCAGGCATAGGGGTAACTCCCATTAATGGTCCTGGAGTTAGGGGAACAAGAGTTGAGGAGACTTTGGGGCCAGGTCCCCCATGGAGCACTCCTGCACTGGCAGGACAGAGTTCTCCCTCTTGCGGTTGGACCTGCAAAAGCATCAGGGTGGCCTCAAGTCAGAAAGAAGCACAACAGGTGGACTTCATCTAGTCAGGGATCCCTGTCCCCATGGCCACCCAGACCCTACTCCCAATCTCGTAAGGAGGAGCTCCCTGGGCCTCAGGCCAGAACATGCCCTGTGCAAACTGTGCAAACTACCTGAGTAACAAAAGTGTCTTTCCTGTTGTGCTAGATTTGTAGCCAAGTGTAGCTTCCTTCTACATAAAATGGGCGTGATAATGGTACGCACCTCATGGGTTTTTTTTCCGGGATCAAATGAAATAACGGAAGTCAAGCGCTGAGTCCGGTATCCGGACCATATAGATCTGCATCTTAGTGTTGATGATTAGTATTCATTTGGGCCTGTACTGGCAGCTTAGTCCTATAGGTAGAATCTAGTTTTAGGGAAAACACACCTGAGTGCCATGATGGCAAATTTCATAATAAAAACCCAAGCAGGTGTGAAATGAAAATCCCTGCCCTTTTCAGCACGCCCCCCCTCCCCAACGCACACACATACTTGGGGTAAATTAGATAAGGTAGGCCAAATTTCTCATCTCACCTCTTCTTTTCCTCGGTGGCAGCAGTGTGATTTATGGCTCTGAGGGGAGAGCCAACCAAACTCAGTTGTTTCAGCTGACCTTCCCTGTGAGTTTTCAGGTTGAAGTGAAATCCAATGGGGTGTGAACTGAAACTCAAGAATATCTTCTGAAAGCCCAATGCACTGAGCTCTGTAAGGGATCTAACCAAACCAAAACCAAGCCTTCCTCCCTCTTGTTTAGGGCTCCTGGGCTCACAAAGAACGTGCCACTTCTGAGCCCCATTAGGAAGGGTCTGCAGCACCTGGCTGGGAGCAATGGGCCATTGTTTTCCCAGCAGCAGCAAATTTTCTGCTCAGCTCTGGAGCCGGCCCAGTGCCAGCGCCCCTAGAAGCCTGGCAAGCTTTTGTCCTGGGGGCTTGAGGAGCTGGGTACATTGGGAAAGTGAGGCTTTGCAGGAATACTCACTGAGGCATGGCAGAGCCTTCTTGCCACAGCTGGGAAGCCAGTTCTAGCTTTTTCCTAACCATTGATACCTTCTACTGAAAAGCCACAGCACATGGAGAGTTTGGGCCAGCGCATGGAGATGTAGCAGCTTTTCTCTGAAGAGGGAATCATGAATGTCTCCCTGAAAAAGCCAATGTGGTGTCTAGGAGATTCTGAAATGATGTCCTTAGACAGAACATTAATATCTAACATTATTAGACAGAACTAGAGTCTAAAATGATGGAGGGAGAAGTCAGGGTCAGGGTCAGGGGTTAAAAGCATGAGATTTGGAGCCAGACAGATCTGAGCTCCAGTCCCCGCTCAAATTCTTCACAGCTGAGTGACCTTGAGGATGTCACTGAATCCCACTGAGGTTCTCTTTGTGCCATTTCTCCGTCCACTCTTCATCTTACCCTGCCTTGCCCAACAGGTTTTGTACTTTGTGCTCACCCATCAGAAGGCCACAGCCAGGAGAGGGGTTTATTATGAATCTGGTTATCAAAATGAATTGAGCAGAGTGTTCAACACCTTCTTGTACTTATATGTAATCCTCAGAACACTTCTACAAAATAGGTATGAGTTCCATTTGCCCAGCGAGGAAATAGAGATTTAGGGAGGTTGCCATAGACTTAGAATGACTTTTCTAAATGATAAGTCTGGTTATGTTAGTCCTTGGTTAGAATAAATTCATGTGACTCTAGCACTGACCAACAATGATTGATACCTTTCAAAAAAGATATTAAATAATGATGACCACAGAATGTGAAATAAAAGAGCAGGAAGCAAAAGCTCATTAAACAAAATGAAAACGCTATGGTTGAAGTTGAATGACAACATTCATAGCTGTAGGCTATGAACACAAGGGACAGAAGGACATACCTCCGGATGAGTAAGAGGACAAAATGGGTAAGGTCAAGATGATCTCCAGGTTACAATCCTGATCAGTTGGGCATTCAAGCTGAGGCCAATAAATTATCCAAATGAAAGCTTTCCAGAACAATTATAACTGATAATTGAAAAGAGTGAAGAACTCATGTAACTTCCATATTCAATGGTGGAATTTAAAAATGGGTTTTCTCAGGGCATCTAAGCATCTCAGTTGGTTAAGCATCTAACTCTTGATTTCAGCTCAGGTCATGATCTCTCTCCCACTCTCCCTGCCTCTCCCCCAGTGTGTGAACACATACTCTCTCTCAAAATAAGTAAACATTTTAAAAAATGGTGTTTTTTTCAGTAATAACTATAGGCAATAGCTTAATATTAAATAATATAAATAAAAATAATATTAAATAGTAATATATTTAACACAAAAACCACACAAGGGAAAAGAAACAATTCTCCATCGTGTGGAAATCTATTTGGAATGTTAAGAATGTTAATTTCAGTTGCACCTGGGTAGCTCAGTTGGTTAAGCCTCTGACTCTTTGATTGTGACTCAGGTCATGATCTCACGGTTCATGAGTTTGAGCCCTGCGGTGGGCTCCATGTTGACAATGTGGAGTCTGCTTGGAATCCTCTCTCTTTCCCTCTCTTTCTCTGCCTCTCTAAATAACTAAATACATAAATACATAAATAATTTTTTTAAAAACCTAAAAAGAATGTTAATTTCATCTTGGTATCCCTCTTGTTCTAACTAAAGTTTACAAACATCAGACTGATGTCCATTCACTTACACATATTGCCTTTCAAACCACAAAAGGATAGATATAGACAATAAGAAGATCTAAAGTGACTGACCAGTCTACCACAACTTTCAGATTTAAATCATAGACAAAATGTTACATGTTACTTTTCGTTTAAAAAATTTTTTTTAATGTTTATATACTTTTGAGAAAGAGAGAGACAGAGCCCAAGCAGGGGAGAGGCAGAGAGAGACGGAGACACAGAATCCAAAGCAGGCTCTAGGCTCCGAGCTGTCAGCACAAAGCACAAGCTGGAGCTCGAACTTAGAAACTGCAAAATCATAACCTGAGCCAAAGTGGGACACTTAATCGATTGAACCACCCAGGCGCCCCATTACTTTTCAATTAGAATGACCAAACAGTTTGGTTTGCCCAGCTGGGCCTGGTCTAGATTCAGCACCGGAAGGACAGTTAGTCACTCAACCTCAAATAACCACCACCACTGCTAGAATCCCTACGTCTCCATGATCTATCTAGTTTCTATATAACAATGAAGTCATCGAATGATGAAATAAAAACTTAAGTTGGCTCTTTCACATTATAGACCAAGCTGGTCAGTTTTTAGAAATTTAGCTTTTTTCCTTATGTAGAATAAATTTTGTTAATTTAGTAAAAAATCATCCATTATGTATCAGCCATAATGGCTAACAGCTGAAATTTCTCATATATTTACATACCATAATATTCACGGCCCTATTAAACATGAGTATAAGAACAAATAGTAGGAATAAATTCAAATGGAGAAACTGAAAAATATTAGTGAACCATAGAGAAAAGGGAAACTTTTTATATAGTCACAGCTCTCAGAAAAACATTTCTGTTCTGAAATGGTCAATGTTTCTTTGTCTTGGAAGAGGGTGTGGTATAGAGATGAAAGCTTGGGAAGGAATGTCGGAATGCCTGGTTATATATATTTTAACTGCCACTAATTTACTGCTGAATAACTTTGGACACATTATGTAATCCAAGTTTATCTTACATAAATCTTTCATAATATTATAGTGAAATTTAGCTTGTAGCAATATTATGAGCCCAATTAATAGTTTTGTGGGTCTAATGATGGGGCTAGAACAAGAAAAGAAGGTAGGGAAATATATATTAAAGTGACGCTTGCATTCCTTGATGATTTATGGCAAATTTAATATGTGTTAAGATGATTTCCATTTCACTATTTGGGTGACTAAGATCGGGAGAAGCTACCCAAGTTTATCCAGCTTGTATATGGAGGAAGAAGGGCTAAAGCCCAGAACTTCTGACTTCTATTCTGGTGTCTCCTCTCATTTTCAACTCTTTCCTTGGTGGTCCAGATTGTTTTGAGGCCTTGAGAATCTCATGACAACGATATACCCTCTCCCTGAACAAATATCCTTGTGCATGGTGCCCCTGACATCACAAGGCCCGGGACAAGAGCATACATGGAAATGGAGGCCCATGTGCCACACGTGACAAGGTGTTTCCTCATCCTCCCAGCCCTGGTCTGCCCACAACATCATTAGTGCCATCATCCTCTTAAGCTCTTCCAAGGAACCTAGGACTGGAAAGCCAGGTTTGAATTTAGAATTATTGGATTTCTTGGGGTTTGTCACTGGAAGGGGTGTGGCTGGGGATGAAGCTGGTCATCACCCCTCAGCTGTTGACCCTCGGCCCAGCCCACAGCCAGCCCTCTCCCCTTTCCTTTCTATCTTGTGGGGTGGGGGAAGGGCTCCTGAGCCCCTTGTATAAAATCCTACCCTGCAGATTCTGCCTGTCTGCACTTCTCTCTACAGCTGTCCTTTGACCAGAGTGGTCTGAGTTGCCCTCAGGAGGATGAACTTGAGGAAGAGGCTTGGGCTCTATTGGGCTAGAGATCCCAGGATTTTAGAAGCAGAATGTGCCATAAAAGCAGGGTCTGTCTTATAGTGGGCACAGTCCCTTAGCCTCTGGGACACCATATGCTGCTGAGAGACACAGCCTGAGCAGTAAAGAAATCCTCTTGTGTGATCCAAAAGCAACCCTACATGCACATATCCTCAACCAGTCCACATTTCTGATGATCCACCACCCTCCCGTAGCACTTTCCTAGAGTTCAGATTAGACATTTTCAATACCATTATTTAATAACAGCAAATCCCATTTGTACTGCTCTTAATAGAGTATACCATGCTTTCACACTCAAAAACTCAGAACCTCACTCATTTGATGCCTAATTTCTCTTACTGATTCAATTCCCTCATCCATCTGTCAAAGAATGTGCCAGGAGCTGGGCTATCAGTGGGGAATTGCAGCAGTGGGTAAAACAGATTCTTTCCAAGGGTTCAATACACAGTTCCCAGATGACCAAGCAAGTCCACTCCTAGCTGTACTCAAAAGAAATGAAAACGCACATCCATTTTAAAGCTTGTACATGAATCATGTACATTATTCAAAATAGCCAAGAAGTAGAAACAAGGTTCCTCACCCGATGAAGGGATATACAAAATATGTTCCATCCACACGATGAAATATTATCCCACAATAAAGGGGAATTGAGTATTGACACATGTTATGTGTGAATGGATCTTGAAATATTATGCTGAGTGAAAGAAGCCAGATGCAAAAAGCCACAGGTAGTATGATTCGATTTCTATGAATTGCCCAAAGTAGGTAAATCCACAGGGAGCAAAAGCAGGGGCAGTTGTGGGGAGGAGGGACCGGGGGTGATTGCGCACAGGTGGAGGGGCTTCTAGAAAATGTTCTAAAATTAGAGCAGTGGGATGGTTACCGTGCTCCTGAATACACTAAACCCTGCCGAAAGGCACACTTGAAAAGGCTAAATTTTATGATATTTGATTCTATCTTTGAAAGGCAGGGGGAGAAAAATACCAACAGGTCTGAAAAGTACAGCATGGGGAATATAGTCAATAATATTGAAATAACTTTGTATGGTGACAGATGGTGAGTATGCTTACCATGTGAAGCACTGTATAATGTACAGAATTGGCAAAGTACCACAAACACCAGAAACTAATAACACATTATATGTCAATTACAGTTTTTTCTAAAAAGTGGGAGAACAAAAACATAACAGATCTTGTTCTTGCTTTCATGGAGCCTATAGTCTGGCTCCATAGAGCCTGCACCTATGAGGGCCGGTTCCAAGATGGGTGGCTGGGCACCAAAGCTGGCCCATCATTTTCCCTGCCCCAGACCTCCCACCTCCCAACCCACCACCTGACAGGCCAGTAAAGGGCTTGGCAGGAAAGGAGCAGATGGTTTCATTCCCCAGTGTTAGCCTCCCCAGTGACATCCC
>NC_043712.1:48119139-48124220 GCF_006229205.1 Suricata suricatta | reverse complement strand
GTCAACTGAAATTCAATAAAAAACCAAAGTGGTGGGCGGAGGGGCTGGAGGTGTGGTGTGGAGGACAGAATGGCATTTCTGTTTTCTGTCCCTCTAGAGAGCTCTGGGGGAAGAGAAGATTTTAGATGGGGGGGTTGGGGGGGGGGGGGGGGGGCCGGCAGGGATCTCAGAGATTTGAGATTTGGTCACCCTGGTGGCCTTGGAATTTTGTTTTCCTAGTGGTATAGGCTGTTGGTTCCCCTTTTAGCCATAGCGGTTGGGTAGGGACAGAGTGGGGTGAAAAACATTTTTCAATGTCAGGTGCAAGGTCACCTGAATGTGTATCACTTGAATTGCCTGTAAAAGTAGATTGCCCAGCCTCCGTTCTGGCCTACTGCATTGGAAGAAGGAGGCCTAGAGGTTCTAGCACAAGAATGTGCATTCTTAACCACCTTCCTGGTAATTATGAAGCAAACTAAAGTTTATGAGCCTCTGGTGGGCACCAAGTCCTTCCTGCTGAAGATTTCAGTTCTGGGTGGGCTGAAGGTTTCTCAAGAGGGTCCAAAGGAACTAAAAGCCAAAAAAAAAAAAAGCCAGATTTAAGAGCAGCAGGCTTGAGAGGGACTAGGTAGAAAATACAAACTCATGGCCCATTCCGTTAAGAGAAATTAGGGAACAAACCAAAGCTGCAACCCATCGTCCCTGCCCTCCCCCCCATTCAATCACCACTCCACTCATCACTTGCCCTGGGCACAGGCTTTTTAGCAATGTCATAGAGTTTAAAATGCTGCATTATAAAATCTTCCATCATACCAGAGAATTAAGGGTAAGTAAATGTAATCAACTATGGCGGATGTGAATCAAAGGATTTATTTAGGTATTTTTAATTAATTTAGTACATAGCTTTGCTAAAGCAGTACTTCTCAACCTTTTATAACTTCTCATCTTTCAAATTTTTAAGCAAAGTACTCATGTGTTCCTTTTTTAAATGTTTTCTCATGCATAATGTTATAACATTAATCACAGTGTTTCAAACCCACACACATGTGCATCTAAGAACTCATGCTCACAAATAATCCAGTGAAGAAATGGGCAGAAGACATGAACAGACACTTCTCCAAAGAGGACATCCAGATGGCCAGCAGGCACATGAAACGATGCTCAGCGTCACTCATCATCAGGGAAATACAAATCAAAACCACATTGAGATACCACCTCACGCCAGTCAGAGTGGCTAAAATGAACAAATCAGGAGACTATAGATGCTGGCGAGGGTGTGGAGAGACAGGCACCCTCCTACACTGTTGGTGGGAATGTAAACTGGTGCAGCCGCTCTGGAAAACAGTGTGGAGGTTCCTCAAAAAACTATCCATAGAACTCTCCTATGACCCAGCGATTGCACTGCTGGGGATTTACTCAAGGGATACAGGAGTGCTGATGCATAGGGGCACATATACCCCAATGTTCATAGTGGCACTTTCTACAATAGCCAAATCATGGAAAGAGCCTAAATGTCCATCCACTGATGAATGGATCAAGAAGATGTGGTTTATCTATACAATGGAATACTACATGGCAATGAGAAAGAATGAAATCTGGCCATTCATAGCAACATGGATAGAACTTGAAGGTGTTATGCTAAGTGAAATAAGTCACGCAGAGAAGGACAGATACCATATGTTTTCACTCATATGTGTAACGGGAGAAAAGAAACCTAACAGAGGACCATGGGGGAGGGGAAGCAGAAAAACTAGTTGGGGAGAGGGAGGGAAGCAAACCATAAGAGACTCTTGAATACTGAGAACAAACTGAGGGTTGATGGGCATGGAAGAGGGCACTTGTTGGGATGAGCACTGGGTGTTATATGGAAACCAACTTGACAATAAACTATAAAAGAAAAAAATGAGAGAGCCCAACAAAATACCATGAAATCAAAAACAATTTTTGATCTTGAAACGAATTTTAAAAATAAAGAAAAGAGCTCATGCTATCTTGTCCTGCTTTTTTTGACCCCACCCCTCTGTGATAACACCTGGGCAGTTCTTCTAATGTCCTCCCTGCTGACTCTTCTCCCATCTCACCTTGCCACGGCCCTGCTTCCTCTCCGTGCTGCTCACCACACCTGTTCCTCATTCTTCTCTGATTAGCAGCCCTTGTATGTGCAGTCAGGACTTGGCTTATTCTCTGTCCTGGGCATGCATGGCTGATGCTGAATGATACTCGAGGCTAAGACCAGCACACAGCTTTTGTTGTCTTTGCCAGAGCTGTGCTAACTGCTCTTCTGCGAGGACCCCTTTTGTGTTTGATGTGTGTCCACTGGGACACACGTGAGGAGCCCAAAAGAGGCGTGGCACCAAGTTAAACCATGGTGAGGCCATGTACACCCCACGTACTGGTTGAAATGAACACAACTTATAACTCTGAGCCTTTGAAGATGTGAACATTAATAAATTAGTTTAATAATTAATAAAAGAAAACCACACTTAAAATTGAGTTCAGAGACCAGAAGGAGAAGGTCTCTTGCCCTACCACTCCTTGTCAGGTGCAGACTCTAACAGAAAGAGAAGGACCTTGCAAGTCTCATAACTACTTTAGCTACCTTACTATGCCAGCTGGAGATAAAAAGCCCTCTCTCCTCCTCTAGCAACAGCCCAGCCAATGATAGACAGTCACAACTCAGCCAATGAAAAGCCATGACACTTTGAACTTCCAGTTTCCACCAATGGAACTTTTGTTTATAACAGCCCCAACTTCCCCTTTTCCTTTATAAGAGAGTTTTTCTCCTTTGTTAGGAGGGCTTGGCTGTATTTTTTCATAGTTGGCTTGTATTGAATTGTAATTCTGTTATTCCAAAACGAAACTGATTTTGCTGGTAAAATAACTGCCAGGTTTTTTGTTTAATGTCTACCTATGGGGGGGGGGGGAGGAAGAGAGAGCAAGAAGGGAGAGAGGAGAGAAAGAAGAGTGGGGGAGGGGCAGAGAATCCCAAGCAGTTTCTGCACTGACAGCCGGGCCCTATCTCACCATCATTGAGATCATGAACTGAGCCACCCAGGTGCCCCATAAACTGCCAGTTTTATTTTCAAGGTTAACAAAGCAACCTACATGGGTTAGGTGTTAAAAAACAAAATCCAACTGAATAAATTTGAAGTTGGCTTTATTAAGCGATTTATACATTGGGCAGGATCTCATCTAGCAAATGTAAGATATGCTCCAAAGGGCTATAGGAAAGAAGGTTTTTGGGGTGTTTTTTAATGTTTATTTTTGAGAGACACAAAGCATGAGAGGGGGAGGGGCAGAGAGAGAGAGTCACAGAATCCAAAGCAGGCTCCAGGCTCTGAGGTATCAACACAGAACCCTAGGTGGGGATTGAATCCAAGAACTGTGAGATCGTGACCTGAGCTAAAGTTGGACTTTAAACCAAAGTTGGGCATTTTCTGAGCCATCCAGGTGCCCCAGAAAAAAGTTTTCAAAGGCCTGACAAGGAAAGTCCTAAACAAAAAAGGATTATCTTGAAGACACCTTCCTTTGGGGACAAAAGGGTCTTGTTAGGTGGATTACTTCATCTTTGGGAGATGGAGAAACCCCAGTAACAGATGACCTTGATGCTGATTAGAAAATTTCTGACTCACTGGTAAAGACTATATTTCTGGGGAAGGTTGAAACTGTACGAGACTAGGTATTAAGCTCAGGTTTGGTGACATGGCCTAGCATAAGGGACTCCATTTGGGGTCTTTTTTAAGAGAGTCAACAGGAGACTAAGGAGAAAAGACTTTTCTACTAGAAAAACAGTGTAGTAAACATTGAAACCTAAGGTTTCAAGTAACCACAAAAGGTTTTGAAAGGATTTCACCTGCGTATCAGGCAGAGGTCTGCAGCTCATTGCTCAAACTTTGGTTTAAGCTGTATCATGTTTAAATGTAACTGAGGCTGCCCCCATGATAAAACGGAGAGCTTACCGGGATGTCTGAGGCCTACCTGTGTTAACCTCCCTCATATTTTCTAGGGCTCCTTAACTATTTAGCTTCGGATTCATCATGAAGATGTTCTGGCATTTGCGTTGTTCGCTGTCTCCACTTGTTAAAATCAGGCAGCTCAAAATAGTATAATAAAAAATTGGAGAGTGGGGAGGCCTCTGATGAAAAGATTTAAATATTTAAAGTTGCGAAGGTAGGAACTATAGAACTAGTTAGAGAGGCTTGTAAACATAAAACACCTGGGAAGCAGGGGAGGTTTCTAGTAAATGAGCTAAGTCCTCCCTTTTCATATTAAGGTGTCTAGAGATATTATCTCAAGTTGATAAATGGAGAAAAAGAGGTTAAGCCTCTTATCTAGATTTATGGACGTAACTGCTAAAGGAACTAAAAACAAACAGTTAAAAGAGGTTGAATCTTGGGCATGAGATGAGGGTGGGGGCAGGGAGCTGCTGCTTTTCACCTTAAGTTCTCCTGTCCTTGGTTGGTTTGTTCCCACGCACATGTATTTAGTGGATTTTTTTTTTTTTTAAGAAACAAAAAGAGAAACCTGGTGGGAACATAAAATTGAGGCAAGAATTTGATTTAAAAGCACACCGTGTTGACTCGCACATTTGCTGCAGCTGAGTCCTACATTTGGCTCCCAGCTATACAAGAAGAGCAGTCAGAAAGGGAACTTCTGGTCAACTGATTCATATCATCCACACGTGAAAACAAACGGATTCTTTGGGAGCAGTTTGCCCGTTTTTTGTTATTAAAAACATCAGAAAGAAATTTCTTTCTGGAGTCTTCCTCAAAAAGACAGAGAGATGCGATTAACATCTTCAACAACATCTTTTTTTCTTGCTAAACTCAGTAATGTATTTTTTTTGAAATTTTATTTTATTTTATTTTTTACTTTATAAAGTTTCATATTTTTTAACATATGCAATTATTTCCCATCATTTACAATACAGTAGTTACAATGACACTCCAAACAGAAAAGCAAAGTAAAAAATCAAAACACCAACTTCTGTTTCATGTAATTAGACTTATACAGAAATTAGAAGGTTAAGTAACAACTAGTTAATCACCTAATTTCACAGCTATCTGAAGTGGCAATCGTTATATAGCAGCTTATCTATGATA
>NC_043712.1:48042925-48119039 GCF_006229205.1 Suricata suricatta | reverse complement strand
CAAAGATAGAACAAACTATCCTCGAATTCGTATGGAACCACAAAAGACCCCGAATAGAAAAAGTTATATTGAAGAAGAAAACCAAAATGGGAGGCATCACAATCCCAGACTTTAGCCTCTACTACAAAGCTGTCATCATCAAAACAGTATGGTATTGGCACAAAAACAGACACATAGACCAATGGAATAGAATAGAGAACCCAGAACTGGGCCCACAAATGTATGGCCAATTAATTTTTGACAAAGTAGGAAAGAGTATGCAATGGAAACAACATCTTTGAAACATATCCTGGAGCGCCTTGGTGGCTCAGTCCGTTAATCTTCCGACTTCGGCTCAGGTCATGATCTCACGGTTCCCAAGTTCGAGCTCCTCATTGTGCTCTGTGCTGACAGCTCAGAGCCTGGAGTCTGCTTCCAATTCTGTGTCTCCGTCTATGCCCCTCCCTCACTCGTGCTCTGTCTCTATCTCTCAAAAATAAATGTTAAAAAATTTTAATATTGAAACATATCCTGTCTTCACCTCTCCCCCCCCCCCCCCCAGCCTAATCCTCAACCCAGATAGTTGATGTCACACACAAGTACAAATCAGAGAAATAATATCCCTGCTTGATCTAGGGATAGACTTTGGAATACTTGGAAGATTTGATGTAGTTTTGTAACAGAGAATCTTTAGTTTTAATTTTAAAAAATTAAAGTTGAATTTTTCTGAACTTAGTTACTGAAAATTAACAGATGACCATGAGCTTGAAACTGTACTTTCTAACGAGGACTTGGATTACAACTAACCAATATTGTCTGTTGAAATTGATCCATGTATCCTAAGAGCCAATCAAGTTGAGGCAGAATTTTGTATATGACATTTGTGTCTATGCAAGCAAAGTACTGTTATCAACACAAGCACATAGATGTGTGTATACACATGTGTACACACACGTACACACATGCACACACATGTACCCATACATGTATATGCACACATACATTTCTCTGGACATGGAAGCCATGTTCAAATGATGTCTTCCTTCTGGAAGTGAAGGGTGTCTTCAGGATACATGTGGTGAGACGGCCTTGTAAGTGAAATGGTTATATTTCTAGTACTTTAGCAGTTAAATAACATTGCACAGTAACTCTAATATTTATCCTAACAATTGTGATGTGATCATTACAAAAGCAATGTTTATTAAAAATGCAAATACATGAAAAGGGGAGCATAAAGTATTAATCACGTTACCACTATTAGCCATTTGGTGAGTTTTCTCTGTATAGATTACAAGAAAAATAATATTGTATGATACATTCTTAAAGACTATTTTCTCTTAGTACATAGTTTCTATCTTTCCATGTCATTAACCATTCTTGTAAAAAATATTTGTTTAAAATACTTGTTTAGCCCATTATTTTTTGTACATATTTTGGTTATTCAAGCAATTCACTGTTGGACAACCATTTTTTAAAACATGCTATAGAAACTCAATTTTTAGGTTGGATTGTTAATGGCTTATAATCTACTATTTTTGAAAGAAAAAATTGAGAAAACTGCAAGAGATTCTAAACAGGATAGAAATATTTTGAGGCTCACTTGACTTATATGGACATAGTTTTAAGGCTACTGTTAATGTCCCAGTATTTTGACATTTTCAGTTTTAGGAGAAATTTTATGATCTTGAATAGAAGTATGGCTTATTAAAATGTCTTAAAGAATTAACTACAGACCCTGAAATAGTTTTATTTTTCTTAATAGTTTTAAATATTATTGGTTAGGCAAGGCACTAAAAACTCACCTTGGCCAAGTTTCTGGTTCTCTTCCCCTTATTTTGGTACTTAGATGACCAGGAAATATGACTCCCCTGGTTCGTTAACCCTCTGGTGCAGTGGTTCTTAAATTGCTCAATGGCTCCTTGCTGTTCTGTGAGCTGGACTGCACTGTTTTATCACTAAAATTCAAAAATTATGTCTTCTCCAAATCTCCAGGGGAAAGAAAGTTACCAGATATAATTTCTAATCTTTTAATGTTTATTTATTTTTGAGAGACAGCACGTGAGCAGGGGAGAGGTAGAGAGAGAGGGAGAGAGAGGAATCCGAAGTAGGCTCCAGGCTCTGAGCTGTCAGCACAGAGTCTGATGCAGGGCTCAAACCCATGAACCGTGAGATCATGACCTGAGCCAAAGTCAGATGCCTAACCAACTGAGCTACCCAGTGCCTGTACAAGATACAGTTTTTTTATTTCAAAATTTTTCCATCACAGATTTTACTTCAAACTTTGGCATTTGCCAAAGTCTCTTTGAGACTTTCTAACAAAACATAGAGACAAGCAGTGATCAAATGGTGATGAGACTTGGGAAAACTCATTAGGAGTCTTCTGTGTCTAGTCCTATTTTTCTCGTGGACATGACTGCTTATGGTCAGTCATTTAAGTAGGTAGCTGGTATACGCCTTCTGCTAGTCATCTGGTTTCTGGATTCTAGTTTATGTAGTATAACAGAGGATAGCAGCATATCTGGGCATTCCATAAGGAGAATGGCCCCCACCTTGGTGCTCTGTCCCGAGAATTAATGCTGTTGGTAGAACATAAGTGGCCAGCTCTTAGTGGGTGACTGAGAACTGTGCTTAAAGTCATGGCTTCTGCCAAAGTCCTCCAGAAAGTCCTACACTCTGATCAAATGCTCTGGGCTCATTTTGAGTGTTGTGCTATATAGCACAAGCCTCCAACACCATTTTTTCTAACCTGGGGCAACCCCCACAATGCTAGAATGGATCGAGCACTTCTTTGCACCTGCTATCTCACATCTTACAACAGCTCCAGGAGGAGTGGTGCTCCGGTTCCCATTGGACCCATGGGAAGTGAAGGGTTTGAGGCTAAGAGACTCCTCTACAGCCACAAAGCTCTAAGTGTCAGTTTTTGCAATGTTTTCCTTGAGGGTGTTTCTCTGGGCTGCTCCTAGCTCCTGTCTGAAAGAGAAAGTGGAGAGGCATGTGCTACCCAGTTTTCAAGGCAGCCAAGGATTCATTCTTGAGTATGGGGTTTGGGAAATAATACCTGAAGGGGGAATTCAAGAGGCATTTGCTGACTGTTGGTATATACCTTGCTACAATATGGAATTTTATGTCCTCCTTTTAATGGAAAAATGTTTAATAGTTGGGCAGTACTCTCAAGGACAAGGTCATATGGGGTGGCATACATTAGTGGTGGACATCATCTCTAGCACCTCTTTGCTCGGTGACCTTGGAGAAGTTGCACCTTCTCACTGGGCCTCCGTTTTGTCATTTGCAAATTCAGCTTGAAAGAGATGATGCTTTTGGCCCTCCCAGCTCCAATCTTCTATGCCACAGTGACCCAAAGGGCAGGCAGGATCGGTGAGTCCTGCTGTGTGTTTTCATGAGCATCCCCGTGGGTTTACCATGTCAGGGCATCTGTAGATTCGGTTATGAGGACTTGCTGATTTAGGGCTATTCATGCACTCACACTCCAGGTGAGAACTTAAAAAATGGTGATTTTATTTGGGACAGGCCTTGTGTCCTACAACACATGCTCCCAAGGGTGCCCCTCTATGCGCTGTTCAAAGCGCTGCTTCTCACAAACCCGAATCCTGGTGTGACTTTTTGAAAAGCCAAATGCCACTGACAAAAAAACGAGAAAGCCTCTCTCATTTTTATTGTGTTCCTGGCCATTCCAAGAGTCATTTCCTTTCCTTTCAGAGAGATAAAGAGACATATATTATGTGGGCAGAAGATGCTATGTTCTGGTCAATAACGCAGGCCACGGAGGTCAATGGCTTTAAGCCAAGCCTGGCTGAAAGCTGCCATAAATTTTCAAAGGTGGGGGAGGAAGATTTAGAGACTGATGTACACTGGCTGCAAAGAGGAGAGACACTGGGCATAAATGGCCCTCTAAAAGAGAAGAGTATCGGTCCCATAAAAATCCTACAGCAGTCTATACAGGGTCCCTGGAATGGGGAGAATTTTGCCCACCCAAGTTTAACTGTGCAGCAGAGACCAATAAAAGAAGTTCTGAGAATAAATCTCTGAGGCCAACCTGTCCTGAGAAACTGAAACTTGAAGCCTTCTTCCCTAACTTTCTGATTCATCAACGACCTTTAGTGTTGAGGAGCTGACTCCAGGCTTGATGGGAGAGTCCTATAAAGCCTCCATTTTCTCTGGTCTTAGCTTGTTTTGCTGTTTTTCTCAAGGTCTACTTTACGGACCACTATGGTATAGAAAGATTATATGTTCAGGCTACCCAGACTCCTCCCCCACCCCCACGCCTTGGAAAACCACAACACCTGCTTTAGAAAGGCACCAGATTTATTTACCAGATTTTGTAGAGGATTGGGTGTGTGTGTGTGTGCGCGTGTATGTTTGAAAGAGTCGTCTTGTGAAAAGGAGGGATGGCTTTACCTATTCTAAACCCATCTGGGCTAAAATGCTTATCATCTGGAATTTGTAATTCCATACTTTAAGCACAGAATAAATACTTCTGTTTTAATAAAAATTAAGGATATTGTATAGAACAAGATATTGAATGAATATATCTGCCATGAAGGTTTCTGTTGCATAAAACACGTGATAAACCCGAGATAGTACTAACGAGGAACCATTACTGGGAGTTTCATCCCACAAGGGATACTTTGTGGCTCTGTATGTGTATGTATACACAGGTGTGTGTGTGTATATATATATATATATATATATATATATATATATATATATGTAATAAGGGTTTCTCTCAAGATAAAATATGAAAACTTAAAGATTTAAAACAAAAAATAATTTGGCAGCTTAAAAAAATCTTCCCTTGTTTTAGTTCCTATAACTCTTTACCTTAGTTGCCATTTTGCTAGCATTCATATAACCCTGAAGAGTTTTAAAGCCTTATACATATTTTATCTCATTCTGTCAACCTTTCAAAAAATGAAAATTCAGGGTAAATAGCTTCTTAATTTTCAGCAGCAGAGCTAGGGGAAAAAGAACAGTGAACATGGATATTGCCTTTATATGCAACTGAGTTGATGTGAGCACATTATAAATAAGAGCTCCCAGCAAACCTCCAAGATAGATGCTATTTTCATCCACTTACAGATGAGGTGACAAAGGTGCAGAGAGGTTAAATAACTTGCCCAAGGGCACGTGGAGAGTCCGTGGCTGATTTGGGATCCTTAGCCAGGTGACATCCAGACCCCATTTCCTCTAGGACGAATTTGAAAGGAAACATCCTCTCAAGTCACAATCCAGGCTGTGGGCACATTTATATCAATTGCGAAAGAATATGAGAATTTCTTAGGGGAAAGAAAAGGACAGCTTAACATGGTTAAACAGCATACTGTGTTTTTAATTTCACCTAGCTAACACAATCACCTGGTCAGCTGAGTATTTAGAAGTAAGAAGATATTTATAACCAGATTGCTTAAGTGTCCTGAGGCCACCATTTATGCCCATATGGCACTGTGCCCAGGAAGATGTCACCTGTGTCACAAAATCCCTACTTAATCCTGAGAAGAATTGAGACCTAAGAGAAGGTGAAGCTTACTGTGCTGCCATAACTGGGGCGGTGATGGCCTAGATGTTGACAGAGTAGCTTCCAGGCACGGATGAACCAACAGAAATGCAAGTTGTAAAGAAAAGTCACGATTTCGTCCCTGGTCAGATCTAAAGAAGGGCCCCAAATGAGCTTTATAGAGGGATCTAGAAACCAACATCAGACATTGAATTAGAATGCAAAGGTTTTTTTTTTTTTTTTTAACTCAGAAGCTTCAGAAATTATTGGTCATCTTCATGAGAGTCTTGGAATATTAAAATATTAAAAAAAGCTTAAATGAAGCATCGACAATTGTGTGTTTTAAATGATGACCTTTACCTGATTAATGTTTTTTAACACATACCTCTAGATACAATACACAAAAAATGGGCTACTCACAAAATAATTATAGGATACATAAAAATATTAATTTATAGTGTTCTGTCAGAGATGTACTCCATTAATGGGACACTCATTTAAAGTTGTATAATGAATGTCTTCTTTTACTGTATTGAAAAGAACAATTAAACCTGAGCTTTCATGTACTCACCCTAATTACTTTCTACCCTGGAAGAATTTTATTCCAGTCTACTATTCAGCCATCTTTCATAACCTGCTCCCAAGAGGAAAGTTGGGAGGAACTATTTATTTTCATTATGTCTCTTATGTCCCTTTTCATTAATTTTTTTTACTACAACTCAAGCCATTTCTTTATTAATATAGAGCGTATACAGTGCTATGGAGCCCAGCGATTGCACCAAATCCACTATTAGTTGTGAGCAAGAATCTTTCTGAAAGAGATCTCAAAAGTGCATTCATACCTCTTCTCTGAAATGATGTAGAATTTTGCAGATTAATTCTCTGCTGAGATATCTATATATAGGTAATATATCTCTATTTATAGCTGTATATTTCTTGGGCTGACCCAAGTCACAGAATGGCACTACTTCCAATATTGTACACTTTTGTCATTACCTTCAAGTAAGAAAGCTACTGCTCCCTTTTATTTAAAAAAACTTTAGAAAGTAATTTAGCCTGTTTTATTCACTGATACTGGAAAGGTAGTACATCTTGACCATTTATCATCAAAAATATGTTGAGATTCTACTTGATGTAAGACACTGAGTGAGAGATTGGGAATACAAAAATGATTTTTAAAAAACCCTGCCCTCAAGGAGTTTAATTCTCATACCACATTTTCTTATAACTTTAAACATTAAATGATTCAAAGGAATAGAGAAGAAAATGAGGAGAAGGAATGAATGTGAGCTATCAGAAAAGGTACAACTTAGAAATCAAGCTTAATACTCACAGAAAGAACATTTAGTCTGTAATCTCATTAACCAGAATGTATTTCAAGTCAGAAATGCAATTTTCCACCAGCGTTATGCCTTTGAAATAGGCCCTATGAGACAGTGCCTTTCTATTTAAAATTTTTTTTCATGTTTATTTATTTTTGAAAAACAGCACAAGCGGGGCAGGAACAGAAAGAGAGAGAAACCCAGAATCCAAAGCAGGCTCCAGGCTCTCAGCACAGAGCCTGATGCGGGGCTTGAACTCGTGAATGGTGAGATCATGACCTTAGCCAAAGTCGGAAGCCCCAAGACAGTGCCTTTCTAGAGTTTCAGTGTCCCTTTGTTTCCTTTTGACCATGAAGCATGATGTTTACTCCAGTAGAATGCACAGGTCCCTAGGTGGCAAGAGGCTGGAGGTGAATGGAAGCTAGCCCTATTTCATTTATAATTGTCCTCATAATGTGCTCATAGGTGTGTGTGAGATATATATATATTCATATGGATAAGAATATATATTCATAAATATATAAATTTATACATCTACATAAATATAGATATTAATATTCATATAGATATGAAATAGTTATGGGGGAAACAACTATTCTGAGTTGCTGGACTTAGGCAGATTTCCATTTGGAGGAAAAGGTTGTCCAATTTCTGTTTGATCCGCCCTGGGCTTGTCCCCTTGTATTCTGTCTGGGGATGTCCACATGTCCCTGTTGTATATACAGAGTGGTCCTGATAAGTCAAATCATATACATCTAACTCAGTTATTTTTCTTTGAATTAAAGAATAAGGACACCAAATCAGAAGATTAGCATGTTCAACACAGCACTGAGTTGTCATGGACAAGCATAAAAGACATTAAATTGCAGACTCGGCTGTGGCAATTTTATTTGCAATTTCTCTGAATCGGGGACAAGATGCCTTTTGCTTTATAAGCAAATGCTAGCGGCACCAGGCTCTTCCAGTACAAAAACAAGTGGAGAGATGGGGGTGGGAGGGGGATGGGAAGGGAAAGGAGGGAGAGAGGCGAGGAAGGGAGAACATCAGAGAGCAAGCAGGAGAAAGCAAAGCAGGTCTGTGCAAATGGACTCCCCTCGTGTTAGAACAGTTACTCAGCCTCTGCAGCTGTTCACCAGACTCAGCTTCCCAAACATTCTAGATCTAGGTTTCTGTGTTTCTCTTCCATGTTCATTGCTTTCTGCAATTAAAGCTAGGAGTGAAAAGGAGGCATTTTCACCATGTTGCAGAGGGTGGACCACAGCAAACGCCTTTGTGGAGCGCTGAGTAAATGCCAGGCACTGACTCAGCACCTTACCCTGACCATCACACGGATTCCTACAACGCTCCTTTGTGTTAGGTGTCATTACTACCCTTATTTTGGGGATAAAGAGATGAAGGTTTAAAGATCTCACAGTATGAGGTAGCCAATAATTTTCCAAAGCCTGCACCCCAAGTTCCAGTGCTCAACTAATTGCTGATAATTGAAGTGGCAGTTTCTTCCCATTACTTTATGAACAGACTGGTTTGGTCATACATCCCTCAGGGACTTGGGCACTAAGGGAAGTCCATCTCTTCCAAAGGAGACTGACAAGTTCCCATTCCACACCAGCTGCAGTTTTGGAAGTAGCCATGCATTTTAGGGATTGTCCATGGTCTGGGAACCCTCCCTAGACACAGTGGAGAAGATTGCCCCTCTGGGGTCTCAATCAGATTCAATAGTAAAATGTAAGAACTTTGGATTTTCGAGTTTAATGTGATCAGTGGTAAAAGTTGGTTACAATGGTCTGCTCAATACCTGCTGTCCGCGCCGCTCCCCCCCCCTCCCCCGGATTTAGTGGTTTGCTTGTGGCCAATTATGAACTATCACCAAGTCTCTTCTGCTTCCCCCAACTTGGGTACTGCTAGTAAGTAAAACTATTCAATAGTTCAAGTGGAGTCCTAATTAATGAGTCTGATTCCTGCCTGACACAGGCTCGTTTTTAACCTGGTAAACTCATTAAACCCCTGCTCTTCATTTAGCCATGGGTGACTAGAGTATCATAATTTCAACTAAGTGCGCTCAGTGATTTAATGGCCCTTGAATTTCCCGCATTCCCATAGTGTCCCACCCGAGAAGCTCAATCAGTATCGTTAGAAGTTTATTTAGTGCAAGGAGCAATCTCTCTGATCTGCCCTGAATTCAACTGAAGGCTTTAAAGACAAATGAAAGCAAACCGCTGGCTCCACAATTTCAAACAACCCGTTTTGCTTTAACCGTAAATCAGCTGAGGGGTCTGAAACACAGACAGTTTCCAGACAGACCAGGCCATCCCCTGAGTTAATGAGACTTGTGCGGAGGCAACAGTCCCCACCTCCACCAGCAGAGGCCAGCACTTCCTCTTCTTGGATGAGGACTGGCCCAGGGGTTTGGCCTCCACGCCACACGCATCCTGTAATTTAAAAAATATAGGGCAGAATGAAATCCACAACAACAAAGAGTATACACACACTAACACACAAAATCAAAGGTGGTTCTCTATCTGCTTTGATTCTCTGTTACTGCCCACTTAGGCACATCAAATGGAATTCTTAGAAAGAGCTATCTGTTTTGTCATTGTTGTTACTGCTATGTTTGTGTGAATGTGTAGATAGCAACAAAACTGCTTCCCTCTCCCTACATAAGAGAATTTCCAAAGCTCAAACAGGCCATGGTGAGTTGGTTTCTAATTTTCATGAATTCTCATAAAGGCCCTGTCAGTAGCAAGTGCCCAGTAAGTGTTTTAGAACAGTGACAGCTTTGCAAACACTGTAACATATGTAACTCGGACTGGGTCAATACATGGTGAGGAAATCAGATTGCGAGATGGCCGAGCTGTTCGTTTTGGCTGTCTTTACAGTCAATCAGCCAGACCAACTGAGCCCGCAGTGATACTCCCTGACTATTGAGAAAGCTAAAACAAATGGATTGGCCACGCTGTCTGCCAAGGCCCATTCAAAACTACAGCCTCTGTCAATGAATAGCCAGGCGCCATCTTTTGAAAATTTGTTATGAGAGAGGACTCCTGGGTCCATCTAAAAATGAGGCTACGTTTTAACTGCTTCCCCCAAAGTGCATTTGTTCCATTTATTTCAATATATTTTGTTCAGTAGATTGGGCTTCTGAGACAGGTCAGTTGACACAAAGTGTATAGATTTTGGTGCCAAGCCTCAACAACGATTCCTGCTGCACCCCACCTTGCCTCTTTTTTCCTTGGGGTATCTTTGGCTCTTGTGCTAAATTCAAACGCTTGTAAACCAAGCAGTCGTCTCAAATATAGTTCCCAACTGGAAAGATAAAATTCTTCAAAGAAGATTCAGGGTCCAGAGTGCTTTGCAGGACTCCTCAGCCCTTTCTCAAAACCTGCACAAGTGACTGTATGCGTCAAGCTACCATAGTTCCTCACTGCATTCTTTACTTCCAGCCAACTCATGTGTGACTACTGGCAGGATAAGGGCATTGTGTGAGTTGCCTAATACAAATGTCTCTAAGTTGCTAGGTTCGGGCTAAGATGTTCCAGTAAAAATGAGGGCAGCCTCCCAGTCTTTGCCTAAACTTGATTCAAATCACATCTACTTAGAATAAATCACCTCCACCAAATTTTCTTCAGGCCTCCTCCTGTTATAACAGAGATAGATAAGAAACCAGGAAACTGCTTCTAAATGTTTGCAGTTGGAGAAAAAGAGGAAAAATTCATCAAAATAAATCAACTCAAGGACAGTCCTTCCTACTTGATTGAGTTCCCTTCAGGTTCAAGTAGAGATTGAGAGTAGATGGGACATAGAGCTAAAGAAAGATAGGGGGAAATGCATAGGTTTAAAACATTTATTTATTCATCCTAAGCTACTATCTTTATGGTATGCAACCATGGAGTCCCCCTTTCCACTTAAGGAGAGCTTTGGAGGAATCAAGTTAAGGGAGACAACTTCATAGTGAAATGGGTTTTTCTGGACACAAAGGAACTTGTGTGCAGGTCAGCAGAAGGTGGAGGGAAAAGAAAGAGAAGTATTAGATCTCACTAAGAAAAGAGCAGTATCAAGCTGTCATGAAACATGCAAAGACTTTTAAATCTCCTGTGGCAAAGACTGTTAGTTGTCTCAGTAATCTACATTCATCCATTTAAGAAGTTTTATTTCCATAATAGAGCCTCCTGAGTTTTAGCTGAGTGGCTCTCCAGTTGGAAACGACATTTACCTGCCTTTCTTCCAGCTTTGGGGTTGACGCCTTGACTAAGTCTGGCTAATGAACAGTACAAAAGTGATGTGTAACTTCTGGTCCTACCTTTAAGGAAGCTCTCCACTTTCTCTTTCTTCCTCAAAACTGCAGTGTGGATATGGTGGTTCATTTTTGACCATGTAGATGAGGGCAATGCCTAGTGGATGATGTAAAGAATGGATGCTTAGACCACCTTGGAACCACCCCCACACCTCTAGACTGCCTACTAGTGTAAACTAGCTCTTTATAAGAGAAGTGGCTTATGAGAGATCAGCAACAGTAGCACCTGGGAGCTTATTAGAAATGCAGAATCTCAAGCTCCACTTGAGGCCTGCTGAATTATAAACTGCATTAAAAAAACATCTCCCAACAATTTGTATACACATTAGAAGCTGAGAAGCATGGTTGTAGTGGTAAAAGCCTTAGATTTTGAGACCAGATCCTGAGTTCAAATGCAAATCTGTGACTTAATTAGCTGTGTCACTTTGGGCAAATTATTAAAACTCTCTGTGACTCAGTTTTTGCATCTGTACATTGGGGATATTAATAATACCTCCCTTGATAGGGTTGTTGGAAGGATTGTGTCAATTAATATATGTGAACAGGTTAATGTAGTGTTATGTAAGACTTGCTATTATTATTACCAAAAATTAACCTCTAATTTATTTAAGCCATTTGGCCTCTGATAACATTCAGTACTCATGAAGCTTACATTTTAGTGAAAAAGAGGGGAATGCCCTGGAGATGGGGATTATCTATAAGTTTGAGTTTCATTATCAGGTTGTGGCTCAGATTGTGGTTCTTGATGACTAGTTTGGAAAAAGTAAGCACCATAAAAACAAGAAACGAAAACTAGATCAAAACCTCCTAGGGCCTATGAGATTATGGTTATTACAAAATCTGTCTAGGTCCAAAAAGGTTTTTGCATAATGGACTTTGTGACTATAGGAAACCTATATTCCAGAGCAAAGTCAGAAGGCTACTAAGTGAGGAGCTGAGAGATTGGCTCCTAATTAAGTTCCCTCATCAGGCTCACTCATTGCTGAGGGACAGACAAAGGGTTCCTCCCTGAGGCCTTTGAGTATCACCAGGAAGTATCACTTCTCCTATAGAGCCTTGACCTTAATGGGAACTCATTCATTCTAACTTCTGGAGAAGTGTCCAAATCTTCCACTCACTTCTTTAAAACTGTGTTGTTTCTCTAATTAAGTTAGTGTTACTTATATATTGTTCTTTTCTTAAATCTGTGGTTTATCTTTTCATTTTCAAGTGTCTTTTGATAGGGAAGCGTTTCTAATTATTGTCAAATCCAATTTAGCCATTTTTTCCCTCATGGTTTGAGGTTTTTTGTGTCTTATTGAAGAATCTCAGTGTCACAAAGATTTTTTTTCTCAATTTTTTTCTCTAGAGTTTTGAGAGTCCTCATATTTAGGTCTGTGACACAGTTTGAGTTATTTTTTGTATAGACTAAGTTAATTTTTGTGTAATGTGTGGGGTATAAGGGTCAAGGTTCATTTTTTTTTTCATGCAGATATCTAGTATCCAGCATCACTTGTAAAAAAGACCATCCTTTATTCTTTGAATTGCCTTGACTTGTTTGTCAACAATTAATGAGTTATAAACAAAGGGTTTATTTCTAGATTATTGAATTATGTGCTACATAAAGGATATATTATCCTTACACTAATATCACAGTAACTAGGTTACTATAGCTTTATGATAACCTGGAAATTAAGTAGTGTAACTCCTCTAATCTTTTTTTTTTAATGTTTTATTTATTTTTGAGACTGAGACAGAGCATGAGCTGGGAAGGGCAGAGAGAGAGGGAGACACAATCGGAAGCAGGCTTTAGGCTTTGAGCTGTCAGCACAGAGCCTGATGCGGGCCTCGAACCCACGAACATGAGATCATGAGATCATAACCTGAGCTGAAGTCCGACGCTCAACCAACTGAGCCACCCAGGCGCCCCCAATCTTTTTTTTACAAAATTGTTTTGGCTTATCTAAGTCCTTTCCATTTGATATAAATTTTAATAATGATGGGGAAACAGGCTTAAGCACGGGCAGTCCTGGGGGAAAATGGCATGTATTTTCCCCCAAGAATGATTGGAAATCATTGATTTTTGCAACTTCAGCATGACTGCATGCATTAGGCATTAAAATATCATTTTCTACCAGATTTCTTTGCTCTCTTATTTTGGGATTCTAGAAAGTTCCTATTATATCAGCATCTGCTTGAAATGATTCCTTGGCTTTCCATCTCATTCTTTTGTTTGTTTTGGATTTTTTAAAAAATCTAAGTTAACATATAGAGTAATAATGGTTTCAGGAGTAGAACTCAGTGATTCATCATTTACATATAACACCTAGTGCTCATCCAAACAAGTGTCCTCCTTAATGCCCTTTGCCCATTTTGCCCATCCCCCACCCAACACCCCACCAGAGACCCTCAGTTTGTTCTCTGTATTTTAAGAGTTTCTTATGGTTTGTCCCCCTCTGCTTCTATATTATTTTTGCTTCCCTCCCCTTATGTTCTTCTGTTTTGTTTCTTAAATCCCGCACGTGAGTGAAATCATAGAATATTTTCTTTCTCTGACTTATTTCACTCAGCATAGTATACTCTAGTTCCATCCATGTTATTACAAAGGGAAATATTTCATTATTTTTGATGAATAATATTCCATTATACATATATACACATATATACACACACACACACACACACACACACACACATACATACATATACATACATGCCACATCTTCTTTATCCATTCATCAGTCAGTGGACATTTGGGTCTTGCCATACTTTGGCTATTATTGATAGTTCTACTAGAAACATTGGGTGTATGTGCCCCTTTGAAACAACACTCCTATATCCTTTGGATAAATACCTAGTAGTGTAATTGCTGGGTTGTAGGGTAGTTCTACTTTTAGGGTTTTTTTTTTTGAGGAACCTCCATACTGTTCTCCAGAGCGGCTGCACAGGTTGCATTCCCAACAGCAGTGCAAAAGAGATCCTCTTTCTCTGCTTCCTTGCCAACATCTGTCATTGTCTGAGTTGTTAATTTTAGCCCTTCTGACAGGTGTGAGGTGGTATCTCATTGTGGTTTTGATTTGTATTTCCCTGATGATGAGTGCTGCTGAGCATTTTTTCATGTGTCAGCCATCTGGGTGTCTTCTTTGGAAAAATGTCTTTTCATATCTTTTGCCCATTTCTTTACCGTATTTGTTTTTTGGATGTTGAGCTTGATAAGTTCTTCATAGGTTTTGGACACTAACCCTTTATCTGATAGGTCATTTGCAAATATCTTCTCCCCTTCTGTCAGTTGCCTTTTAGTTTTGCTGATTATTTCCTTTGTCATGCAGAAGCTTTTTACCTTGATGATGATCCAATCATTCATTTTTGCTTTTGTTTCCCTTACCATTAGAGACCTGTCAAGTAAGAAGTTGCTATGGCTGAGGTCAAAGAGGTTTTTGCCTATTTTCTCCTCTAGGTTTTCAGTGGCTTCCTATCTTACATTTAGGTCTTTCATCCATCTTGAGTTTATTTTGAGTATGGTGTAAGAAAGTGGTCCAGGTTCATTCTTCTGTAGTTTTCCCAGCACCATTTGCTGAAGAAACTGTCTTTATTCCACTGGATATTCTTTCCGTGTTGTTGAGGATTAGTTGGCCACACATCTGTGGGTCCATTTCTGGGTCCTCTATTCTGTTCCACTGCTCTATGTGCTTGTGCCAGTGCCATACTGTCTTGATGACTACAGCTTTGTAATATAGCTTGAAGTCCAGAATTGTGATGCCTCCAGGTTTGGTTTTCTTTTTCAGGATTGCTTGGGCTATTTGTGGTCTTTTTAGGTTCCATACAAATTTTATGATTGTTTGTTCTAGCTCTGTGAAGAACGCTGGTGTTTCTTTGATAGGGACTGAATTGAATATGTAGATTGCTTTGAGTGGTATCAACATTTTAACATCCAATTCCTTCTTTGTAGGAAGCAATGCAACCAAATCTTATTTTGTATTGAAGCAAATGGTCTAGAAGGTCAAAATTGTCTAAACCAGTAGTGAACATCACTATGATTTGCCAGTGCTTTTTAGGAGCATTTGCAGCAGTAAAGGAAAGGGAAAAAAAAGCCTATGGAACAACACAAATATTTATGTAATAAGCGATTATCGAAGTTCTTATTTAAGTTAAATGATATGAAAGTAGGTAAAGAAGTCCTCCCCCAACATCATTGCTAAGGTCATTTTGTCAGATTTTAAATTAAAGCCATACAAGGGTGTCTGGGAGGCTCAGTTGGAAGAGCATGTGACTCTTGATCTTGGGGTTGTGAGTTCAAGCCCCATGTTGAATATAGAGTTACTTAGAAAATATTGATACATAGAGATAGATACCAGAGCCAGGGAAAAAATGAAGGAGACCCTCTCTATACAGAATTCCTAGATAGAAAGAGCTCTAGAACCTAGTAGGAACAAGGATGTTCAAGTTTAAGATTAGGGGTCTGTGGCAATTGTTTCTTCCCTTTTGTAATTGGGATGTCCAGCTTGAGTTGCTTGACTGTTGCTGGATCCTCAGCCATGCAAGTGGCCTGTGTCTGGATCAGATTCGCTGGAAGGGGCCTCTGGTTCCCTTTGTGGACCTGAATGGCAAAATCCAAATCAAACTTTTAGAAGGGACTTAGTTCAAAGAAACTCTATTTACCTGATGAGTGTCTATAGTCCTACTTCCAGAATCCGTGCTGCTAGGACTGGGCCAGGTAAGGCTGTGGAAGAATTAGAAGTATCCCAGTCTCTGGGTCTCATCTTAGGGGGAGACAGGGGTTCTGCTTGGGATGGAACTGATGCAGGCTGCCTCTCTGTTACCTCTTCACTGTGTATCTTTCGTGTGTGATGAGCTTCTGTCAGTTGAAGGTACTTGATCTCCTCGATGGGAAGACCTTGGTAGAGTATGCATTCAACATCTCTCTGCCCTGCTTTTTGCTCAAAACACTGAATGAATGATCTTCTGGGTCTGCTCTGTGATTGGAGAACTCATGAGGATGTGGGTAGCTCTAGCCTTCATCACTGGGACCTTGTTCACACTGTAGTACTGAGAAGTCATGGCAGGGAAGGTCATACTGCCTTCTTAGTCCATCTTGTCAAGGTCCTGATACTTGGGCTCTGGAATCACTGGCTTTCCAGGGATGCTGCCCATGACTGATGGAAGAGGAGTCATGGTGTAGGGTTCCTGAGGGCATTCTCATGCCTGACTGCCTAGCAGTACATCCTGATGCGAAAGATCATTTTGTCTAAAAGCCTACCAGTCTCAGGAGTAGGCCCTTTGAGTTCTTTCAAAGCCATTAAAAGACGGGAATCCACGTACTTACCAGATAGACTTCTGGAGCTGAGTCCCTGTCACCACAGTGAAATGATGTGGCCATCATGCTGACAAATATTGAGGAACATTGTCCAGCAGCTGTAATAGTAAGGCTTCCTTGAAAAATCTACCCAGAGGTTCTGTTTCTTCATTGTTAAGGGGCAGCTGGAGGCCTGAGCTCTATTACTAAAGGACTTCTAATGCCCATGTCTGTTGGAACTGGTAAAGTTGCGCCCAAGTAATACATGACCCACGTAAGCTAGACACGGAATGTGTCTGATCAACAAGGGCTGGCTACCCCAAGTCTCAGACTCCAGTGTTAACCTCCCTCTTTAGGAGAGAAGTGAAATAGGGCAAGATACAATCTCTCTAAAGTTCTGTTTCCTTGTCTGGAAAAGGAGGATAAAATATTCTGTCTGCTTCACAGGGAAGTTTCTTGTAACATTAAATAATCCTTGTTCTTATTGGCTTTATGCAGCACTAGAGGCAAAAGCGTGCAAAATAAAAGAAAATGTGAGTGAAAATAATTCCATGAAATTTAAAGGGGCACAGAAGTGTAAACATTACTGCTTGTGACTTTTTAATAATAGAGGCTAAAACATCATCATTTTTTAGGTTCAGTGAAAGTCAACTAGTAGTTTTGAGGCTTTGCTTTTGTATCTGACTCTTTGGGAAAGAGTGTGAAGTTATACATATGGACCTAAGTACACAAAGGCAATTTTTGTATGGTAAGCTCCTTGCCTCGAAAAGCAAAGATGTGTGACAAAGAATTAGAAGCCAGTGTTCTTTTACTGTTGCTCTTTCCCCCTAAGACCCACACTTTGATTCTTGCTAATCTATCTCTCATTGAAAATGTGTATGGGGAAAAATGTGGGTCTCCTAGCTCAGGGCTAGAGATAATTGGCAGAACATGGGAGGAAAATCAGTGGTCAGGGAAGGGTATGGAAGAGAAAAAGAGGGACCTGGGAATTGGTGAAAAGAAAAGACAATGTACAGGGAAAATCAATCCTCCTGATTATGGCATGTAGAGAGAAGAAACTAAGCTATAAAAATGGAAAGTGGGAACCTCAGATTCAATCAATCAGACGCCATGTGGACATAGCTTTAAAAAATGAGGCTATTATCGCTCAAGTTCATTTGACAGAGCTTACATGTAAGAGTTAAGTGATGATCACTCTTGTCCACAATCATAAAATAAGGTGCCAAAGTGATTTATCACTCTACTTTTCTAACTTACCTCAACTTTAAGAAGCATCTATAAATTTGGGTCTTACCTTTAAAATCTCAGAGCTCAATCTCTGCACATAGTAGGCATTCAATAAGTATTTGATATATTTGATAAATGAGTTGAAAGAATGCAACTCTGCTAATATTAATTTGAGTTCATGGAGTTGGAGGGTTCAAGGCTCAAAAAGAATGCATTTCACTCCTTATCCCTTTATTTCCTTAAATGTGAAACTCCTCCAGTCTGTGTAGATAAAGTAATAATAGCTGGTGCTTATTCAAGGATTGTTGTGTCAGGAACTATGCTAAGAAGTTCACATGATCTCAATTAATCCTTGCAGCATAAGTGAGCACATAATTACCCAACATTAAGGATGGGAAAAGTAAAATTCAGGGAGGCTACCTTTAGAAAGGTCAAGTTAACTCAGCCAAAGGTCACAAAGCTGGTAAGTTGAGATCATGTTAAGCAGTTGCATATGGTTTTCCTTAATAATCTTATTTTAGTGGAAGGGGCACTAGGAAGTAAATCAAGAATTGTAACTACCTTTCTCTAAGTGGTTGGGGCTGGAAGAAAGTGTGTACAATGAAAGTAAGCTATCATTAAAACCTGAACACTTGTCTGTTGACAGTGATTTTAAGAATAGATGGAGTAGTTAGGCCAGAGGCTTTCCAATACTTTCAGTGGCAACCAAAGTAAGAAATACATTCTACATCCTAACATGCGTGTGCACACACACACAGGTACACACAAAAACACACATACATATTATAACATATAGTACATAACTGAAATAAACTGAAATAAAACTTTCATTAAGCAATGCTTATTATTACTATGTGTGACACATATGAATATTTTCCATTTCTTTTTCTTCTCGTCCCTTCTCCTTCCCTTCCATTCTATTTTACTCCAGTATTTTTTTTTGAGTATGGTTGCACATAATGTTACATTAGCTTCTGGTGTACAACAGTGATTCAACGTCTCAATACATTATGTTATGTTCATGGCAAGTGTATCTACCATCGGTCACCATGCAACGCAATTACAGTACCATTGACTATATGTATATACTATGCTGTAACTTTTATTCCTGTGACTTAGTCATTCCATTATGGGAAGCCTGTGTCTCCCACTCTTCTTCACCTATTCCACGCCCCCCCCCAATTTCCTCTTCTCTGGAAACTCTTTCTTCTATTTATAGGACTGATTCTGCTTTTTACTTGTTTGCTCATTTGTTTTTTAGACTCTACATATGAGTGAAATCATCTGGTATTTGTCTTTCTATGACTTAATTCACTAAGCATTATGCCCTCCTAGGTCCATCCATGTTGTTGCAAATGATAAGATTTTATTCTTTTTATAGCTGCATAATCCAGTGTGTGTGTGTGTATGTGTGTGTGTGTGTGTGTGTGTGTGTGCGCCATGTCTTCTTTACCCGTTCATCTATCATTGGGCCCTTGGGCTGCTTCCATACCTTGGCTATTGTAGGTAATGCTGCAATAGACATCGGTCTCCATATATCTTTTAAAATTAGTGTTTTCATTTGCTTTGGGTATATACCCCATGGTGGAGTTACTAAATCATGTGGTCTTTGTATTTTTAATTTTTTGAGGAGTGTCCATACTGTTTTACTTTCTTACTCTATATACAAAAACAAGCTCAAAATGGATTAAAGACCTAAATGGGAGACCCAAAACCATAAAACTCCTAGCAGAGAACATAGGCAGTAATTTCTTTGACATCAGCTATAGTATCATTTTTCTACTTATGTCTCCTAAGGCACGGGAAACAAAGTGAGAATAAATGATTGGGACTACATCAAAATAAAATGCTTCTTTTGCACAGCAAAGGAAACTATCAACAAAACAAAAAGCCTACTGAATGGGAGAAGATATTTGCAAAGACATATCTGATAGGGGGTTAGTAGTCAAAATGGATAAAGAAATTATAAAACTCAACATCAGAGAAACCACAAATAATCTGATTGAGAATGGACAGAAGACCTGAATAGACAGTTTCCCAAAGAAGATACATAGATGTCCAACAGACACATGAAAAGACATGCAACATCACAAGTCATCAGAGAAATACAAATCAAAACCACAACAAGGTATCACCTCATACCTGTCAGAATGGCTAAAATTAAAGACAAGAAATGACAAGTGTCAGTGAGGATGTGGAGAAAAAGGATCTCTCCTGCATGCCTGATAGGAATGTAAATTGGTGCCGACACTGGAAAACAGTATGGCGGTTCCTCAAAACATTAAAAACAGAAATATCCACTTCCGTATTTTAAATGCTGGTTGGGACACCCTTTGTTGACGTCACTATTCACTAATAGGTTATGATCTGCAGTTTGAAAACCACTGAGATAGAGGGTAATAAAGGTGATAGAAGGAGCACAGATTTTTGATTCATGAGTGGTGGCACTGCTGGGATGTTAACTGTGTGGGCTAAAGCAAGTGACCTCTTCTTAGAACTTGAGTTTCTCATCCACAAAACGTGGGAAATAATACCTACCTCAAAAGGCCATTGAGAATAGCAAGCAGTGAACATAGGCACCTACCCTAGCACCTAGCATCTCCTAGAAGTATGATGATAGCAGTGTAATGAGGCATTTAAGAATGGAGAGTGCTGGGTCTGGCACCAGCTAGCTGTGTGAGCTTAGGTAGGTAATGTCTCTAAACTTCTAAATCCTATAATCTCTCTAAGCTATAGTTTACTCACCTGTAAAAAATTGGAGGAATAATAATACCTACCTCATAGGATTGTTTGAGGATTAAGTGTGGTAATATATGTAAAGGCCTTAGCACAATGCCTGGTGCTTAGTAAGTGCTCAATAAATTATTGGCTATATTAGCTGTCCAACAAATATATCTACTGTCCAACCACTAGGGTAGTCTGGAGTTTTCTAGACTAGGTTACAATATCTATTTTAATGAGATAAACTCAGGATCGTGTGTGTGCCTGTATGTGTGTGCATAATCAAAACTGCTGTTACTTTGCTCATCAGTAGTTTCTAGAGATAAAATCAAACTTGACTGTAGCAAAGGAAATCATTTTTATAAGGAAAGGTTAGATCCAAATTGGGTTCCCTCTCCTTGTTCTTTGAAAGTATTTCCACAAAATTCTATCTTTGGCTTGACATTAAAAGTCTATTTTTAGTGAGTAGACTTAACCCAAAAAAATGAACAAAGGAAAAGAAAAAACATGACTCTACACACCAAGTAGTGGGGAGTGAGTTTAATTTTTCTAGTTCAACTAAAAAACTCTATGGCATGGTCTCCGCCTAACATCTTACTTTCTCTACTTGTTTGAAGCAGCCTTCAAGATGGCCACTAGGGATCAAAGTCTCACGGCCTTCACATTCTATGTAATCTCCTCCTCCTGTTGAGTACAGACTATACTTAGTGACTCACTTCTAAGAGAATAAGGTGGAAATAATAATGTGTGATTCAAAAAGTAGGTCACAAAAGGCAGTGTGGCACCACCTCTCTTTTGTATCTCTTGCTCTGGGAGAAGTCAGTTACCATCTTGTGAGTAGACCCATGAAGAGGCTCATGTGATGAGGAAGTAAAGCCTTTTGTCAATAGCCATGTAAGTGAGATTGAAAGCTGATCCTGCAGACCCTTCAAATGACTATAGCCACAGCCAATAGTTTGATTGTGACCTCACCAGAGGCCCTGAGCCAGAATGATCCAGTTAAGCTGCTCTTGGATTCATGACTCTCAGCAACTGTGAGATGATAGTGGTAGTTTCAACCTGTTAAGGTTTGGGGATGATTTGGTAGGTAGGGGTAGATAGTGAATACATCACCCTTGAATCTTTCCACAGCATCTCAATGTCAGGTTGGTTAGTTCCTTATTCCATGAATGTTTATGAACTCCTTGCTATGTGTCAGGTAGCATGACTACTTTCAGATCCTAACTTTGAGGAGCTTACAGTCCAGGGTGGAAGTACTGTAGGCACACTAACAGTGAAAATGCTAGGTACCTGTTAATGCCACCATGTGGTTTGATAGTGGGCTTTGGGGACTCAGGAGGGAATGAGGACTTCCAGCCATGTCAGAAGAAAGACTTAGGGAGGAGATGGCACTTGACTTGAGCCTTGATACCAAGGTGTGATGGCTTTTTCAGGTGTCGACTTGGTGAGGCTGCACTACATTCCCCATAATTCCCATTCTTTTATGTTTCTATTTAGGGTAAAGCACGAGGGAGATTTTCCCTAATGGCAGAAGGGAAGCAGCAGCCATTTTGTGATGCACACAAGTCACTGCTGATCTGCTAATTTACCTTGTTGACATGATGCAGTGGCTGGGTCTGTGAGTGCTCCACCTTACCCTGCATCTGCATCCTCCTTTAGCATTTTTTACTTCTGGGCCAGCCATGTATGTGTAGCTCTGTGATCAAGGGCTTTTAGCTTCTGAGGAATACTCCCATCACCAAGGTGAGAGACAAGACTACACAAGGTTTTGATCTTTCCTTGTGCTTGTGGTGCCAGCCTTCCTGACTGCCTGCCCCATGCCTTTTAAGCTCCAGCTTCAGATGACAGTCATATTAGAGACTGTTTCACCAACTCCCACAGTTGTGTAAGCCAGTTCCCTACACAAGGTACAAGGTGAACAGGTGAAGAAAGAAAGAATACTCGAGGCAGAAAAAGTAGCATGAACAAAAACATGGAAAGGAAAATACAGGACTAATGCAATTCATAACCACTGGCACACCATTCGTACTTGATGAATCAGAATAAATGCTGGTCCCAGCACGGACCAACCAGTGTGAACAGTGGCACCAGCACTCCAACAGTCGAGATGAATGCTGGCTGGAGTGCCAAAGCAGGGTCTTCAAGGGTCCTGGCCATTCCCCTTTAATTACTGAACTATGAAAACTATGCGAGGAGATGTCTAAATGGATCTTGTGGTGGTTAAGAACATTTGGGGGTCCACCAAAAATATGACTATTTCCCAACTGGAACAGAGTGTTTTATATTTTAACAACTTGTGCTTTTTCCCCTTGGTGGCCCCATGTGCCGTGGCTGCAAACAGTAGGCTCCTTGGGAGTGTATACAGCCTTGTGACTGAATGAGTTACCCTAATTAGGGACCTTGGAGACAGCCCTTTTCAGGGGACATTGATGTCTGACCTCATGCTATCCCCAGTCTAGGCTCCAGACAGATACGTGGGATGCCTTTAGAAAGCCCCAGAGTGCATGGCCAGAGTCCGTGATGACTTAACCAAGTCATCATGTCCATCTGTACCCATCTGCAGAACAAGGAACACGTGATTGAGGCATAATGCAGGGCCAAGTTCAAGTTCCTTGGTCGCCAAGAGCCACATTTCCAAGAAGTGGGGCCTTACGAAGTTTAATGTGGGTGAATTTGGAGAGACAGTGGCTGAAAGGCAGCTTATCGCTGATGGCTGGGGGGTCAAATCTATCCCTAAGCATGGCCCCCTGGACAAATGGCAGGCTGCACACTCATGAGAACCTCAGCATTACTCCCTTCTTACTCATGCCTGCCAATAAATCCTACTTCCTGTCAAAAAAATTTTTAACAGCTTGTACCATCCTATTGATGCATTCCGACTGAATGCCAGATCTGAAGGAAATATGCAAGGAGAATGTGATGAAGAACACACTGTTTAGTGTGATGGAACATTGGCTGGGTGTGTGGCTATGGTTTTAAACCCCAGTTACTCACGTCAATGAAACTGATTTAACCTGCTGTGTCTTATGTGGCCATGGTCAACATAGCTATTAAAACTGTTACATGGAGAAATGCAATTTAATGCAATGAGAGAAGACCAGAACCCTATCCCTTCACTGAATGAGGGATCAGAAAACATGAATTTCAGCCTCCATTCTGCCACGGACACACTGTAATTTGGCAAGTCACTTACTACAGCTTGTCCTGGAACCAGAAAGCAGTGACTTTACCTTGGCATTTTTCCCTGCAATTTTCTGGAGATCTGGAACATTTCTCTGTTCCTTAAAACCATAGCCATTAGCCCCTTCAACTCTGAAGTCGAGACACATTTCACTGAAAAAGCTTGCTTTGTACTTGACTGCCTTATCACCACAAGTTTGTTCTGGTCATTACTTGATATGAATTTATCCATGATTGCCTTTTTCTCTCTAGGTATCACAACTGTAAGTTTATCTCTCCTTCTGATTGCCTCATTCTCTCAGAAATTATTTACCTGGTATTCCTTTTATAGCTCATAATGTCCCCTGGTACTTAGAAATCTGTATACAGCAGGTGCCTATTAAATTCTTAAATGTCCATATATCATTTCAGTAAATTGTCCAGTTCCAGAAAAAAGTCAAGCAGGGCATTCTAAACTAAAATATTTAAGGTTTTGGGGTTGTGTATAGCTCTGTGTTGTCTCTGCCTCCCTTCCGCTAGCATGAATAATTAAGAATATAGTTGGACCCCTGTGTCTGCATGCCCATAATAGCATTTGTGTGCATATAATAACGGTGTATAAATTAACATCTTTTACTTCAAATGAAAAGGCAGTCTTGTTCAGTGATGAGTAAGTATGAATACAAAGAGCATTTCAGTTTCCTCAGGGCCATTAACATCTCTTGGACAAGCTCAAACTATAAGAAATCAGTGTTTGCAATTAAAAAGAAACTCAAATCATAAACAGAAAAAAAATAATATCAACTCTGAGATATTTTAAATATTCTTCTCATTGGAGTCTTAGGGAAGTTGGGCTTCAAATTTGCCACAATTGAAGACCATCCTCACTAACAAACACGTCACTATCCACTCACTGTCATTCAGGAAAATGACATACAGGTTAAACATTCTATAGGGAAAAATAAACACAGGAAAATATTGGACTGTGGTTAAAAACAAACTTTTAACTTCAAACAAAAAGTAGATTGCAGATTGACAAAATGGTGGTATCTGAATGTGATTGCTGGAAATTAGGAATTTTGAATTAAAATTCTTCACTCTCAAGCAATTGAATTAGTAAAAGAAATTACCAAGAGAAGCTGGGCAGAAAGGAGTCTAAACAAAAATCTTAAGGCTCTTGAAATTACCATGAGGCAAATTTTCCTTCTTAAGCCTGGAAACTTTCCCTCAAAATGATGAGGTCGGTTTTTAATCATTTCTACTTTCCTTGTTTTTGTATTTAACAAACATGTATTTAATTGAATTTGAATATGCTTGACGCAGCCATGAGTGAAAAAACTTAACATATACACTTAGCATGACCTTGTGAATTCTACAAGGCAAAATAAGAAGTTTTCCTCCTCATTCTATTTTCCTGGAATAAATCATAGGTTGTTCCACTGTTATTAAACCACTTTTCAATAAGAGTTCATCTCCCAGCATTAGCATGAATAAATTTCTCTTCTCCCGATAGAAAGCAGCTCACCATTTTCTTTCATAACCACGTCCAGTCCTTCAGCAAGGTCACAAGTCCACTTACACATACAACTAGGTGTATATAGTTCCTAATTCTTAGTAAGGTTCTCACTCCCCAATATAAAAAATATCTCAATATATGCCAGTAGATTTACTCAGAATTGGTCTTCTGAGTCCATATTTTGCCTCCTGTAGATTTCCTTTCATAAAGAGCATCACAGAAGCCTTACTCATTAGCATTCTGAGTCGGTCCTCCAATGTGCGGGCAGCCCTAGTGTAATTTATACTTGGTTCATCCCCTGTTTCCAGTTCTTTACATCAAACCCCCCTATTTGTGCTGAGGATAAGTGAGCCAATGGAAAAGGTTTCGAACCCTTGGCAAATTTCATCATAAAATACACCAAAATGCTATAATCTGTATGCAATCTTCATTAAGAATTTCTGCCACTGCTTGTTGAAGCCACAGCACAGCCCCCCCTCATAATCACTGCACCCTGCATGGTGTTAGTTAACATCATGAGACAAATGTTGAGATCTTTTTTCGCATGTTCATTAGCACCAAGTGGGAAGAAACTGCTAGATACAGGCATGAAACTTTGGGGGATAAGTCAGGCTTATACATTATTCGGCCAACTTTCTAAGCATCCATGAAAAAACAAAAAGGCTGGAATAGAAGTAATTTTCTGTTTTTCTCCAGATATGTTAGGGACAGTGCCAATTTTCAGCTTCACTGAAAAGAGGGTGATCTTTACTAGCTGTAAATACTAATGGGCAAATCACTTAACATTTCTGTCTCAGATTTGTCCCTTATAAAATAGGGATATTTCATCTACCTTGTAGGGTTGATAAATGGATTAAATGAGCTAATACAGATAAAGCACTTTGAAGAGATCCTGGAGCTGTTATCACCCCCCTCCCCAACCTTTTTCTCATCTTTGTTTTGCTAACTCTCTGTTTTACATTGTCTCTTGAAATGCACTGGGGACCCCAGAGTTTCAAAATGGGACCGCAGGGAGTGACTGGACTCTGACGCACAGCCCCTTCACTCGTCCTTTTCTCCTTGAACCTCTGCTCCTGGAGCACTTGCTAAGTGCCAGTCACTTACTATGCTAAGCTCTTCACAAACACTTCTGCATGTAAACCTCAAGACAAGCCTAATAGGATAGACCCTACCATAATTTCCATTTTATTGATGAGCAAATAATCAGATTATTTCAGTTTGTTTGTTGAGTTGTATAATTTCTTTACACACTCTGGACATTAACCCCTTATTGAATATATCTTTGCAAATATAGTTTGCTTATAGAATTAAGCCCCACAATCTTTAAGAAGGGGATAGATTTCTTGGTCATATTAACTTTGTTTTAGGGGTTTTAGTCACCTCAAGACTACTTAGGATAACTTCTAGAGTTGAAAGGACCTTTACATTTGATGTAATCCACATGAAGGAGTTAAGGCTCAGAGAAGTCAATGACTTCACCCAAGGTCACACAGCCAGTTATACAGAGCCTGCAGCTACAGTACACTGCTTTTTATCTTTGTGCCATTTTCCATGATTAGTGGATCTCTTCAGGTGTGGAAATAATCAAGTATGCACTCATCTCAGGGTAAGGAAATCATATCCTTAAATGAAAAATGAATTGAAGGGAGAAAAGAAATACTTGGGATAGGTTTCTTTAACTTAAAATTAAACACAATTGCTTTAAGTGAGCAACATCTTAAAAGATGGCATTAAAGTCCTAACCCAGAAGCTACAAGTATAATAATAAAAGGTTTACAGCCCTTGTTTTACTAGACATTCTTCAATTCCACTTTCTTTCCTGTGTTCTAAGGACAGTATTCTCTCAGCTTCTCTAAGACTTCATCTGATTTAAACCTGAATTCCTTATGAAAAAAAAAGGGGGATTCCCTGTTCTTGCACCCACCCCTCCCACATTGCTCCTGAGACACACACACACACACACACACACACACACACACACACACACACACTTATTCTTCTCAGAATGAAATCTTTTTTTCATCTCTTCTTTCTCACAGCCTTCCACCACCTCCCCCAAATCCCTCCCTCAAAATCTAAACTTCAGCATTTGGCTCAGTGACATTCTCTCAAGATCAAAGTCAAATGATAATTTCCATGAAAATCAAAGTAATTTCTGTCTCACTCCCTCTCTCACTGAAAGCCTGGGTCTCCCACCCATGAGATACTAAAAATCCCACACTTCCCCTTCTCAGGATGGAACTCTCTGCTCCCTCTTCCTTTCTTTAGGTGTCTCCACTTGAAGCACAGGACTGCTTTTCTGCAGAGATGCTGATAGAAACTTTCAGCTTCAAGTTCAAGATCTCCCTACTTTCAGTGTCTTTCTTTCTCTGGGATAAGCAATGCTTGTGAGGCTTGAGGTGAAGGTGGGGAGAAAAGGACAAGAATGGGGCGGGGGTGGAGGTTGGAACAGAAAAAGGAGAGGAGACACAGGGGAGATGGTAAGTCCTAAGTGACTTTCTGTGTGTCCTGTATCGCTGTACAGGTAAGAAGCGTATTCTTATGTGTGAGTGACCTCAAGTTCACAGAAATCATGTAAAATTTTAAAGATCACAGAGTTGGTAAATGGTCTGGTTAAAATATAACCCAAGGCTGTCTGACCTCAGAGTCCAAATTTTGTGCAAGGATGTGAGGTCAGTGACACAAACTGGAGGTAGAACAGAAGGGCTCTCTGCACCACCATGATCCCAGTTATACCCCCGTGGACTTGCTTCATACATCTTTATGATGAATTATCCACCCGGCCCTGTTTAGCTAGTTAATGATGAACTCTGCTGTCATTGCCCTACCCTCGCTCCATGCACAACCACATACATGCCCAAGTAGCTCCTTTATTGCAAGGCCAACCGAGGAGGTTCTGAGTTTTGCCCTTAAAGTGAAAGGGCCCATTCTGAAATCATTGCTGCTGGCAAGTACCTTGCCACAAAGTCACTAATTGGAGAGTTAACTGATAATAGGGGGACTTCATGCTTTTCTTTGACCAGGATGTCCTCTGAGAAGCTTCATGCAAGTGAAAATAATTTTGCTCCGTAAGAAATGGAAACAGTAATTCTGCACTTAGTTAGGAAACACCGTCAGAAAGGAAATAAGGTATTTTTTTTTCATTTGAGAGGAAAATATCAAATCACTAACACAGGAAATCTCCCTAGAGTCTACCTCCAGTAGGAAAGCTCATTTTATATTTTGCAAGTTTTATGAGAAAAGCATTCAGCTCTAATAAGTAGCTATTTGAGTATTATTCCTTGTGTGTGAAATTCATTTGTTGAGACTAGCGTAATACCTTGGGATGAAGACTGGTCCCAATAGAAGCTATAAGTCATCATAGGGATTATGACATGAAATGTTCAGATATCCATTATTAAAAATGAATGTTTTCTTTTGCTACTTTTCTGCCTCATGGGGAAAAGAAAGAAAAGTACCTTACAGATTCCATTAAAATAAACAAACAAACCAAATCCTAGAGTGTATATTCAATAAAATCTTGGCTTGACACAAGGTCCTGAGTTGGTAATCTGAATCGGCAAGTGGTTTTCCTGATCTGATCGGTCAGGAATATAAAGAAATGGAAGGCAAAACAAACATTTAATGAGCACAGTACCCTTGCGTATTGCCATCTAACATGGTAGTGCTGTTCCACTACTACTCTGGACTAAGCTCTGAGACCTGCTTTGGCCAATCTGATGAACACAATGTGTTGCAAGTAGAGACCTGAGAAGAGTTTAAGTTTCCACTTGTTCCTGTGTTCTGCCATAGCCATGAGAACATGTCTGTGTTAGCCTGCTGGAGGGTGAGACCCATAATAGAACAGAGCTAAGTCACCCCAATCACTCCCACTGAGACCATCCTAGATGAGTCAGCAACCAGACAATCCTTGCACACATTAGCAAGTCCAACCAAGACCGTCAGAATTACTCAGCCGAGCCAAGGTCAGCAGAGCTTCTGAGCACACCTCTCAGATGCATGAGTACTAAATGTTTATTGTTGTGTAGTTTGCGGTAGTTTGTTATGCAGTGTTACTGTGAGACTAGATAATTTTGTGGGATACAAAACCCACAGTTAGGAAATGGTTTCTGGATATCAAAACACAATGGAAGTTGTGTGGCATGTTACATCAAAGTAACAGTAAAGATTTGTGTTCAGATAGACTGTGGGAAGGATTCATTCTCATGTAAAAGGTAAGTTCATTTCTCTGCCAATCACACAAGGAAAAGGGTAACTCTCGGAATGAAAATGAAATCTAAGAATGAGGGTCATAGTCAGGTGGGTGACATGACAGGATCTCTCCTAGGCAGGAGCTCTTGTCTCAGCAGGTATTTCTCTAGGGTCCATTGAGAATGACTTCTGCTTTGTGAGGGCTGCCCAGGAGCCGGAAAGTGAAGGGTTCAGGAGTTTCCATGTGACGACGATGATGATGGTGATGTATGACACTTTCCATGTGATGATAATGATGATGTATGACACTTTACTGAGCAGGCTGCTTATGTCCCAGGTGGTATACTCAGCTCTTGACATATAGTAGCTCGTTTAATTTTCATAGCAGCCCTATAAGGTATTACTTTTTCCCCGTTTTATACATGAGGAAGTTGAAGCCCAGAGCTAATAACTTGCCAAAGACAAATAAAGAATAGAGCTGGGTAGTCACCAATCTGGCTCTGGCACCTCTGTGCCTAAGGGCTTATGGAACCAAACAGCAGACAGGTTGGGTTGGGGCCAGACTTTATACTTTGTAAGCTCAGTTGTTGTTGGCCCTTGCACTCTGTTTCTTTCTCCGAACAGGAAGGAATTTCATCCCACCATGAGGTCAGTGTCATGGTAGCATCAGGAGAAGAATAGGTAGAGAGAGCTGTGGTGAGAAAGCAAAAGATAATCCCAATGGGAAAGTCAAGCTGGGGACAAGGTCAAGTGACCTTAGTCAGGGGTTTTATCTCATTCGCTTTCACCAGGATATTCTCTACCTGGTGCTGTTTCCTTAGAGGTTCTGGGTTTAATTTTATGGCAGAGAGTAGAATTTCTTCATGTTTTGTACTTACAAGGCACTATTCTAAGCATTTCACATACATTATACATTGAATTCTGGCAACCACCCCTGAATGATTAAAGATATTTTTATCCTTAATTATTTATTAAATGTTTATTTTTGGGAGAGAGATTTAGAGCATGAGCAGGGGAAGGGTAGAGAGAGATGTAAAGAGAGAATCACAAGCAGGCTCCACACTGTCAGCACAGAGCCTGTTGTGGGACTCAAATTCACAAACTGTGTGATCATGACCTGAGGCAGCATCAAGAGTCAGACACTTACTTAATCAACGGAGCCATCCTTGTGTCTGTATCCTTAATTTTAAAGATCAATGAGACTCAAAATGCAGTTCCTGGACTGATGGCAAGCTATGAACTCTTTCCAGGTCTTAGCAAAATTGGAAACTGAGATGAGATAGTGAGAGTGAATGTTGAGAAACTTTTAACAAGAGTAATTTTTTTACCTGTTGAATCTAATAATCTTAAAGAAGTGAGTATGTACTTTTGATGTTTGTTTTCTATTTCATCTTTTTGGTAATTCATTTTCATACATTTTACAAAAGTATTTTTCCTCAGATGGATTGGGAATTTAAAAAATAGGGTTTGAGAAACACTTCTAGGTAGTAGAATCGAGGCTCAGAAATTAAGTTGCCACAGTTATAGTCATTAAGAGGCAGAATAAGAGTGAAATGCAAGACTTAACCAATGCCCATCAAATCATTTTATTTTTATTAAAATTAACATCAAAGTGATAAAGATTGTGCCCACCCACATCTTCCTATTTAAACAATGATGCAAAGTTTGATTTGGGGGTGAGAGGGAGGCTGGGTAGAGAGAGGAGGCATTGGGCCTTTCTACAGACCATCAGTCAAGTACTTAGCACAGAAATAGGACTTTCAAGCTGAACTTTAAAAATTGAAAGGATGCCACAAGTGTGGACATGTAGTTCACACAGCAATGGCATGATTCTTGCAACATAACTTGGCAATATGAGCACAGCTTTTTCCTTTGCTCCCTTCTGCAACTCCCTAAGGGAGAAGTGTAGGAAATACGTAAAATCCTCATTTGAGAAAAATTGTCTAACAGATCCTACACCCAGTGAAGCATTTCATTTTGTGGTTTTAAATTCAGAAGTGTTGTTTCCTATCATCAGTGAAAGAAAAATTGTATCTTGACTCTAGAAAGCAGTAGTAGAGACACAGGGCTTTGGAGCAAGACACACCCAGACTTACAGCCTGCCTTTGCCATTTTCCTGCTCTATCACCTTGGCAGCAAGCTACCCTTTCTCATCTTTTTTTTCCTCCTTTGTAAAACGTGAATAATTCATAACTCCTAGGATTTTGAGATAATTTAATAAGGTAACTCGTATAAACTGCTCTCATCAAGTATGAAGTTAAAGGATAATTACATCAGATGCCCCCAAACCAAATACAATTCAGCTAGCTTGTTGAGATCCTTTCAAACGTGGTGGCTATACCATCTCACAATAATTAACTAAAAGATTTTTTAAATGTAGTTATTCAGCAAGTAAGTTTCTTTTCAGCAAGGAGTAAAACAAGGTCATTTGACTCCATTTAAAAAATTGAATTAACTGAATAGTTTGCATGTTTTGTTTCCATATACATGGAGTCTAATAATTCAGGATGATATTCTGGCCTATTGTACACCAAAAATGGTTTCATTACATTTGTGAGGCACTGGGGCACCTGGGTGGCTCAGTCGGTTAAGTGTCTGACTTTGGCTCAGGTCATGATCTTGCAATTCGTCAGTTTCGGCCCCACGTTGGGCTCTGTGCAGAAGCTCAGAGCCTGGATCCTGCTTCAGGTTAAGTGTCTCCCTCTCTGTCTGCCCCTCTCCTGTTCTTGCTCTCTCTCTCAAAAATACATAAACATTAAAAATTTGTTTTTAATTTGTGAGGTACTCTTATAGATTACTGATAATCTTATCAGCAATGTTTAGTAATGTTGGGAGAATCAAATTAGACTATACAATATATAGTTTCTAGTACATGATAAACCTGAATAAATATAGTTATTCCACCTTATTTATAATTGCTGCATTCTACCTTATTTATAACTGCTACTGTTTTTAGATTCAATGTCACTTTATAGCATTTGATTATGAACAATGATTAGCATTTTTGTCACCTTTTTTACTTCAAGACAACAGAATGAAATTATTTGTGCTGGATGGGTGAAAATATGGGCCTGTATGATTTAAAGCCACTGTGAATTTGCTTTGAAACCTGATGGTGGAATTTCTCCAGATGAATGACAATAAAACCTCCATGATAAATGATTCCCCAGGTCTGCCCTTCAACGACGTTCTGAAATGGGATTTCCTTTGGCATCTCCTCCAGTAATTGGCTGCTACGTTGTGTCCATAAGTGCTTGTGTACTCTTGATAGTTTTGCCTAACTCTTTTTGCCTTTAATCATTCCAGTAGTCTTTCCTGAACAAAACACAAACCTGTGCTTTAGATCATTAACTGACTTTCCTTGCAACCTCCTGGAGATCTGAAGTCCAGTCTCTTTTGGGAGCTCATTTCAGGCAACATTGGGAATGATTTCAGAACACCATACAGGACGAGTTCGAAAACCACCTGGAAACATTGGTAAGTAACGTTATTCCCATTATTGGGCTGTCACTTGGGTTGACGCTACAGATTTCAGGTTGTTCCAGAGTACACATAATAACAAGCTCACAGGATTATTTAAGCATTAAATGAGATTAGGTATATAAAAGTACTTTTCAAATGATCAGCCACATACAAAAGCTATACAAAGTTCAAATATTGCTATTTCATAGAATGCCTTTACTTCTCTGTGGTTCCTTTTATAGGCACAAGGTGGTTGCTGCAGCCAAATATCACGTTATTTATATGACGGTGTCCCAGGCAGGAAGTGAACAGTGGAAGGCTTTTCCAGGATTTTCTTTCTTTCTCATCAGGCAGGAAAATCTTTCCAGAAGCCCCCACTCCAGTAGACTTTCCTTAAGATTTCATTGGCCAAATCTAGGTCACATATTCATCCCTAAGGCAGGATCATAGAATTACCCATTCCAGGCAAGGAGAAACAGGATTATCATGATTGGTGTAGGCCAAAGGGACAAAAATGGTCTGATTTAAAGAGCTTTGATATTTAGCCTCTAGTCTTAAAAGCCTAGTTTAGCTCTTTTGGGCTCCCTTACTTCTTGGCTGCTAACCCGCTCCCACATGGATACTTATCTTATTCTAACACTCCCTGGACATCATGACTGTACATTCTGGCTTTTCCTTTTAAAATACCCTTTTCATTTTGATGAAGGAAGTATACAGTCTCAAAAAAAAAAAAATTCTTCAAGTGCTCCTGAACTCTGCTACATGAATTCTTTAATGTATGTCTCCTTCTCTATACCTCTTGTCCATCCAGGGCAATACAGAATTGAAGGGAAACAATGAGCTTTGGAAACAGTTGGACCCGAGTTTGAATTATAGCTCTATCACAACTTATTTAAGTCATGGAACCTCTTTGGGCCTCCATTTCCTCCTCAGTACAAGGAATATAAAAATGTCTACCTTCTAGAACTTAGTACAAGAATGTAAAGTACCTGGTGACCAAAAGAAATCCATTTTTTTTTAATTATTTCCATCAGTTCCTAAGATTGCTCTATCTCAAAAGACGGGTCAAATTCCTCAGTTAATCTCGGTTGGACATCCGGTTTTTGATGACTTATCCTGGCTTTAACACTGTACTTCTTTAAGAGCCCATTCATTGCTTCCGGTGTTCTGTTCTTCATTGATTGCAGTACAGTTCTGGATGAAAGGTACTAAGACCCCTTGCCTTCATCTGAAAGACATGACAATAAGGAATGCTTGTGAAAATAGAAAGAAAGATAAATGTAATGAACGTATAATAAAGTACAATAGGGTCAGCAATTGCCATTATAACAAAGACAAGACAGGTGGCTACTTGCAGTGGGTAATGTAAGCTCTGGCGATGTGAGTAGCAACAAGGACAGTAAAATTTCAAAGGGCAGCATTATCCAGAATGGTAAAGAGAACAACAGAAATCGAGAGATCGGGAGAAGACAATGGACTAAAAGAGAAAGGGACTTAGCATGACCCAAGTCATTCTAGTAAATGAACTATTGAGAGAGACCTGAAAGCACAGACAATCACATCTCTGTATATTTCCTTTAAAACATAACAAAACACTTATAATTAATGGTATTTGTTTCATTTAGGTACATAGCCAATTTATGTTATGATCTTTTTCATGGTGTATTGTTACACCAAGTATTTAGTTTTTTTCATTTTTGGTTATATAGATCCTCAAGAGAAGCCAAGTAATATCTAATACAGTTCAATCTGGCTCTTATCGCTGATTATCCCTAGATATGTTCATCTCCACTCTTACAAGGTAAAGGAGAGGTAAAATGTCTCACAGATATTTACCCGTTCTCATCTATTCTTAAGACCCTAAGTTTAGCTTAACCTATGAGCAGAAGCACAAGACAGATTTGCCATTGTCATTACGTCCTTTTTGTTCACATTCTAGACTGTCGACTTGGGTTCTACACACTGCCCTACATGAGTTGTCGAATGTACTGCACCCCTAATCTTGGCTGATCTAGCTCACCGATTTCTTGACCCTCTGCTTTGCCCTGACCTTACTATCTTGAAGGTAATTCTTTTTGTTTTGATTGCCAGCCAGGGTCTTCTGTCACCCATTTTACCATTCCCAAGGAAGATCTGCATCTTACATATGCTAAGAGGCAATGTTTTCTCTGACTTCAATCACCAGTACACAGCCCTGTTTCTACTCATACTCAGACTTTTCAGCCCTGCCCTCCATGGCTTTACTGGCCTCTTCCCAACCAATCCCAGAAGCCAGTCCTCCATGGACCCCTGTCTACCTTCAGGTCTCATTCTCAGTTTCAAACTCTGAATTTCACCTGCTGCTCGCCAAGTTCCCCTGCCTCCCCAGATTCTGAGCTGTGTTTTGGTGTAGCTCCCTCCTTGCAATAGTGAGAAAACAGAGAGGGGGAGAGAAAGCAGCACCTCACCAGCACTGTCCCACTTTCTTGGGCCCCGTAGTCCAGAAGGCAAGGCCCAACATGGAGACAGGGAAGACAAAGCTTTGCACCAACTGGTTGTTTAGAAATGGCTCCCTTTTTCTGTCACTAGTATACTCATGTCTCCCTAACTTTTAAAACAAGTGTAACCCCTAGATCAGAACATCACTTTTATTTCCTTGGAATCTCAAGAGAAGTAGCTCTAATTTCATCAAATCTAAATGATGATAACTACAAACTTTCACTGAGTGCTTACGTGTGATAACTAATATATTCCTCACTCAAACCCTCTGAGTTGTCATTTATCTCCATTTACCCATGAGGAAACTGGGAAAGGGAGGCAAAGTAACTTCTCCAAGATCACACAGCAAATGATTGCCAGATAGGATTCGTACTTGTACATTCTGCAGCCCAAGGTCTTAAATATTATGTCCCATGCTTCTAGGTCTTTGATATGGTACTTGGTATAAATACTTAAATAAACCAGAGAGGACATGCAAATGATGAATATGATGGATTTTGGCAGGGATTTTTCTTTAAGTTTGGAGATTTAAAAAAAAATTATATATGGGGGTGCCTGGGTGGCTCACTTGGTTGAGTGTCTGAGTTTGCTCAGGTTATGATCTCATGATGTGTGAGTTCGAGCCATGTGTCAGGCTCTGTGCTGACAGCTGGGACCCTGGAGCCTGCTTCAGATTCTGTGTCTCCCTCTCTCTCTGCCCCTCCCCCCCTTGTGATCTGTCTCTTTCTTTTATCAGTTCCTAAAGAAGACAGCTTTAGAGAGAAATAAGTTTCAGTGCACTATTGTTCAGAAATAACCCCAACTTTTTATCTTTAGCTTGCTTCAATTGCCAATTTTTTTTAAGTTGAAGAATGTGTCACTTGGCAGAGAAATTGTGACCCTAGGATAATTTCTAAACTCTTAAAAAAGGCTTAGTGTATGGGACAGGTGGTGATAGTAGATGAGGAAAGAGGGCGGTGTCAGTACAACCAACCAATGTTATGATTCCCAAGACTAATTCAGAAAGGAAAGAACGCATTTTATTGAAAATATTTAACAACTTTAGAAATATCAGTTGTTCTCTAACTACCTCTAGACAAAACAAAACAGATCCCCACATCTAATTCTTAGTGGGTGGGGGGCAGTGGAGAAAATGAACAATTCTCTGGATTGCCAGAATAGAGGCCAGTAAAGAGAGAAATTCTTGCTCCTGAGTGGCTGGGAAGGGATAGAAGGAAAGCTAGGAAAGAGCGGAGAAAGGAGAAGAAAGGGGCAGGTGAGTAGCTCTATTTAAATGAAAGAGGCAAATTTTTCTGCTCATTGAGGAAGGCTTTCAGGCCAAACCAGATCACAAAATATCCGCAAAGATTCAAATATGTCGTGTGCTTGTGGTGGCACATGTGTGCTCTCTTCTTTAAGTGGTAAAGTAGATCTTTGTCTACAGGTGTGTGAAGAGCTGGATCATGAAATAATGATCCTAGTGTTCTGCAAGCAACTGAAACATCTCTCTGGGAGCTTTTCAACATTTTTGGCTTAGACTTGACATGACAGCCTGTCTGGCATAGTTGGGATGATTTAGAATAGTGCTTCTCAAACTTCCATGTGCATGTGAATCATCCAGGGTTCTGATTAAAAATTCACATTCTAGTTTAGTATGTCGGGGATGGTGCCTGAGTTTTTGCATTTCCACCAATTTCCAGGTGCTGCCAATGTTGCTGGTGTTTAGATCACACTTTGAAGAAGGAGCAAGGGCCTGGAACACACAGTCACTGATCCACATAGATGTTTAAAGATGTGTAATATACACATATGAACTTGGGACACACATAGGTGCAAAGAAAGACATTCATTCATTTAGACAATAAATATGGAGCACAGTTTTCAGAGGACAGGCACTGTACACATAGATACATGTATGAAAAACATACAGATAACACACTTTAGGACTGATCTTTGCAAATGGATCTTTTAAAAATTACAAAATATTTCTTTGGATTTCTAAGGCATACATAATTCTCCAACACCAATCTCTTTGAATGGTTTTATTTTCTTTATTCTTAGTTACTAGATTTTCCTTCCTTTTCATTACATCTAGAAAATCCAAGTATGCTAAGGTATCTCTCTTTACTGTCTCAAATCCTTAAGCTGGATGGCATCAAGGTGAGAACATAGATATTAAAATTAAGAGGTCCAGGATCAAATTTCAACTCTGTCACTTAGACCACAACTTTAACCTCTTTGAGCTCCAGTTTCTTCATTTACAATATAGTGACAAAGTCTCCCTCACGTGGATGGCTATTCACCTAATTCAATATATATCTATTGTCGGTTGATTGCCTGCAAAGGACAAACAAATGAAATTGATTCAATTCCTTGACTCAAGGAATTCATAGTTTATGAACACAGATGTGGTAGAATCATGTAAAAGAAATAGCACACAAGAAAGGGAAGGGAAGGAATAGCACAGGGAGAAATTGATTACCTGGGGCATGGGTAAAGTCTTCCCAGAGGAGGTAATAGCTAGGCTGAAGGAGAAAATAGAGCCACATGCTTTTCAAATTTAATCTGCATCCAAATCACTGGAGTTCTAGATCCTGACTTAGTACCTGGGTCAGAGTATGTAATTCTGCATTTTCCAACAAGCTTTAAGTAATGCTATTATTGTTCATATACCTAGGGAAGAGAGGAAGTAGGGCATGTTAGCTGAATAAATACCAGCACAAAAGTGACACTGAAAAATGGTATGGTGGGGTTGAAGAACAATAAGTAGCTGGGAATGGTTAGACCATCAACTGCAGGGATGGAAGTGAGGGGAGATGATTCTGGAAAGTGGGCAGAGGTTGATCAAGGGAGAATTAAATAAAAAGACATGAGTGACTCTCCCTGGCACTTTAGTAGGCATATCTGCAAGGTTGCAGGATATAAGATCAACACACAAAAATAAGTCATATCTTGGAGCGCCTGGGTGGCTCAGTTGGTTAAACATCCGACTGCAGCTCAGGTATGATCTCATGGTTTGTGGGTTCGAGCCCCACATCGGGCTCTGTGCTGACAGCTAGCTCAGAGTCTGGAGCCTGTCTTCTGATTCTGTGTCTCCCTCTCTCTCTGACCCTCCCCTGTTCATACTGTCTCTCTCTCTCTCAGAAATAAATGAAACATTAAAAAACAATAAGTTGTATTTTTTATTCTAGCAGTGAGCAATCAGGAAAGGAAATTAGGTAAATAATTCCATTTACAGTCACATGCAAAAGAATACAATACCTAGAAATAAAACTAACCAAGGAGGTGAGAGTTTTGTAGATTGAAAACACAAAACATTGCTGAAAGAAATTAAAGAATTATATAAATGGAAAGGCATCTGATAATCATAAATTGGAAAACAATAATGTTAAGGTGGAAATACTATGTAAAGCAATCTACAGATTCAGTGCAATTCCTATCAAAATTCTAACGGCCTTTTCTGCAGAAATGAAAAAAAAAAAAAACCGATCATCAAAGTCCTAGGGAATTACAAGGGGGCCTAAACAGCCAAAACAACATTGAAATAGAACAAAGTTAGAAAACTTACACTTCCTGATTTCAAACCTTATTATAAAGCTACAGTACTCAAAATAGAATGGTACTGGGATAAAGAACCATTATAACTCAATAACAAAAGGACCAACAATCCAACTTTTAAAATGAGGAAAGGGCTTACATAGACATTTCTCCAAAAAGATATAAAATTGGCCAAAAAGCACATGAAAAGATGTTCAATCTTATTAGCAAATCAATATCACTTCATACCTTCAAAATGGCTATAATTTTAAAAAATGGAAGGTGTGCCTGGATGACTTAGTCAGTTGAGTGTCTGGCTTCAGCTCAGGCTATGATCTAGTGGTTCCTGAGTTCAAGTCCCATGTGAGGCTCTGTGCTGACAGCTCAGAGCCTGGAGATTTTGGGTCTCTCCCTCTCTCTGTCCCTCCTTCACTCACATTCTGTCTTTCAAAAAATGAATAAACATTTTAAAAATTTTAATGGAAAATAAAAATTACTGGTAACATATGGAGAAATTGGAATTCTTGTAATTGCTGGTGGGAATATAAAATGGTAAGCTGCTCTACAAAGCAGTATGGCACTACCTCAAAAGGGAAACATGGAATTACCATTTGACGAAGCAATCCCACTCCTTGATACATACCCAAAAGAAATGCAAAGCAAATTCATGTGCACCTGTGTTCATAGCAGTACTAATCACAAAAGCCAAAAGGTGGAAACAACCCAAATGTCCATCAACAGATGAATGTATAAATAAATTGTGGTATATACATGCAAAGAAATATTATTCAGCCACAAAAAGGAATTGGTACATGCTACAATGTGGAGGAACCTAGAAAATCTTATGCTAAGTGAATGAAATCAGAGACAAAATATTGCATGTTGTGTGATTCCATTTATATAAAATATCCAGAATAGATAAATCCAGAGAAATAGAAAGCAGATTGGTTGTTACTAGGGACTGGGGGTAGGAGGGAATAGAAAGTAACTAATAGATACAGATTTCCTTTTGGGGTGATGAAATTATGTAGGAACTAAGTAGAGATGGTGGTTGTACAACCTTGTGATTGTACTAAATTGTTGACCTTAAAATGGTTAATTACAATGTATACCTGAAATTTGTACATTTTTGTCACTTATATCTCAAGAAACCTGGAAAAACTTATAAAACACAGGCAACCCAATACAAAATAAATAAAATGGTTAAGATCTTATGTGAATTTCAACTCAATTTTTTTTAAAAAAAGGATGCTGCTGGCTCTGATGAAAAATATTGAGCTTGAACTCAGAGTCAATGACAAAGGAGGAAATAGATGGATCCTAAGAGTGGTATGGGACAGCAGAGAATGGGGGAGAGGGAGGAGTTAAGCATGATGCTGACACTTCTCATCTGGAAAAACTGATGCTATATTGGCAATGTGGGAGGAAGATCAGGTTTAGGTGTGGAGATGATGAGTTTAGTTGGGGCATGAGGACTAGAGCTGTCTGTGGAAGTGTGTAGGTGGAGTGCTCTCACGGTCAGTTGGGCCACTGGCCTCTGTCATATAAGGGGTAGTAAGGGATGGAGAAGAGCTAGAGGGTACCCTGGTGGATGAACTTTATGCATGAAATTCCCTTCTGAAGCAAAATATTGATCATGTACAAGAAATCATTAACTTCCTACTTTCCTACTCTTATGACACAAGAGTCTTTCAGTAGATTCAGTTTTGTCATTGTAATTCATTAGCAAAGACTGAGGATTGTAAATATTCAGGATTCATCCAGGGACACCTAGTAAATCCATCTTGGAGCCGGACTCGGTCCAGGGCTGAAGCTCTCACCACTCTTGCTTCAGTACCACACTCACTAGGCACCGTTTCATTGCCGACAGCAGCACTGAGCTTAATTCCAGACTCAAGGACCAAGAATTGCATCCCTTCTCTCAGGCTGGTTGGTCTCCTGGAGAAATGTATCTATTTTCTTAAAAGTTTTTCTAATTCCATAAAATTAGCCGGCACAGGTTTCACTGGTATCTTAAAGCTAGAGCAAAGTCCCTGGTCTCAGCAAACTTAGGTTCAGCCTGAGAATCCTATATCACACATCTATAGTCTCTCAACTTCTTCTGGCCACTTTTGGTGCTGTGTCTTCACTCATTTACCACCCTTATCCAAAGAAAAGTGCAACTGTGAATCCCCAGGTAGAGGAAACATTCTGCTGTAGGAGCGCTGAGGCAACACCACCATCTCTCTCCATTCTTACACTCTTCACCCTGTGATCGTGCCCGTAGGCTCCAAGTTTGGAATCCACTGGAAATGTCAATTTCATTGAAAACAAAAATAGTTAGGCTAAAGAGGCATTTAAGAATCAAGGAGAACTTATAAGTGGTATAGAAATAGTGTTTTATTCACATCTGGAAAACATTTGGTAGGAGCACAAGAAGGGGTAGATGAAGTACAAGTATGTACAGGAATCTAAGTTGTTGTTGTTGTTGTTGTTGTTTTTCCTTTTCTTGAATCCTTTCTACCTATGACCTCTTTGCTCCTTTAGTCTTCCCAAACAAGCTACCTTAGAAACCTGCCCTTGCAAAGTTCTCCCTGTCTCAATTGAATTCGTTTTTCCTGTTTGCGGCTGGTATTAAGCCACATGGCCCCAGATGGTCAGTCTGGGAACAGACACAGGCTTTTTCAAAGAGACGATATTGATTCTCTCTAGACCCACAATGACCTCTTTCTTCTACTTCTTCTTACTCCAGTTCACAAGGCTTTTAATCCTCGCTGAAGACAGTGTTTCAATATGGGTCAGAGAATGGGCCACAACTCAAAATCAACTGTTCCAGTCCAGGAAGCTTCGACTGGCACATGCAGCGTTCCATTAAGCAGGGTCTGGTGCCATCGTTTTTGACAAGGCTCTCACCAGCTGGTCTTGCTATGCTTGGCTAAGATTTAGACAAGAGAGGGAGGATCTGGCTTGAATGGGAAGAGAGACGAGAGCTGGTTTTAAAAGGTGATACCCTAAGGACAAGCTTGAAGGGACAGGCAATAGGCGTTGTCTCCCACAGAGGTGGTTCTGCTTTTGTAGAAGAACCAAGAAGGCAGAAGAGAAACAAGTTTATACACACTCATCTGTCTCTGAAACAAAACCAAGATCAGAAGAACACTGAATCTACTCATTCCAATTCACATACCACCCTTTGACTCCAGATCTCAGGAAAACCTTCTATGATGAAATAAAACATAAAATTTTTGTTGAAACTTTAATTTTCCCAGTAGGCATGTAAAACACAAACATGCTCACAGCCATTAGGTTTTCTTTTGGAAAGCTAACTTTCTTAGTCATCTGTTCAAAGCATCATTTATCCTGCAGCAAAGAAATAGGATGTCCTGCTTATAAATTCTGCAGCTAGCTAACATACCAGCATTTAAAAAATATAAACAATGCCAGGTAAAACAACAAAATACATTTTCATTATGCATATTAATCAGAAATGTTGTATATTAATATTATGTCATGCCTATTTATGCCAAATTTATTCAGATATAATAAATTTAGAAAGTAGCAATATTATAAATGGTTGAGATCACTAGCCTTAGAATCAATAGATTTCTGCCATCCACCAACTGAATACGAAGGATGAGTCTCTTAATCTCTCCAAGACTTGTTTTCTTCATTTGCAGAATGGAGGGTGATAACATACCCACAATGAGAGTGAGTCAAAAACTTTTAACGTAAATGCTTAGCATAATGCTGGCCTATCATAAGCACTTAACAATAGCATGCATTTATACTTTCTGTTGTAATTTTTGATGATTTTGGGGTCATCACAAGGTGTCAATTATTGCACCTGACCCAGTCAATCCTTTTACATAAGTGTCCATTAAAGTGGATGTTACTATTCCTGTTTCTAAGCGTTTGCTTCCCCTTGCTGCTGTCAGTCTAATCTCCTTATAAACTGAGACCACCATTCACTCTCCCACTCACCAAGGAAACTAGATAATCTTGTGAGCTAAATTAGTAGGTTTAAACTTCCACCCAATTCTTAATAAACAGACTGAGATCTCCAAGACTTCCCTGCAGAGAAAAGTACATAGGCTTTATGACAGTTATTTCTTTCAACCGGAGGAGAGATCTCTTGGAATGAGGACACATCCATGGGAGGAGGGGAGAGCAGTACTGTGTAGAGAGGCAAAAGTGTAAAATCATGGAGGCAGGTGAAGCCATATTGGAGAAGGGGGAGATGGTGCCGTGACTGAGAGGGTGACTGAGGGAAAACTGTCTGGTGATGAGATTGAAGAGCTAGGGCTCAGCTATTCAGAGTAGTGTATCATAGTACACTGGCTAAACTTTTAAGCATTTTCAATATTTCAGGTGCTATGTTAAGCATTATATGTGTATTATCTCACTGAATCCCTACTGTAGTCCTGTTAAATCTATTCTATAATTATACTCATTCTATAGATGACAAAACTGAGGCTTGTGAGGCCTAAATAAATCACCCAAGGTCTATCCAGGACTAGTTGATTTCCAGTTCTATGCTTGTAACTACCATGCTGTACTCTGCTCTAGAATTAGTGTCTGAGAATAATTTTGCCTTCTCCATGGGAGTAATGGGGAGTCAAGAGAGGTTCTAAGTGGAAAAGTAGTGTGATGAGATTTATTTTTAGGAATATAACTCTGAAAGATGGGTTATAGAGGAGAGAGACTGAAGGCAGGAAGAACAGTCTAGACATTCAAAATAGGTCCAAGCAGGAGTTAAGCTAAGGAAGGCTTTGGCAAAAGGGATGAAGAAGTGGGGAGGGACTCTTGAAATATCCCTAAGGTAGAGACAATAGGACTTTGGGACTGACTGGCTGAAGGAAAAGAAGTAGGATGTGTTACCCAGGGTGTTAGGTTGAAGATTAAGAGGATGATATGGCTATGCTGGGGCAGTATTTTTTATTCTGTCTTCTAGGGAGAGAAATATTAAGATTCTCTTTCAAAAGAAATGCATTATCAAACATGGTTGGGTTAAACAAGACTGTTATGCAGGACTTCTCGATGTGTTTCAACACTACTGCTCATTGGGAATTCTCAAGGGAACAACTCCATCTGCATGAGGGGATGCCTAGAAGCCTTGGCAATATGGGTGCTCAAGAGGGCTGGGCAGGAGGCAAAGCTTTGAGGAGTGTTTTCTTCAGATCTTTGACAGCATCTCTGTCACAGTGCCTGCTCACTTGATAAGCGTTGCCAAATAAAGATATTTTTTAAATTCCCAAACCAGTGGCTATGCATCAGGCATTGAAATGCAATCTGGGTGAGTACTAAAATATATCTACCTCTGGGTGGAACCAAATAGCTTTATATATGAACTGTGTCCCATCCAATTCAAATCTGCAAGCTTCTGGGATCAGAATAAAATATTTATTAGCTGAATAAAGGGGAAAAAAACCAGAGACCCGATTGGGTTAATCGTTCCATCTGCCTCTAAAAGCATCAGGAGGGCCTGGGATCACTCTGGAGCAGGCTCAAGGATTCAGAGCAAATTCAGTTCAGTTGACTGGGGACTCACTTGTGTTACAGGAAAAGCCACCCATGCCGTTGTTTGTAGAATCACATCAGCTCTTTGTACCTTGGCAGGAATATGTTTCCAGATGCCCAAGTATGTGGTTTCCCTGGTCATACGGTAAAAGGACTTGTGACCTTAAGTAACCCCCAAGGGTTTGAATGACAGAGTGGCAAATTTCCTCTTGGTCACCACAGTGCAATCTGTTGAGCTGTCATTGTGTGTCAGTGTGGGGCAGGTTAAACCTTACTCTCAAAGACCTACTAGAATACTTAGTACCTCCACTTAGTTAGTGGCAGCCCCCAAGCCTATATGTAACTCTCATGGATTTTTTTTCTCTTACTCTCATTGAACCTTTAACTTGTGCCAGGCAATGTTATAAATGCTTTACAGATATTAACCATCCCCATGAGGTAGCATCCCATTTATCCCTGTTGAATAAATGAGAACAATGGGCCACAGAATGGTAAAAGCACACAATCTCTCACAGCAGAGGGATGAAGATTCTGATTCAAATATTTTCATCCAAAGGTATCCAAAGACTAATCCTATGACATCCAGCAGACTTTCTCAAATTTTGGACAATCACATACCACATACCAATGATTGTTGACATACCTACATACTACCTTTAATATTATTTAATGTATTTTATAAATCAACACACTCTTAAAACTTTAGCTTTTCCCCAAGATCTAGAAAATATAAAGTCACACAATGCATTTGGTAGTTAACTTTTTTCTAATCCACTTGAAAATAAATTTCCTCTTTTTAAAAAGTTTTGTCTGTGTCCTTCCTAAAATTTGTTTTCTAACCATTCATGGACATTTACTTTTCCTCTGAACAGCTTACATTGTAAACTAGGAGTTATTCATTCTGAACATTAAATATGTATAATCATTCAACACAGTTAATAGTTATAAAGTACCTGCTACTGTGTTCAGGGCAATGTGCTACATTAATTCCTCATTTTACACCATCTCACCATGAATCCAAACCTGATAACCAGAGCCCACACAGATTTCTTCACACCCTGGGCCAAGAGTGTACACTAGGTAATTGAGCATTTTATGGTAGACCATCCTACTCTCTAATTATGTCTTTCCCCAATAAGATGTTAAGCTCTTCTAGAATATTACTGTTATATCCCCATAACAGCTAATAAAAGAGCTTTGAACTTTGTGCTTAGTGATTGATAAAGCACCATCATTAATACCCATGGTGAAAGGGATCAGATCTAAACACTGGAAAAGAAGAAAGACATGGTAATTGAGCCCCCACTATATGCCAGGCACCCTTCCATTATTATCTTGTTCATTTGTAATTAATCTCCACAGCAGCACCGTGTGTAGGAAACTGAGGTGAAGAGAGGCCAAATAGATTGCAGAGGTTCATGCTGCTGTCGGGTGGAAGCGCTGTGAGCAAAACTGAGATCTGGCTGATTCCAAGTGATCCACTTTTTCTACTCTAGCAGGCTTCTGCACTCTGCTTCTAGGAGTGAAGTCCACCTTCTCCATCAGGAAAGGATGCTGTAATTTCTCATTGTCTCAGAACATGAGTCCTCTGCTGACAAGTGCTAAATTAATAGGCAATAACAAACTGTGACCATTGGCAAAAGTCTATGGAAAGAAAGCTTTAGCATGGATGACCAAGGTAATCAACCGTCAACACAATAAATTCCGCAGGCAAAAGTCTTGAGCAGGCTCTCATTCTCCACTCTGAGTCATACAAATTCCCGACTAGAGCATGGCCAATTGGTTTATGTCTGAATGAGCTGGGCACCTGTGGGTGCAGCAGCTGCAGGGTTTCTCATCTTGGCTCATTTGCAGTGGATTAACGAATCCTGCCTGGGAGGGAGGGATGACCAGGCTCTTGAGTCTGTTCAAAGTCGTACTTAAAGTTCTTGGATTGAGAGCCAGGCAGGCATTGGCAAGCTGGTAGAGAATGCCCAGAGGGGGAACAGAGCGGCTTCTCTGGAACCTCTGAGGACCTTAGCACATGTGAAGATGGGGCACAGGCTGCTACGTGCTGACCTGTGGACAGTGTGGCTCTGTGCACTGAGGTTCAACGGCCTTCCTCAGTACCCTAAGCCCCTTCTTTAGTCTGCTCTGGAGCCAGCCTATGCTCATTCACTCCGGGGGGTGGGGGTTAAGAGGGAGAGAGAGAGAGAGAGGAGGGGGGGAGGGGGGGAGGAGAGAGAGAGAGAGACAGACAGACAGACAGAGAGACAGACTTCTTATAGAGGTCTCCTGAAATATCCAGAAAGGGGTGGGTGGGACTGGAGGCACCCATTTCCCACAGAATGCAGATTTCATTAATTAAAACTAACTAAAATGATAGCTTTTTGTCTTAAAAGGCCAAAGATATTGAATTTCAGTAGGAACAAATGCCATTATTTTTTAATTTGGGGGATAGTTAGGGGATTTAACCCCTTTTGAGCTAATGTCTCAGAGCTTTAGAGTTTTCTCCATACAAGGATAACTATTCCCTTCATGCAGGATTATTATGCGACTGAGAATTGAAGACTGGTACATGAACTTGTAACAAATGTCAGCTCTCTTCTCTTTCTTCTTACATGAATATCTTTTAGACTTAAAAATAATACTCTTGGAGGGCACCTGACTGGCTTAGTTAGTAGAGCATACAATTCTTGATCTTGGGGTCATGAGTTTGAGACCCATCTTCGGTGTACAGTTTACTTAAAAAATAATCTTCGTATGTAAATTCTAGCTCAGTTAAAATATCATAATCTTAATCGATTCAACATTAAACTTTTCCCTTATGATCTCTACTTAGAAATATGTCCATCCTTTAGTCTCTCTTTCAACACACATGCCCCAAAGAAAAGGGATGGTTGGAATTGTATGTGGGTTTATCAGAATGCCCTGTGTTCTGAAAGGAAAAAACATAAAAGGAGCTGAATTTATTCCATAAGACATACTTAGCCTATGGGGATCCAGGCAGCGAGGAAGCCATGTGAGAATGCCCAGGGACCAGGTTATTTTCCATCTGACACTGGCCATTTTGAGCAAACTCCTTCCCAAAAGGAGAGCTTAACAATAATAACAAATGTTTGGTCAAAGGCCACAGTTTCTGAAGCATTTAACACATTTAGACACTTTGCTCTTCTTTTTTTTCTTTAATGTTTTTAATGTTTTTATTTATATTTGAGAGAGAGACAGCATGAGAAGGGAAGGGTCAGAGAGAGAGAGAGAGACACAGAATCCAAAGCAGGCTCCAGGTTCTGAGCTAGTTGTCAGCACAGAGCCTGATGCAGGGCTCAAACCCACAAACTGTGAGATCATGACCAGAGCCGAAGTCGGATGCCCAACCAACTGAGCCATCCAGGCGCCCCTGCCCTTCTTTACCAAATTAGTATGCTGCTTTGATCTCCATTTTATAGATGAGCAATGTGAAGCACAGAGAGTCTAGTCCAAGATCACACAGTTGATAAGTTGAGGAGCAAGGATACAAGGATAACTATTCCCTTCATGCAGGATTATTATGCGACTGAGAATTGAAGACTGGTACATGAACTTGTAACAAATGTCAGCTCTTTTCTCTTTCTTGCAGAATAGCCACAGCAACCAGTCCTCAATCACTCACTGTTTCCTAATGTTCAAGAGATGGGACATCAAATGCTTAGCCAAGGTAGTGTAGCCTGTCCCTGTCCCCACCTTAGAGGTGAATAGGCACATGCTCCCTGCTGAGCTAACCTCTCAGGGCCAATCTCAAGAGGCAGCTGGACCTGGTTCTTTGTGGAAGGGAAGGGAAGGTTGAGAGAGAACATTGCCCTCCAACTTTTGGAAAGGGGAGAACCTAAAAGGTATTCCAGAGACACAGAGCTAAATGAGTGGCATTAGCAAAGACACTTGTAACTGATGTGCATAAATTGCAATAAGTGTGAAGTGTTAGAAAAAGAATGAATAATGAACATGAGGTCGGGAAGAAAAAGCTCAGAGAGCTTTGCACACATTGGCTTAATTTTATTCTTTGGGTCTATGCTCCACCACTTTTTCCACTTTAAAGTCTTAGGAGAGTGATGGCTTATCTCCTTAAATCCTGGGTCAGGAGGCAGCAACTCCATGTGTGAAACTCCTTTGGAATCCCATATTTCATCATTAACAGCCAGGAAAACTATGTGTTCTACGCTACAATATATTCATGTTTGTTAATCTAAAAGTAAACTTACATTTCTCACCAATGGCATTACAGAAGTTCTGTCCTTTTATCCTATGCCCTTGCCTATTCCATGAGACCCCTTTCCTGCTCTGACAATGGTAGGTCTAGACATGAGGGGCCCGACAGTTATTGAACTAGGCAGTGATATCACTAGGATCGATTTTACAAAGTAGAGTGTGGTCATAGGATGGAGAATGGAGTGGAGATGAAGGAGGCAAGGGAGAGGGAGACAGCTGGTCAGGAAACTATGCCAGTGTGACAGACAGAAGATGAGACAAAAAGCCAGAAAGCAAACAATATTCTGAGCCCTTTAGGAAAAAAAGAGGCTTTTTCCTCAAGACTGGAAGAAATGTCTAAAATTGGTCTGAAAGAGGATCTTTACTATTTCTTCTTAATTTTTGTAATCTAATGTTGGTGCTGAATTCTCAATAGTCAGACTAGACATGAATTTAGGGTACCAGCAAAGCAGGGGCAGAGGGAAGGAAAGCAAAATTTAGAACGAAGACATCATAACGCCATCATATATTTAAGCTTTATGTCACTTTGAAAGGTGAGTTGATTTAACAATTTGATACCGCTTTCACTTTTACTGTCATATGGAAGTGGGAGTACTATAATCTTTCATCATGCTCCTTAAACTCTTAATCTGGTCCTTAGCAGGAGGAGGCTGAGTTCTCCCATCTGTGAGCCGCGAAGAGAAGGGGTCAGGGTCATTGTGCACACTCACTCCAAGGGTAAGATTAACCTAAAGACAGAAGGGTTTTCCCCAATTGCTGATGCAACATTACTGATGGGGAACGGCACAGGGAAGTTTTACTGAGTAGTTCAAAGTGATTCCAGGGCTGAAAAAAACTGGCCTACAGCAGCAGCTGGGAGCCTGGCAGACGAACTTCAGGCTTCATACTTCCACACAGGTTCAGCTCTGTTTAGATCCCACTTGAGGACATGCTTGGATTCAAGCAATACATTTTACCTGCCAATGGAAACACTACTTGAATAAACAGTTAATTTGCCACTGTCCCTCACTGCAAAGGTGAAGCTCTTATTTTCCTTCCCAACTTAACCCAGATTTCAACCCTAATTTTATCAATAGAGGATGCATCATTAATTTTCCCTGACTCCATCCAACAGGCTCTCCTCATTGCTAGCTCCTGCCAGTTCATATCTGGCATCCTTACTTTCTGGGCAAAACTAGAAACATTGGCGATAAGTCATACCAATAATAAAAATTATAGCAATAATGATGTATCTGTCATTTATTTAGCACTTACTCTGTGCCAGAGTCTATGCTGAGTGATTTACATTCATTGTCTCAATGGATCTCCATAACAAATCAACAGGGTGTGTAATCATCATTATCTTCATTTTATCCACAAAGAGATTGGAGTTTAGAGACAGCAGAGCTGGGATTCAGACCCTGGCGGATGCATTCCGAGTCTGTCTCTCTTCACCAGGGAGCTATGGTGACTGCTTTTCTGCCAAGAAGCTTGGCTCTTCCATTTGGGGGTAACTCAGCCAGAACTGGTCCACACATCCCCCTTTTTAAGCTCAACTCCTTCCTGCCAGCAGCACTTCCTGTAGCTTTTCAGTGATGCACTTCTGGGTCACCTCTACTCTCTGTGAGCCTTCGGACATTAAATGCCAGGGCCACACTTGTTCTTTTGAGCTACCACACTTCTTTTCCTGAGGACACCCTATTTTCATTAGGATTAAAATGGCCCTTAGCAATAAATATTAAAAACCTGCCCAGTGAAAAGAACAGCTTCCTCAGAAGCTTATGAGGATTAGAATTTTTAAGCAGGCCCTGCTACATATGATCACCCCTCTCCTCCACCAGCCCTTTGTGTGCTCCCACATGGGGGTGTTTCAGCATCAATCAGATTTGGTGTTTTGCTCAAATCTGTTCATACTAATTGTCTGCCCATATTGCTGCATGCTCTGGATAGAATGGTCAGGGAAAAAATAGGACCTCACTCCTTTTCCCACCCCTGGGGGGATTCAGATTCTGTGTGCTTGATCTTTGTTGGTGGTGAGATGAAAATGCGTGCTATACATAGCAGCTTTGCTCCTTGATGTTTAACAGTAGCCCCGCTGATGGGGAACCTCGGCCCTCCTATTTGTTGTAGAGCCTCCCACAGAAGCCTCAGACCAGCAGAAGCCAGGAATCAGCTAGCTGGCATCTCTGATCCAGGAGAGAGACTCGGAAAAGTTCACTCTTTTGGAGATTGTGGTTCCACTGCTTCATGGCATGAGATGGTGGTATGATCCCCAATTTACTCATCTATAAAATGAAGATGATAATACCTATCCATCAGAACTGCTGGGAGAATTAAAAGGGGCCTATATAAAGTGTTCACAAGGCTTGTAGACAAGGGAGATGCTCTCTGAAAGTTAGTATCTTTCCCTACCCTCTCTGGCTGCAAGCCTGAATAGTAGGTGAGGCATTTATTATCCATGTTGCTAAATATCCCTGAAGACTTGTGGTTCCTGCCTTAAAAACCGCATTGACTGTTTCCAGCTAATTGGGTGTCCTTGGGCCTGAGTTTCTCCATATGAATATATGAGCTTGGGATTTTTAGAAAGTATATAGTAATTATTTTCTTGGACAAATGGTACATTTTCTAGAAAAGCACAGAGAATTCATTCCGCACCCAGAGCTGGGTAGGAATTGCCTGATATATGGGTAGCAACTCACAGCAACTAATGATTTACAATAAATACTTCAGCAAAGAAAAGTCTGGGTAAACTCTATATTTTATCCTTCTGGCAATGAGCTACAAAAGGTATGCATCTTAAATCAACTGGTGGTTTGCACCAGAAGGATGTGGTCTAAATAGATTTGTATGACGGAGCAATTACTCATCATGGAAAAGATCCCAGCTGCTGTCATGGCTTCTCCCTAAGCAGTCAGTGAGCAAGCGGTTATGGAATTACGGAGCTGACCTCCTGTCTGCCGCCCCAAAGTTTCCTGAGCCAGAGTCACAGAGGATGTTAATCAGTGAGACCAGGAGGGACAGTGCCGTCAGCACTCACAGTGTTGGGAATATATTATAATATCAAGAAGGGGCCTGTGGCCTCCCTCCTTCTTTGGGTCACTGGTAGTGATTTTGACAAGCGGCTGCCCCAGATCAAGATCCTCATGGCCTGAGTGCTAAGGACAGTGTGGAGGGGTTCAGAGACTGTAGTTTTGGAGGGCTGGAAGCACAGTTTTGCAAATCACTGTGCTACCTGGGACAAGAAATCGACGTTTCTCCAATTTGCTGTGCTTCTAGCTACAAAATGGTGATGATAACTTCTACTTAAAAAGATTTTTGTAAACAAGCATGCATGAAAGTCGTTGGTACTCACTAAATGTTATTCTATCCTTTATTAACAATAGCCAATATTTGAGAATTGCTGCCATATGCCAAGAGCTATGCTAAGCACATTATGTGGATTTTCCTCACAACAGCTTCCCATTCTATAGATGAGGAATCTGAGGCTTAACTGACTTGCCTGTATATAGCTAGGATGGAACTAATAAATACCAGATGTAGGCTTGCGCCCAGGCAGGTTGGATCCAGACTGCCCTATAGTTGCATTAGGGAGGAAGCCTATCCTAGCCTGGAGAGAAGACTTTGTGTTCCGGGTCTCAGTATACAACATGCAGGATCTCCATCCTCATAGAATTCATCAAATCTTATTGGAGAGCAATAAAGAAATATCAGAAGGCAAAAAGCACACATACACAGCCCCATAATAACTGCCACAGGAACTCGAAGAGGTTCATGAACCGGCTCCAAGAAATATGGGTCCCTTCTCTACATCTTCCATTTCCGCCACCTTTTTGCATTTGAGTTTTTTCAATGTTAGTATTTTACAAGTTTATGGCTCTAATTTCAAACTAAAAGATAAAGCTTGGATTTGGCTTATGCAAAAAGAAAATATATAAGCCAGAAAGAGAGAATTAAATGTAAAACGTGAGACTCCTTTTTCATACACAGAGATATGTTTCATGGGAAAACCAGAATCACTGTTGACAGGAAGAGTTATGTGTAAGAAGGTGTGGGGGAGGGAGGCGGGGACCGTAAGTTAGAATTGTTGTAAGTTCAGAAGGATCACCTGACCCCAACAGATGAATAGTATCTTGGTATCAAAGTCAAGATAATTGGTATTCATTGGTCTGATGGACATACTCTCAATTTCAAAATAAATAACCAAATGGAAGGGTGGTGGTTGCATCTCATGGGTCACAAAGGAACAAGCCAAAGCCCAGGGTATCAATCTCTGATAAATAAGATGCCTAGTCATCATAGATCCACGCAAGGAATGGGGGTGAGGGTGAGCAGGGAGTGTGCGCTCACCTTCCTGAGAAGCTGCATGTTCACAAATGGACAGTACCTGCAGATCCTCACCAAGTCCTGTCCCCCCTCTGCTAGCTGCTCTTGCTGGACCTGTGTCAGGCCTCAGCTGCACTGGAGAAGCAGCCTGAGCCCAGTGCTATGTGAGAAGAGAGGACCCGCCCTGCAGAAGGAAGCTTTGCTAAGGTTATGGCAGAAAGGGGAAGGAGCCAATGTAGCCAATTAATTTTTCTGCACTGCTTAAATCATTATCCCTCGACCTGTTCTACTGAGAAGCAGCATAACTGTGCCCAGGATGTCACGGCCCTGTCTCCTTTCCAGTAAATCACATGGAAATCAGAAGTAGACTCATTGAATAGAGGTACTTCAATCCACTCTCAGGTGAGAATGGGGAGGTTTGGTGGACAGTCAGTTCTCTCCATGTCACCTGCCATCTTTGAGACCTACTTGCCTCACCATGAAAGGGATTGCTAGGTATTTTCCTACAAAGCCTTAAAGACTGTTGTTACATGGATCTGGCCATTAAATAGTTTCATGTCCTATTCACGAGGTCTTCAGTTAAAAGTCACCTGTCCAAAGAAATGATGTTTTACAAAGCAACACCTGCTTTGATCCAGAACTAAAGTATTTAGTTGAGCAGTATCTCCTAAAGGTGTTTCCTAGAAACATCCTTGGTCCCTTGGTATATTCCCAGAAAAATGTGCTTCATGAAAAGTATAAAATACAGCTCTTTACAAACCAGCATATTGAAGGCAGGAATATTGTTTATATGAGTTTAACCCAGTATTTTCAAAATATATTTGTTCATTGAATTCTTTTGCTTTCCGACACCTAGAGGCAGCCCTCAGCCCTGGTTTAGTAGAACACACTTGGGTAAGTGCTGCCACAGTCTGGAAGTATGGTTTCAGTACCATGCTCTCTAGTGCAGAGACAGGCATTCTGCTTTTCACCACTTCAACACCAGAGAAGTAATAGTAATAACAGTAACACTCTCATTCTGTGCCTCACACCAACACTGGTCTACATAGGTTGACAAGCCAGCACTACCTGACCAGCAGTTGCTTCTAACATTGCTTCCATGTTAGAAGGCTTGCTGCAATCCACCTACCTCCCCTTCTCCCCCGCCCCTCGTAAAAATAATCAGCTTGATCTCCCTTTGAAAAGATAGTAGCATAGCACCAGGAGAATCCACAAATGACCCAGGGGCATGATCAAGCTATAAAACGGAAGGACCTTCATTGCACTTACCATTTACCAAGCAACCCCTACAAGGTAGGCCCTCTTATTGAACCCATTTTGCAGATGAGGATACTAAAGGTAATTCTCCAGGCTCTTACAGAAATTCAGTTAGGACTTGAACCCAAGCAAACTCGAAAGCTCATGTTCTTAACCACAGAAAAGTAGAAAAGTGATAGGGACTCCAGGTTTGTTCCTTCAGAGTGACTGCCACCAAGGAGGCAAAGAAGTTCCTGACTTTCCCTCTTCCAGATGCCAAATACTTTTTCCAGATTTTTCTGCCATCCCTGCCCACTACCCATGTCTGATGGTTACAGGAGAACTTGGCCTCACTATCTTCTATTTAGCAGGGTCCTTATTAGCTGTGTCCTCCACATACAGCCTCTACCCACCAGGAGGTCTGGCTTTATGGGCCCTGTACTTAGAAGGGCATTCTGCTTGTTTCCATGCTCTGCTGTTGCCATCTTGAAATTCTTAAAAACCTCTGAAAAAGGGACCTGCCACATTAGTTTTGCCCTAGGCCCACAAATTCTGAAGCTGGTCCTGCCTGCCTCTTTAATGTTCATTTTATGTTTGTCAAAGTGAATATTGTGGCAAGAGAATTTTGTGTAGCAAATGTATGTGAGAGAAAATGTATGAAGATGATCTGAAGCAACTAGCTAAACAATTGAACACAAGACACACACTCACGTTAAACAACTATGCCTGTAACAAGAACGATGCTCCCAAGACTCTACTCTAGCCATTGGCCCTATATCCCCAGGTCAGACAAAATCCACACCTGCTCTCTGTGCGCATATGGTTGGCAAGCACTCTATTATCAGAGAACTGCATCCTTCTGACAAACAGCTTTGTTTCATAAAGCTTAATCTCGAAACTATGAGCTATCAAAATATTCATACTTGATGCAGTAATCCTATTTTAGGCTACTTTAGGCTAAGGAAATCTTTTTTAAAGGGAAAAATATATGAACCCTGATATTTAGTGAGATGATAGCAAGAAGAAAAAGAAAGAAAGTTAAATGTTCAGAAACAGAGAAATGGTTAAATGATGGAGCTCAATGGAAAGTATGCCAGGGAGAGGTGAACTTTTTATGTAAAGGTAAGAGTAAACATTTTAGGATTTGCAGACCATAGGGTTTCTGTAACCACTATCAATTCTTCCACTGTAATAGCCACGAGCAATGCGAAAATGAATAACCATGGCTAAATTTCAATAAACCGTTATTTGTAAGAACAAGCACTGGGGCAGACGTGGCTAATGAGAAGTTGTTTGCTAATTCATGGACCCATTATTTTTTTTTTTAAGATGTTTCTTTATTTTTGAGAGAGAGAGAGAGAGAGAGAGCACGAGCAGGGGAGGGGCAGAGAGAGAGGGAGACTCAGAATCTGAAGCAGTCTCCAGGTTCTGAGCTGTCAGCACAGAGCTCAACGCAGGGCTCGAACCCACAAACCGTGAGATCATGACCTGACCTAAAGTCAGACGCTTAACCAACTGAGCCACCCAGGCACCCGCCTGGCACCATTATTTAAATGATGATTATGCAGACCGTATTAACATGGGATAGTTAATGAAAATGAGCATGATAAAAAAACTATATCTCCAATGATTGCAACCGTGTATTTGTATATGTCTGTATATTTTAAAATCTGGAAAGAAAACCTACATATAGTAGTTGGGCTGGAGAGCTAGGATTCTAGGGTGATTATCTTTCCTTTGCTCTAAGAGAGATTTTTGTCAGCGTTGAGATTCTTTCATATAATCTAATGCTGATATGTATAAAACGGATATGGATACAGGCCCCCTATAACCAGGTCTCTACCAAGCAGCCCGTGGATGCCGAGAAAGCATGGACTGTGCATTTGCAATCTCCATTTGCATAATTGCCTTTGCTGCCCAAATCTTTGGTCCCCAACATTTGGGGGATTCCCATCAATTGGCCTTAAATCAAAGAGGAGGACACTTTTGCTGACCCCTGCTCAGCTGGCCCACGCTGTGTTGGTTGGCCTTTTCCAGGGAAACTGGGCACATCACTGAGGCCTTCACACTCCGCAGTGGGCAGAGGGAGGAAAGGTAAGTGACATGCTTTGAAAACAGTGCTAACTCTATCTTGCCACGAATCCTTCCAGTTAATAACTGAACATAAGCTATCATGAATGTGTGTTGGGAGACTAACACTGCCTAAAAGATTCTCTTGTTTTGTTTTGTTTTATTGAACTATGGGGTGGTCTCCATTAGTGGATTTCACAGTATACAGATTTAGTCAAAGCCATTATTATATTTAAATTTGTTGAGCTGGAGTTTTATAAGAGATTTATCCCCAAAGGAAATCGACTTGCCTTTGTATATGTGTTCATTTCAAAATACAGTATCTTGTCTCATTAAATCCCAAAGAATGAGGGATTATAGCTAAACAAAGCAGGTGCTGCTTTTATTAAGCAGGGCAAACAATGTGCATTGAAGACGATGAGTTTTCTTTTCTTCCGTTGGGATTACATAATTGAACCTGAGTTGATGTAAAGAGAAGATTTCTGAATGAGGCAAACTCAAGAACAATCTCATTTTTTAAAAAAAACACACACATTTTTCTTTCCTTGAAGGATCTGATATTAAATAAGGGATTTTCTTTCTAATGCTCCAGTCTGTTAGTTATCATAATGAAATCATTTCCCGAACTATACCTCTTGTTACTAGTTGTCATGGAAATAGTTGTGCTATAGCCACAGTTGAGGGTTAAAACATTACAATAAAATTCATAGAGCAGAGAGTACCTGGAAAAGTCTCTTTAATTTTAACCTGCATGCATCTGATAATCCCCTCAAAGATAAATGGTCACCATTGCCTTCATCCTTTGTCAGGCAGATCAGAAATCTCCTTTTTCTTTCTCTTTTGTACAAAGTGTTGGACCTGTAAAATTATTCCCTAGTAAGGAGTGGGAGAAAGATGTTCAATCACCTGGCCATCCTAAAAATATTAAATTCTTTAAATCTTTAAAGTATCTTTGCCTGATACTATGTGAAAGTCTTTACATATGTTAGCTTATTTAATCTTCAGAGTAGCCCAAGGCATAGACACTGATATTGTACCCATTTTACAGATAAACAAGTAAATAATATGGTCAATGATCTTGCTCAGGGTCATAGAATTACTAAATTGTTGAGCAAGGACTTGAACTCAGGTCACTGAAATTCTAAAATCTCTTTTATTAAGTAATTCAATTTATTGCCTCACCAAAGAAAAAGCAAAGCCTGACAGGAGACTCAATTCCATGACCCTGAGATCATGACGTAAGCCAAAATCAAGAGAGACTCTTAATAGACTGAGCTACCCAGGCATCCTAGAATTTTTTCCATTTAGTTATATCAAAAGAAGATTCCCCTGAAAAAAGTTCTTTTAGGTAGGGGTGGAGGAAGATAATATTACATTGTTCACAGAATGTGAAACTAGTCTACTAAACTAACGTTAAAACAGTGGTTTAACCTGGTGCTAAAGATGGACTATGGGGTGCCTGGGTGGCTCAGTCGGTTAAGCGTCAGGCTTCAGCTCAGGTCATGATCTCACGGTTTGTGGGTTCGAGCCCTGCGTCAGGCTCTGTGCTGACAGCTAGCTCAGAGTCTGGAGCCTGCTTCAGATTCTGTGTCTCCCTCTGTCTCTGACCCTCCCCTGCTTGCACGTCTCTCAAAAATAAATAAGACATTAAAAAAAATTTTAAGATGGACTAGAGATGGGAAAAACACGAACAGTCAAAATGATCAGGAAGGGCACCTTGGTGACTCAGTCAGTGAAACGTCTCTTGATTTCAGCTTATGTCATGATCTTAAGGTTCAAAGTCCTCTGCTGATAGATGGAGCCTGCTTGGAATGCTCTCTCTCCTCTCTTTCTGCCCCTTTCCCTGCTCATGTGCATGTGCTCGCTCCTCTCTCTCTCTCTCATTTAATTAATTAATTAAACTTTAAAAAATTTAAAAAGTGACCAGGAATTCCAGGATCGAATTCCCTGTTTCTAATACAAAACAAACCAGGGGCGCCTGGGTGGCTCAGTCGGTTGAGCGTCTGACTTCAGCTCAGGTCATGATCTCACGGTTTGTGGTTTGAGCCCTGTGTCAGGCTCTGTGTTGACAGCTCAGAGCCTGGAACCTGCTTCGGATTCTGGGTCTCCCTCTCTCTCTGACCCTCCTCTGCTTGCGCTGTCTCTGTCTCTCAAAAATAAATAAAAAACATAAAAAAAGATTTAAAACAAAACAAACAACCCCCCCCAAAACAAACAAACAAAAAGCAAAACAACCCTCCCAAAACTCAAGGTTACTTATCATATGAATATGACCTCAAAGTGAGGGTGGGAGGCATAGGGTCAGCTAATACTGGTTACTAGCATTTCAATAGCTTCTCTTAGAAAATTTGAACATATATTTGGTTATATCATATCCATGTGCTTATAAGCACTAACATGTCACTGAATTTATCTGGCTTAGTAATATACCATATGTGTATATAGAGAGTATATAGTATAATGTACATATAATAGGTCCATTTTAAAGCATTTTAATTAAAAAATTAAAATATATTCTACATTTACTTACCTTTTTATTTAGAGTATATTAATTTAACATCTTCTTAATGACTCAGTGTAATCATCAGAAACATGTATTATTCTATTCTAAAATTCATGGTCTTGGGTGTCATTGAATTCTAGGGGACTCTCTGCTCCTACATTACATGACACCAGGCTACTGTGCTCTTGGAAACCTTATACTTATAATTTGGAGGCAGGGAGTGTATTATGCAGTGTCAAGAAAGTAGTATGTGCTTTGAGGTTTTAAAGACTGGGATTGACTCCCAATTGTGTGTTCTTGTACAAGTCACTTAAGTTTTGTGAGCCTAAGGTCTTCTCATCTATAAAATGGGAATAAATTGAAATACGTAGAGCATTGTTTTGAGGATAAAAGAGAATATGTGTGTGTGTGTGTGTTTGTGTGTGTGTATACATACAAAGTTAAAAAATGCTTAGTAAGTGGAAATTATTTTTATTATTGTGTCATCCTTTTTGTCAGTATTCTGGATTCTGACTGTTTAGTGGCATTTCCTCCAGCAAAATCTCAACTCTTTAAAAAAAATTTTTTTAATGTTTATTTACTTTTGAAAGAGAGAGACAGAACATGAGTGGGGGGGGGGGAGCAGAGAGAGAGGGAAACACTGACTAAAGCAGACTCCAGGCTCTGAGCTGTCAGCACAGAGCCCAACACATTATGACCTGAGCCGAAGTTGGACACTCCACCGACTGAACCACCCAGATGCCCCAAAATCTCAACTCTTAATTAGTTCACTCTTTATAGCTGTGGACTGATAAATCAGATGACAGCTGATAAAGCTTACTAAAATTAAGCCCACAGTAAGAATAAATGGACTCTGAGCAAACAAAAGGCATAGTTTTCATGACTGTTTAAAACCAGACTCTGGGGTGCCTGGGTGGCTCAGTCGGTTAAGCCTCCGACTTCGGCTCAGGTCAGATCTCACGTTCGTGGGTCCGAGCCCCGCGTCAGGCTCCGTGCTGACAGTTAGCTCAGAGCCTGGAACCTGCTTCCGGTTCTGTGTCTCCTTCTCTCTCTGCCCCTTCCCCTCTCATGCTCTGTCTCTGTCTCAAAAATAAATAAAAACATTAAAAAAATTTTTTTAAAACCAGACTCCCTGCTTGTTTTCTCTGTTCTAAAATCTTGAACAGGGATGATAAATAGGTTTCATCTTGTATACCAGCTCTAGTCTCTTGGAAGTGGCTGTCTGTAACACTGGGTTGAAAAGGATTCTGCACCTGAGTCTAAGGGATGGGGTAGGGTGAGGTGGGTGGCATATAGTCACATATTTGCTAAACCTAATCTAGGTTCTCAAGTTTTCCAACTCAATTATCTTCCTGTAAGTGAGGGGTGTATACATGTGTGAATATATTTGTATGTAAATCCATACACATAAATCCATATGTGTATATAAATTAATTTATGTGTCTCTATTGAAAAGTCTGAATGCGATCAGAATTCTAACTTGAAACATTTTATCTTTCACTAATCACTGTTCTCCACTGTTATGTCCAAGGTTCCTTTGGGCATATTCAATTACTTCTTGTAAAACTTAGTTATTTAAAAAAGAATTAGGTCAGCTCTGTTTGGCGTTCTCATCCCAAACCTACTAGAAATTTCCTCTCCTTTTCTCTGTAGCTCAGGCTGGATCTGTATTTTAAGAGATTAGCAGAAGTTGTCTCTTATTTTAATTCTTTCCCTTCCCTCTCCTGGATCAGACTTTGGGACACTTTCTCCCAGCCCCATCTACTTCTGAGTCTCTGGATTTTCTGGGAACATGGAAGAGGGCAGAAGTCCCTGGCTGCCTGTCTCTATGGGAAGCAGCTTTTGTCTCACTCTGGCTTCAACTAGTTTTGTCTGCCGCTGGTGGCTTCTGTACCTGGAGAGTTTACACATGGTTTTAGGAGGTAATGGCCACCTTTACTCCACCCCTCTGTTGCTAATGGGTAGTTGCGTCTATCTTTGTAGACACAGTTCCTCACCTCTACCCCCCTCTCTACTCTTGCACTCCAAACTTCCAAGTGAAGGTTGACACTTGGGAAACTCCTTGGCTTTTGCCTTTTGCACTGGAACCCTGGGGAATGTGCCCTTATACCCTTCAAAGGTTAGATGCGTGGGGGTTTTCCCCCATATTCTTCTCAAGTAGATGAAACTGTTGTGGACCAGCATGCTATCATTAGAGATCTCTAGGGAAGGAACAGACTCCAGACCCCACGTTCATCATGCCACCTACTCCAGAGGATGCACTGAGTTCTCCCATTTACGTTTTCTTCCCCCTTTGCTTTATCCCACTGGCAGGGCTAAGGAAGATCTTTGGGTGTCTAGCTCAAAAGAACATGCAGTTGGCATGGGGAGATGCTGGCCTTCCCTTCATTGGGAATCCTTAATTTCTGAGTCATTCTCGTGAGTGCCCCTTCTTAATGTTTATATGGTTGTATTCAGCTGTACCTTCTGCATCTGGTGCTGAGTCTAACATCAGCTCAGGCAGTAAGAAAGGAAAGATGGATGTGAAGTAGAGGAGGGAGAGCAAGGATGAGCTGCAACCCACAGGGTGAGATGGAGCCTGTGTCAGTCTCTCACTGTCACTTACTTCAAAGATGGGGAGTCTTAAAGAAGCTGGCGCCATTTGTCATGGAGCTAAACACACATCCGACCAGGACTTCAGCTGAAGGAGGAAACCTGCTGAGAAGCAGAAGAGCTGTGGGCTGTAAAATGCTTGTAAAAGAAACTAGTGGGTTCCCCACAATATGCTTGAGTCACAACAGTGTCTGAGCTTCTAAGAGATGGCTGCCGCCTCACTTCTACTTTGCAATTCTCCTGGGCATTTCTCTGGTGACCAATCCTAGCCCAGACCATACTGAGAAGGGAATCTGGAAAACATAGTTCTAGCCTGGCTAAGTTACACAGCACCAAATGCCCCAAGGCCTAGGACTTCTGACGCCAGTGATTGTTTCATTACCCATCCACTTCCTGTCTTCTCATCTAGACTCAAATGGGGATCAAAATTAGATGATGGCTAGTGACAGTACAGCTGATCTCTTCGTAGTCCTGGATGGGAACCTAGCTCCAGTTGCTTGAATGTGGGCACCTTGATTTTTCCTGTTCTGGGCTTTGGGCCCTGGTCACCATTTCCAAGGCAGTAAGTAGGAAAAGTCCCACTATATAAGATTGTATTTACATAAGATTGTATTTTATTACATTCTCTAAGATTCTGTTTCACAATCCCATTGCATGAGATTATATTTTAAATGAATCCTCTGAGAAGGAAGGGATCAGTACTTGGATCATGGTAGTGTAGCTTTAGCTGTGTAGACATTTCTTTTTATTATCACCTGAAAATGTTCACAAGTGTAATAAGCAAATTGTAAAGTGTACTTGACAATTGTACTAATTTAGATCTGTACCAAAGACTGGAAAATCTAAACCAGTGCTTTTTGAACTATGAGAGGAGTGTTAAAAATGATATCAAGTAGATCTTGTTTATATTATCTATATAATTCATGCATTTTCTTAGAAATAGTGTATTTCTATGAGACCAAAATTCATTTTTAGCTTGATTCTATTGTATTATTAAAGAACTCAGAATCCATTCACTAGGATATTGTTATTAGGAAAGACATAGAAATGTAATAGATACTTTATTGTTGATACATATAATATATAATTCTAGGGCTTGGATTATAAAGACCTTCAGGATATAAATGTAGATGTATAACAGAGATACTTATGAAATAGTTCATGAGGTTAAATAGCTATATTCTACATTGGTTCCTCAGCGATTTCCTGAATATGTTTTGCTTATAATTTATGCTACAGTCACCCATATCCATCTACTACCAAAAAGGATCTGAGGGGACTGATTTTCTAGATTTAACCTAATCCTGTGCATAATTCAAGATAAATAAACTATGAACTGTGTATAATTTATTTTACTCTTCAACTAAAGCTGTATAAATATTTTCTCTAAATACTATGTATTTCTAAATCATAGAGGATATATTTAAATTCAGTGACTGATTTGTTGAAAGTAAATATAACAAAAACCTCCAACTGTACATGCACATACACACATGTATGCAAATATTCAGAAAAAGGAATGTGAGGATTCACTCCCAAATGTGAGCAGCAGTTTTCACTAAGGAGAGAGAGACTATGAAGGCAGAAAGAAGAGGGATAATTGTTATCAGGGGAGAAAAAGGAGGGCTTTCATTGTTTACAATACATGTGTGTTAATATATTACTTATATATTTAAAGAAACAAGCACTTTTAACCAAAAGGCAACATCGACTTTAATTTAAAAAGGCATAGATCTGTAGAAAATTTGAATGGACCAATTATCAGCAACAAAACTGAATCAGTAAGAAGAAAACAAAACAAAAACTCCCAACACACAGAAGTCCAGGACTAGAGGGTTCCACAGGTGAATTCTATCAAACATTTAAAGAGTTATTACCGACTCTTCTCCAACTATCCCAAAAAATAGAAGAGGAAGGAAAACTTCCAAGTTCATTCTAGGAGACCAGTATTATCATGATACCAAAACCAGATAAAGACACCACTAAAAAAGAACTACAGGCTAATAACCCTGCTGAACATAGATGCAAAAATCCTCAATAAATTACTAGCAAACTGAATCCAACAACACATTAAAAACACGAGTCACCATGATCACATGGGATTTATTCCGTGGATGCAAGGATGACTCAAATTTGCAAATCGATCAATGTGATACCTCACATCAATAAGAGAAAGGATAAAAACCATGAGATCCTTTTAATAGATGCAGAAAAAGCTTTTGACAACATATTATATCCATTCATGGTAAAAGCCCACAACACAGTAGGTCTAAAGGGAAGATACCTCAATATAATAAAAGCAGTATAAGAAAAACATCACATCCACATCAAACATCATACTCATTGGAGAAAAACTGAGAGCTTTCCCCCTAAGTTCAGGAAAAAGACAAGGATGTCCACTTTCACCACTTTTATTTAATTTATTTATTCCAGTACTGGAAATCCTGGCCACAGCAATCAGACAACAAAAAGAAATACAAGTATCCAAACCAGTAAGGAAGAAGTAAAGTGTTTGCTATTTGTAGATGACATGATACTATATATTAGAAAGCTTCACCAAAAAGCTGCTAAAAATGGTAAACAATTCAGTATGAGAGAATCAGCCATAAAAAAGAATGAAACCTTGTCATGTGTAACAACATGGAGTTAGAGAGTATAATTGCTAAGCAAAATTAGTCATTCAGAGAAAGACAAATACCATATAATTTCACTCATATGTAGAATTAAGAAACAAAACAGACCAACAAAGGAAAAGAGAGAGAGAGAGAGAAAAAAAACCCAAAAAATAGACTCTTAACTATAGAGAACAAACTGATGGTTACCAGAGAGGAGGTGGCTGGGGGGAGGGGCTAAGTAGGTGTTGGGGATTAAGAGCACCCTTACTATGATGAACACAGAGCAAAGCACAGAGTTGTTGAATCACTATACTGGATACCTGAAACTGATACAACACTGTATGTTAACTCCACTGGAATTAACATTTTAAACTTATTAAAAAATAAGTATATCAGTTTAAAAAAAAAAAAAGGCTACAAGGGAGTTATCTGTAACCCTGAGCTTAACCCATGAGCCTGGCATTCCTAATGTTTACACAAAGTTTAACCAGCACTCCAGTAGATTCTCTCCTAGCGGCACATCGTTTCTCCCTCCTCCTCACGCACTGCTATAAACATTTGCTGGGGTCACGGGTGTAAAACACGTCGCATGGTAACTGGTATATAGTTAGCACTTGATGGATCCCAGGAATGACTGCTGTCACTATGTGCTCACAACAAAAAGGCATGGATCACGGTGAAAGTAATCACATTGGATGCCTATTAACAATTGTAATGAACTTTTCTACTTTTTGGCATGAAAAGACATTTAGCATATATTAATAAGTGAAAGAAAAAAAACAATATTAAAAAGCATGCTTTAGGAGGCCTGGGTGGCTCAGTCAATTGAGTGTCTGACTCTTGATCTCAGCTCAGGTAATGATCCCAAGGTTGTGGGAGCGAATCCGCACTCAGCGTGGTGCCTGCTTAAGATTCTCTCTCTCTCCCTCCTCCCCGATCACTCTCTCTCTAAAATAAAATTTTAACAAAGTATGCTCTGGGTGAGTGCAATTTTATAAAACTCTAGAAAGTGCATGTGTGCTTGTATTTTCGCACATGTGTGTAGGAGAATAGGTATAAGGTTAATCGATACACTAACACATTAAAGTGAGCATCTCCAGATGGAGATTGCAGGTGGTCTTCCTCCTTCTCTTGTGCTATTTTTACTGTTCCTTTTAACATTAGGAAAGCCAAAACATTTAAATCAAAGACTCCTTTAAATTCATCATCATTTAAAGGAGACTATCTGAAAAGAGGGGTGCCTGGGTGACTCATTTGGTTAAGGGTCTGACTTTGATTCCGGCTCAGGTCATATCTCACGGATCATTAATTTAAGCACCTCATTGGGCTCTGTGCTGAAAGAGTGAATCCCTGCCCTGCTTGCATTCTCTCTATTTCTCTCTCAAAATAAATAAATAAACTTAGGAAAAAGAAAGACTATCTGGAAAGAGTACTTCCCGGGTAGTTCTTTTCCACTAGTCTTTATTTTTTATTTGTCCCATTGGAGATCATAAGTTTACATTGTATACACCAATATACTTTTGAGACCGTATACTGTATATATAGACATACATCAACACATGTGTTTTATATATATATATATATATATAATCACATATGCAAATACAGAAGGAGACTAAAAATGAACATCTTCACATTAAATAAGTAATCATCATAATTCAAATAAATTTCTTTTTTTTAAGTTATATAAATTAGAAGTATGAATGGGCATGTGTTAGTGTGTGTGTGTGTGTGTGTGTATGTGTGTATATAATCCATTTGTTCTTACAAGTATTTAGTGGTTTGTGCTGATTTATGCACATTGCACACACGCATAGCATAAAATCTAAGGCAGCTGTCCCAATTGCTAGCGGTCCAGATAGACTCACAATAGCCTTGGCACCAGGAGGATGAGCTCCAGGTTTTCTTGCTCTGGTTTGTTTTCCACGGCACAGAGCCCATCGGGGGGAAAAGTGATGAAGCTATGAGGCAACACAAGTTCACACAGAATCAGACTTCACCAGAGGAGTTTTCAAGCACACAGGTGGGTCCAGTACATTCTCCTATAGGAACGACATTGTCCATTCTGTTTGTGCTGACTTCCTTTGTCTACTTTCCACCCCCCTCCTAAACTCCAATTTGGATTATCCCACCATGTGTGGGGCGACTCCTAGTAGCCATTTACTTATTTTACATCTGGAATCTCTCATTATAGGATTATTAGCACGAGGAGCCACCACTCTCCCCCTGCACCAGCATCACCTCCCGCCATGCCTTGTAGGAACTGGGATAGAATGGCCGGGGCCCTGCCCCCAAGCAGGCTCTGCCTCAGTTGGCTGAACTCCATCCACAATCCGAACCCATCTCACTCTTTTGAGCTTCAGAATGAAAATAGTCTACATTCTCGTACCACCTGTTCTGCCCAATGTCTTCCCTAAAAACCCTGATTTAATCTATTCTGTATCTTCCACCTACACTTGACACATCTTCCCCTTCTTCAGTGTTACTGCATTTAACATATCTTTTCTGGCCAGGACCATCTAAAAGCTCTATTGTTTATGTCTTTCTAAAGTGTCTTTTCTCCCTCCTTCTGAAAGGAAGCACATCTGTGGATTTCCTCATACTCTTTCCTTCTCTGTATCCTCTATCAAATCTCCTTCCACTATTTTCCACAAAGATGAGGGTAATTTTGAATGATACTAATATAAAACATCTACACAATTCTTACCATACAACAGGTATTTCTAAAGCAATTTAAATATATTAACTTAATCTGTACAAAACCCCTCAGCGTACGTAAATTATTAGCCACTTATAGAAGAGGGGATGGGGGCACAGAACCATTAGACAGCTTACCCCAGGTTTCCCAGCTTCTAAGTGCCAGAAGGGGATTCAAGCCAGGTCAGTCTGGGGTCAGAGGCCAGGCACTCAATGACAGCACCTCCCTCCCTCACACAATCCCCGTTATTGAAGTCCATGGCTGTGTGGTTACTAATCCACGTGCTCACTCTTACACACAAAGGAATAGTGGCAGCTAAATAATTTTCCTAAAGAAGAGATTTCTGCTGCTTCTCTTTTATCAATTCCTTCTTGGGACCTTAGTCCAAGCACTTGGTGATAAGGAATGTGAGTTGACTATAACTAAAAACAAAAAGTTGGTCAAACAAATAATCCTGGTCTGTTGTTGTTATCCAGCCTATTTCCTTGAACAGCCATTTTTTTGCTATCAAGTTTTTTTTTTTATCATAAAGACGATCACATTACAGATATGAATGGGGTAAAAACAGGTACTGAACTACCTACTACAAATTGGGCATTATTCTAGGCTTGTTCACCTGAATTAACTTGTTTGATTCAAGAAGATGATCAGGGATGGGTATGACCATGGAGAGGGTGGGGATATGGAGTCTAGAGCATGAATAACACACACAAAAAGAATATTACATTAAATGTAAATGAGGATAAGTGCTTTAGTTATTAACAAGAGAAAATGAAGTGGCATCGTGGATCTATTGCCATTTAGATACTGAGCAGTCTGAAAAGTCAGTCCACTCATTTATAAAAGTTGTAATAATAGACTGACTCTTACATCATGCCACTATATATTTTCACAATAGACTTGAATGAGAACATGCAAATAAAATGCATGGCCCAAAGGTTTGAAATGACCCATCTGACCTGATATCAAAGTGGTACAATTTTAACAAGAATATTGTTAATAAGATCAGTACACAAAGGATGGTTTTCCCACGGTTGCTTTTAAAAAATATTTAATGTAAACTTCTCTGTATTTCCACGGAAACACAAAGAGAACTTCATAGCGAGGTGAGCAGGAAGTAGCAGAGAAAAGGGACAGATTAGCAGCCTGGGTCACTGTTAATAATTACCTGTGTAAAAATGATTGCTTTTGGAAATTGCACAATCTTTATAGCTATCACTCATTTGTGATCTCAGGTTTCATTTGGACTAGAAACCAATGGCTTTGGTTCATTTCATTTGCATTCAGAAAGCCCCCCACCTACCATCACCAATCCAAGATTTGATAAAGTACCTTTTCTCCCATCTTGCTTAGAAAGAGCCCTCATATGCAGGGAAAAAGGCACAATCTGTTTAGCCTTAAGGTACCTACTTTTTCATTTACCCTGCTCTTGGCTGCTGGTGTGTTTGTTCGGGGTTAGAGAAGAGTTAGCCAAATGCCCAGAGAAGCAGCTGTTCCTCAGAAACAAACTGGGAAGGAAAACAATCAACCCTCCTGTTCCTCAACTGGGGAAGGCAAACGGCTGGCCAACATGTTCTGATGTTTTTACGGAGCACCCACCACTCAGCTTGAGAACACATTTCCCAATGAGTGAAGGCCTTGTGGACTTCCTCAAGCTGGGAACTTCTGTACTTTAAAGGAATATGGTGCTCAGGCATAAGAAAGAGCCTAAGAAGACTGCGCTGGTTACTCTAATTAGCTGCATCGCCACGGAAACGCTTTCCCATTTTCCCAGTTGTCTCTGTAAATCAATTTAGAGTCACTTTGCTTAGGCTCCAGGCAGACAGAATGGAATCACAGCCCTTCCAAGAGGTGTGAGTTTCTCCCATTTATCATTGTAGGGTGCTTGCTTCAAAGCCTAGTCAGAGGACTACTTAAAGGGCAAACAGACCCAAACAAAATGGGCCTGTGCTGTCTGGATTTGGTTGAAAATCTTGAGAATGTGTGGCAGAAAATTCCAAGTGCAGATCTGGAAAGCGATTTGCAAGAGACCTCACAAAGGGCTTAGAAAAAATAAACAGTCGATGAACTCCCATCCACAAACACGTACACGCACATAAGCAATGGGACTAGAATAGAAATGTTACCTTTATTGGAACCTGCATTTGGCACAGGAATAGGTTTTCCCAGCTTTGGCCTTCAGCAAGGAGGTTACTACTGAATTATTGACAACACTGCCAAGCTTGACAGCCTTTTTGCATGTATTGGTTCCCACTCCACCCTGTAAATATTTAAGCTATTAGTGGTGTTGGGAATGTGATTATGTGATTAGAGTTAGCAGGTTCTCTGATAAGGAGAGCGGTGGAGCTTACAAATTTAAAAGGAGCATAAAAATATGTGGGTGTATGTGTGTGTATCTAGCTGATTTCAGTCATTCCAAAAACAGAAAGGTTTTAAAGCCAAAAAAGGAGTCTAGTCTCAAAGCATGAAACATCTGAACCCAAAGAATTTCAGATGAGTGTTTTTCAATCCAAGGACATCTGTTGACTTACTGAGAAACACCTGAGGGGCAAAGGAAACACTTGTAATTCAGCCATCTGGTCATCTTCTTGTTCAAGCATCTGTCCTTCTGTGCCCTCTTCCCTGGACCACCAGACCAGTAACTTTCAATGCTTTTTGATCTTAGCCTATTGGAAGAAATGCGTTTTACAGTGCCATTCAGAATATTTGCAACACCTTCATAGGTATCATGGAAATACATGTTCATAATATTTACCCAAAGTTCACGTTGGCATTTTCTATCCTATCCTATTCTATTTTCCTTAATGCTTGTCATGACTCACTAAATAAATTTTATGTCTCACTAATGAATTGTGCCCTGCTGTTCGAAAACCATGCACTAGGAATGTATTAGCCTTAAGTGCAGAAATTGTCAGCACCCAGAAATTGTATCTCAGCTTCCAATACATAATCCTTTTATATGTATTTGTTGAATAAATGAATAGTGAATAAATAAATAAGTTGAAGCTAATATTCTGTCTTCAGTATGTGAAGCAGAAATATTAGTCAACCTGGAAAATCATTTAATTTACAAAATAATCAGAAAAGGTACAATCATAAAACAAAAGGTAAATGTGATTTTAGATAGTTGGGTGAGTATTCTTACCTGTGAGCCAGCTCCTTGATACTAATAATAACTGTGGTAATAGCAATATAATAATAATAATAGCCTACAGTTATTGACCAGCTACCATGTCCCAGTTTCTATGCTGGGAGATGATGCTGTGAAGATGGACGCCCCTCATTCCTGCTCTTGGAAAGCTTCTGCTATGACTTTCTTCTCATGCACTTCCCATTCTAGAAACCACATGTCCTGGAATTCTAATTACAAGTGAGATTACAGTCTTTGGCTAGTTTGGGAAAATGAAAGTTATCTGTCCAAGAGAGATGGAGGTGGGAAGGACAAGATCCATGTGCTCCAGTTTTTATAGACAGCTTCTCTATGAACAAAGAAGCAGGGAGATAGGAAAGAAGTAGATGTGTTGCTGCTACTAAAAAATTGTTCAGGACAACTTCTCTTGCCCTAAACAAAGACACTATCCCATCCTATGAAACTGTCATGATAGCCAGGGGAGTATAACGAATTGGTTAAGAGCTTGTTCTGCGGTCTTACGAAGTTTTCAAATCCTAAACCACTTGCCAACTGTGTGGCCTTGGTCAAGTTGCATATTCCTTCTTTGCCTCGGCAGTAAAATGGGGGCCAAGTGTGATCTGTTTCATCAGCCTATTTTATTTTATTTTATTTATTTTTTAAAAATATTTTTTAATGTTTTTATTTAAATTTTGAGAGACAGAGAGAGACAGCGCAAGCAGGGGAGGGTCAGAGAGAGAGGGAGACACAGAATCTGAAGCGAGCTCCAGGCTCTGAGCTAGCTGTCAGTACAGAGCCCAACGCAGGACTCGAACCCACGGACCATGAGATCATGACCTGAGTCGAAGTCGGACGCTTGACCGACTGAGCCACCCAGGCACCCCTCATCAGCCTATTTTAAAACAGCAGTCACAAATGCAGCTGCCTGCGAGAGCCTGGCAATAGTGTAAATGAGGAAGGGGGTAAAAACTTAGGGTATAGGGTGGAATATAGGAAACTGAAGAGCATAGACCCCCTTTAAACAATTCAAATTTACATTTAGGAAACAGAGTTCCAGTCTACAGGCCAGATTTGCCTGCATGCCACCAGTTTGCAATTAAACAAGACAATGATCATAAAACACTTCTCGCCGTGCCTAGCACGTAGTAAGCACTCCATAAATTGAAGCTATTATTAGCTATTTTTTTTATCGCATTTGTAAAATCCCTGGAACCATTTGCAGATTCTCTTTAAGAGCGAAAATAGATGGTCTCAGAATGACTCCTTTGCATGCCTCAGTTAATGGCATCATTAAAAATATAGACGGGCCTTAGGCCAATGCAGGGACACAGGAGCCTGCGGTCTATTGTCTGCAGATGAGAGAATAGGAACAAGCCCGTGTTTTGTAAGCCAGAACCATCCCCAGGGGCAGGGGAGATCTTGGCGGAGACCTCGGGGCGCACACTTTGGGCACTCCTGTACAGTTTACCACTATGAACAGCAAGGCAGTCACTTGCAGAGGAAAATGCATTCTGGACACCTGGTGCTGAACTCCTCCCCGTCTCTTCTGAGGCAAAGTAACAGAAGGCTTTGGAGTGGGGCAGACCGGGGACAAGCCTCATCTCTCCTGCCTGCAGCTTACAAGGTGCATTGAACCGTATGCACCAACACCATCTCCTCTGTTGGGATGGGTTAGCGGGGGCATCTGGCCAGCCCGCGCCAGCATAAGAGGGGCTCAATACTCTTAACCTTCCTTCCTACCCATTTCCTGTGAACGGCTTTAAATTGTCTTGGCTTATTTTTGTTTCTCACACATCATCGTGATTTTCATCCGTCTAAAAATGGGGACAGGACCGTGGCCCACATCGCAAGTGCCTTGCCTGGTGCTCTCTCCTCCACTCCCTTCCCTGATTCACTCCCATGGTTCCTGAATGATCCAAATGGCTTCCCTCCCCTCACCCTGCAGTCATTCACAGAAACATGCCATTCCACTTGGGCTTCCGCCTGGCCTCCCTGAGTCCATCAGGCTTACTAGAAAGCTCCCCAAAGGGCAATAAAAAGTTTATGTTAACCTCAGGCCCACCTGCAGCCTCTCTCGAGTACACATCCTCCTGTCTGTCCTCCTCCTTTGATTCCGGGCTTTGTAAATTTTTTACCACATGTTGTCAAAAGCCTGGCAGATCCCCAAATCCTTCCCTGATAACACTCACTCTCTTTAAACAACCTGGCAGCACTTCTAAGTGAGAAAAAGCCCTAAAATAAAATACACTGTGTTTAGTCTCTAAGGTCATTTCCTGGCTTTGTCCTGCAGTTTCTGTTTCCCCTTAACTAATCACCAAGCGACAGTCCCGGATTTATTGTGGAGGCTACTTGAAAGTTTGGGTGAGCCTCTCAGCCAGACTACACACCCCTTCCAGCACCCTTCCTCCTGCTCCCCAGCAATTTATCATCTGCGGAGATTCAGCGTGGGGGCCTGAGGTGCGACTGTAGCAGGAGCCAGATCTTTGTCACCAGAGCTTTTCGGGAGGCAAAAGGGGCCAAAGCAGCATGATCTATCTGCACAGCTGAGCACTGTGGTCACAGTGGGGGCCCTGGGTCTGGCAGCGAGAGCTGTGCATCCATGTTGGCATGCCTACTGGTTCATGTCCAGCTTCTATAAGTATACCTAACCTGTTAAGTACTGACACAGGGAAGGTGAATTGCTTTGTTTTATTTCCTACTCACAGCCACCACCTAAGGTAAGAGCTCTAGTTATACAGTTTTTAGAGCTACCACAGCTCAACACTGCAATGCAAGCCCGTCTGACCGCAGCGTCCATGCTCTCCTCCCCAGTCTTTGCCGAACTGCCATATTTGACCCACAGTGCGGCTCCTACAACGTTGAATGGTTCCTGATCACAGGAAAAACTAATCAGATTGCATTTACTGAGCACTTATGAAATGTCAGGCAGTGTTTTGAGAACTTCCATAGATTACTGCATTACTCTCTCTACAATCCTAGAAGTGATTACTCTTAGGAGTTCTACCAATGTGGAAATGGGATTCCAGGGCAGAACAAGATTTGGAGCCAGGCAATATGACCTTTAACTCTGATGTTAGCTATAATTGCTGGGACATGTGCATGTGTGTGTTGGGGGTGGGGGGGGAGTGGGGTGAAATGAGCAAAGAGGTGTGACAAATACTAAGAGTGTGTTAGAGTTACACAAAGGGTGTTCTGGACGGACAGAAAGTGAGCCTATTGCCTTTGTCCCTTCTGGATGCTATAACAATATACCATAGAATGGGCCACTTCAGAACAACAGAAACTTAGTTCTCACAGTTTTGGAGGCTGGAACATCTCAGACCAAGACGCCGGCAGATTCAGTGTCTAGTGAGTGCCCACCTCCTGGTTTGTAGCTGGCGGTGCCCTTGCTGTGTCCTCACAGGCAGAAGGTGTGAGGCCGCTCTGATCCCAGTCCACCCCGTGACCTAATCGCCTCCCAACGGCTCCACCTCCAGATACCATCCCACTGGGGTTAGTTTGCCTATGGGAAGACACAAACATTCAACTTATAGCACCTACATTTAACAGGAATTTTTTTTGGATCACAGAGTAGGTGATGTTGGAGGTGAACTTTAAAGGAGTAGAAAATTCACCACATTAGAATGTTTCATGGGAGTTCCCTGGAGAGCACATTTCAGACACCGGGAACAGCATGTGCGAAGGCCTAAAGCACAGATGGGCAGGACTGAGACGTAGCCCTGGCACAGCATGGCTGGAGGGAGGGGCCTGGCATCAAGTAGCTTCACAGTGGAGCAGAGGCCAGATGGCTCTGCCACACTCGAAATCTATTCTGAAAGTTATGGGGAACTTTGAAGGGTTTTCAGGAGAGGAATCTGGTGGTCATATGTGTTGTAGATAAATCACTATCTCAGGAGTGGATCAAAGAGGACATCATATCTGAGTTCTGGGGACAAGGGGCTGAGGAAGAGGCAGCTGCAGTAACTGAGCTGAGCGGTGGGAGGGGACCTGAGCTTCTGTCCCAGAATCACGCAGATGGGAGGTCTGCAATGGACAGTGCAAGGGCCTCCCTTCCCAAGACTCCAAATGCCATACAATGGGGGGGGGGGGGCACCAACTGGCCACACCCACCGGTGAGCTGGTCATCTGGTCCCTTGTCACATTTCCTGTGCTCCTGTGAGCTCTGGGGACTCCACATAGCTCCTCCCACCATCCCCCCTTTCCAGCTCCATGTCTTTGCTTAGGCTGAATTCTTTGCCTCTGACAGTGTCCCCTCCACAGCTCTCAGTACGTGCCAGGCACTGTGGCAAGAGCTCTGGGAATATTAACTCATTTCATGCTAAGATGGTAGGTGTGAGGCAGCTATTACTGTAACTCGTTTTATAGATGAGGAAACCATGAGTAACTCTTTCGTAAAATGAGCCCTTTTAGAGGAACGACCATGAGAGAGGAGAGAGAAGGGGAAACAGCAGATACATTTCTCAGAGTGGGATGTGGTGTAGTTAAGCGAGGTATCTGCACACTCACATCCCCCACCTACTCCCATCCATCTCCCATCCTGACCATCACTTTCTGCCAGAAGAAACTCTTTCACTGAGGAAAATATTAGACTGCTTCATTAATCCTTAACCTCTACAAAAACATCATGGATGCTGTGGGAATGCCATATTGTTTGTTGAAATGCTAAGAATTTATTACATTTTTTTAAAAAATGGAAGCCTAAGCCACTAACTCATAGATTACATATGTTTTAAATGAATGGAGAATAATCATGAGGGAAGCAGGTCCTTTTTTTTTTAGTCAAGAGATTTCTAGGAACGAGAACAATGTCTCTCATGGTTGTTTGAGGACTCGCTGAGGTAAGGTGTGCAGAGCCGTCAGAACCCAGGTCATGGAGCACAGACTCCTTAAACATCCAGTCCCAGGTTCCAGGGGACAGAAGTGCAGCAGGTAGGCCGCTCCAGGGCTGACTAGGATTTTAGCATTTGAAGACGGACAATCCAGGATTTGGCCCCAAGTCATCTCTGCTGTGCTAGGGGCAGTGTTTTGCTAGTAAATGTTCAACAATCAGTACTCATGAAAGGAAAACGCCCCAATTTGCAGTGTGCCCCCAATTTCTGTGGTGTAAATACTCCCACGAAGACTGATTTGAAGCCGCTACTGTGATGTCCGAGAACTAGGATTGGGAAGAGATTCGCACAACTGGCTGTCCTTGGCCAGCGTCTGCGTTCCCAGGACGCAGCTGGGCCCGGGGACTTGGACCATGTGTGGAGTCTGACGGGCTGCTGCTTTGCTCTCAGAACTTGATTCATACCTCAGACACCTCTCTGCTGACCAACCATCTTGTCCAGTTCTTAAGTGTGAATGACTCTGGACCATTCAAATGGGTTCCAGCTTTGGGCAGGAGTTGGGGCTGGAGCCGATGTTGTCTCTTCCAAATGGAAGATACAGTTTCCCCCTTTTTCTGGAAGTAGAGTGTTTTCTATGAAACCCTCAATAAGCTGAAATGGCTTAAAATGAGAAGCAATTGCCATTAACGTATATGGAAAATATTTGAGTGTTCCCCAAAATAACCTCTCTTAGGCTTTTCTGATGCCTTAGGACACATCTTGCTAATGGATACACAATAAATTGAGATAAAGCACAGATGCCCACACAGTTCAAAGCTATGGTGAGTTGATGCTGAGTGGAGTTCCTTGGGACGGAGTTTGGGGGTGCCCCTCCTGCTGCTTGGGGTGCTTGCTGCCTCTGGAAAGGCTCACTGCAAGACAAATGCTAAATGCTGTTTTCACTTTTTGCCTCTTCTTGTAAAAGCAAAAATCTCCAGATTGTGAGAAAACAGTCACTAATGTAGGTCTGTTGTAAAAGTGAGGTGGCATAAAATGAATTTTTGGAAAACAAAGGATACCTGTGCTTTAATTTAAATTCCCTAATTCTCTCTGTTACAATGATTTCAAATTTCTGCCTTGTTTAATTAACAGAGAAGGAGAGCTCTTTTGTATATTTGGCCCAGAGCAATTAAGCCACCAGCAAAGTTTGCAGGGAAAAGAAGGATGATTGTTTAATTAGAGGTTAAATAATGAATTATTAATTATTGGATTGAGTTAGTATTCATTAATTAGTTTATAAAGTGCAATAATTACATCTTTTCTGTTTTAATACGGAACTGTGTTTTATAATTATCTGCTAAGTCAATTATGTAGCCATTAGCATTTTGCCCAAGGGTCAGGTTACCATTGTTTTTTGTTCTCTGCAGACTGCAGATGACAGAGAAAAACGGTAACTGCGTTCTTTCACGTAAATGATATCCTGTTTACAGTAAAATGTTAGACAACTTGGGTCACCAAGTCAACTAACTCAGTGCAGTTAATGTAGACAGGGGGACAGACCAGTCTGTATCATCTGCAGAAGAAGGAATTCTGTCAATAGGGAGAATTTCCTGGTGTGAATAAGATGGCAGTGGGAGCTGGCTCCAGCAGGGACAAGAAAGGACCCCAGCCAGGGAAGAGGGCTGAGGTGGGGTAAGGACAGGTGTGGACGTGGGGGAACACACACTGCGTAAGGACTTCTAGTTCAAGTGGACAACCATTTTTCATTCCCAGCAGCTGATGAAAAACTGGAAAAAA